>NC_041723.1:3264526-3564526 GCF_900700375.1 Denticeps clupeoides
TATGGCCAAAGTAATGTGTTCACATACAGAATATCCAGGTCCAACAAACCATTGATACGAAGGGCTGCCTGGAACTGGTACTCTTCAAACAGGATCTCATTCATGGACTCCTGGATCGAGGAGAAGTTGAAGTAGGGCTCTGTAATCACTATACTTGTATCGGCAAAGTCAACCTGAAAATAAATCGAGCGTAACGTGCATAACAAATTTAGTGTGCAGAAGCGCAGTTCCCAAATTCCAGTGTGTATCGCGAGACAGGGATACCCGAAAATAATAAGATAGTGTTACGGAAGAAATGGAGGACGTGTTCCGTTTTTAGGTGAACAAGAATGACTGCATTACCTTAAACATTTCCTTTCCAAAGAGGTGGTCCCACACTTTTCGTTGAACATCCCAGTTTACCAGGTAGCCCTAAAACAGTACAGAGGTCACCGTCAGCAGGGGTCCAGAAGCATCATCGCAGTACCTGCTGACACAAGTCCCGAACCCGACGACCTTCTGGAAAGGAAGTATGTAGAAAAGTCCAGACGGGTCCTTGATTTCATCCAGCTGGTTGGCGGTAAACGTCTTCAGCCTAGAGGTCTTAGAGCGAAACTGGCAATTTGGGATAATGCTGGGGGAAAAAGCATGAAACAACATATTTAATAAAAAGAACTGCAACGGTATTAATAATGCAATAACAACAAACTAAATTGGCATTTTTACTGAACGTGGGACGAAATTAAGTACAAAACATTTTTTTTTTTTTTTAGTTTACGTGACTTTTATCCACTAATTTTTTTTTTTTACTTTAATATACTTGTCCTTTGGAGTTCTACCTATTGTTCTCATGTTTTATGCGCTTTAGAGACAACGTGAAGTACGCACACTTCACAAATCACTCTGGAAATTCCCCCCTAGCCGCCTAATGTCGCGCTAAAGCGGGACGAAGACGAGTCCGGAGCGTGAGGAGTAAACGACGCGTACCTGACCCCGTCGCGGGCGTAGCCGATCTTGGCGGAGTACGCCCCGTTGTCCAGGACGAGCGCCGACATTTTCAGCGAAAAGGCCGAGCGCGTTCGGCTGCGACACCGTCCCGTTGACCAATCACAGTCCGTCGTCGCGGTCCCGCACATTTCAAAATCCCCCCGGAACTTGGTGCGAGGAACGAAGGTTCCGGCGGTTAAAAGTGCTAAAAAGCGGTTTAGACGAAAGAGATTTTTCACGCGTACAACGCGAACGTTTAACCAAGACAATAATAATAATAATAGTGTATATTTTAAACACAGAGTCGTGTATTGGCTTAATTAGTCATATTCTGGGTGTGATACTTTTAATTCATACAGATGACTATATAACATATACAAAACACAGATTGAGTTATAGACACCAACACAGAGAAGCAATAATGAAGAACAACAGAGGAGTGTGTAAAATTTATTGCAGCACTTCCGAAACACGTTCAAATTCAGTTCTGGCAGGTACTGACACAGTACGTTTCTACGAAATACCCTGTATGTGCAAAGCGAACACTTTCTGTACAAACTAGGCTCTCAGTCCCTCACTCACAACAAAACTCACACTACGTTGTCCATCACACAACAGGGTCACGCGGCCTAAGGGACGAGCGTCTACTGGTAGTATGATCTGTATCGTGACTGATCAGGGTGGTGAGGTCCTTGGGGAGGAGGACCCGGCATGCGAGGAGGACCTCGGGGGGCCGGCCACAGGCCCTGACTCAGCCCGCTGGGCTGGCTGAATGGTGGGCTGAGAGTGCCTTGGTCCTGCTGCATGGAGTTATAGTGGTGAGGAGGGGGTGCTGTGACAGGGGGGCCACCGTGCTGTGGCATAGGACCAATAGGTGGATGGTTCATGTACGGTGGCATCTGGGCAATCATGTGTCCCGGGGGCGGGGTAATAGGGGGACATGAGGACATGGGCGGGGCCTGGCTATATAGCAGGTGAGGCGTCCCAGTGACCTGTGGAGGTGGGTGCTGCATGGGATGACTGAGTGGGGGTGGCGGAGGTGCGTAATGCTGCTGTTGAGGTGGCGCCATCATGTGGTGGGGGTGGGAAACGACCGGCTGGCCCGGATAGTCACCTGGATGGTGGTGGGGTGGAAGTGGGCAAGGCCCTGCCTGAGACATCGAGTCCCGCGAGGAGCTCCCAGAGTCATCCTGTATGGGCACGGTAATAAGGTTGCTGTGTTTACGCGTGGTCACCGTGGCGATGCGGAAGGTCTCCTGGGCCAGTCCTCGCGAACCGGGGCACGGCTCCGAGGAAGAAGGAGCGTTGTGGGGTGGCTGGCCGTAAGCGTCGTGGGCCTGCAGCGGAGGCGGGATCAGTGGGTGTGGCTTAGGCAAGTGTGGCGGCGGCGGGTGGCGGAAGCGGTCGGGCGGCTCCGCGGACGGAGGGTGGTGCGGCGGCCCGTGGCGGGACCCTCCGGACTTCCCGGCCCTCATGTGGCGGTGGTTGATGTGGGCCTGCAGGTCCCGCTGGGACAGGTAGGTGCGCTTGCAGCCCTGCACGATGCTGCACATGTAGAGGGAGCCGCGCTGGCACTGCTCGATCCGCTGGACCGGGTCCGTGCAGCTGTAGAGGGACAGACTGAACTTAGGGTTTAGTAGGGGAAATGGCACCAGGGCAAAACGACACATTTTCACACATTCGTTTCATTTAAAGCCTTCTATTGTGAATTATGTAATTACCAACCAGAGCCGGTTAAGTATATCACAATGTTGGCTCCTTTAGTTTGTTCCCTGGTTATTATTTGCTCTAAAAGCAACGTTCGGGCAGCAACCAGGTTCTCCAAACCCCACGTCGACGTGCAGGAAAGGTGCGGAGGAGAGGAGACTCACCCGGGACACATCTTGTCACATTTCTTCTCATAGAGAACCGCACAGTCGTAGCAGAACACATGTTTGCAGGGTATCTAAAAGGGACACGGAAAAGTGTCATGTGCAGGTGTCTGACGATGAAAACGAAAGGCCTCCACTTTTATCTTGTAATATTAAACCAGCGCAATTTTTTACCATGCGTCCATATATCTTTATGGGCAGTCCACACTTGTCGCAGAAGTGAACAGGAGTTTCGTCTTTCTCGCCCACCAGGTTGAGCTGAAATGTAGGTTGGATTTTTTACATTTTATTTTAATCGGTACACATTATAATAAAAAGTCTGCGTGATCAGTGGACGGCAACACGCTACCTGATAATCCCAGAACAGCGGCTGGGGAAAACGGCGGTGGCTGCCGTAGGCATCTCCAGACTTGCACTCAAACCGTTCTTCAAGCTTGAAGCCGAAATCCTCTACAGGTAAACAAAGAAAGGCGTAAAATCATAAATTGGACCGCTGAAGAATAACCTGGCCACGAGTTAAAGGTTCTAATTTTCTTTTATTTTTAAAGTGATTGTCATTGTGAAACACTGCAGCACAGCACACGGGGACACAATGAAATGTGTCGTCTGCTTTTAACCCATCACCCTTGGTGAGCAGTGGGCAGCCATGACAGGCAGTTTACGTGCAGTTGTGGACTTACTTCGCACAACCTGCTTGGACAGCAACTTGATAGGAATTTGTCTGCGAACGTCCAACCCTCCGAGAGCCATGGAGCCGTCTGTGCCCTGAAGATCATTACCTAAAACAACGAAAACAGACAGCAATGCTCACCATCCCAAGCAGAAACATGCACGAGAAAATATTTCATAATTTACATGGACGTATACAAATGCTAAAGTGGCATTATGACACCCGGCACAGCAGCATACGAATACGTGTGGACCTCAGTGGCACCTTGGAGATTCGAACACGTGGCCTTTTAGTCAGTACAGGTATTTAAGTTTTAGTATAAAAAGTATATATATAAAAATTCTGTGCAATTTTCTTATGTAAATTATGTACAATAATTGTATTTACATTACCGGCCAAATGTCTGGACACACCTTCTCATTTTCATGACCATTTACATTGGTAGATTCTCACTGAAGGCATCAAAACTATGAATGAACACATGTGGAGTTCTGTACTTAACAAAAGTGGAGACCTGACCTCCACAGTCACCGGACCTGAACCCAATCCAGATGGTTTGGGGTGAGCTGGACCAACAAGTGCTAAACACCTCTGGGAACTCCTTCAAGACTGTTGGAGAAGCATTTCAGGTGACGACCTCTTGAAGCTCATCGAGAGAATGCCAAGAGTGTGCAAAGCAGGAATCAGAGCAAAGAAACTAGAATATAAATGGTAGTAGCCTAGTGAGTAGCACACTCGCCTGTGACCATTGTGTCCCTGAGCAAGACACTTAACCCTAAATTGCTCCAGGGAGACTGTCCCTGTAACTACCGATTGTAAGTCGCTCTGGATAAGGGCGTCTGATAAATGCTGTAAAAGTAAATCGTGTTTTCATTTTTTTGTTAAGTACATAACTCCACATGTGTTCATTCATAGTTTTGATGCCTTCAGTGAGAATCTACCAACGTAAATGGTCATGAAAATAAAGAAAACACATTGAATAAGAAGGTGTGTCCAAATGTTTGGCCTGTAAAATATATATATAAAATGTTATATAATATATATAATTTTATGATGACACTATGGGGAATTTGGTGCGAAACAGTATTTCAATACACGGTACACTGTTATTAATCCAGGGAAGCACCGATTCCCGGTGATCCTGAGCATTTTCCTTAATAAACGCCATTACTGTGGCTGTAATGTGTGTACGCGATGCCTGCAGCTTCTGCGCTTCATTATA
Organism: Denticeps clupeoides; assembly: GCF_900700375.1. Taxonomy (NCBI): domain Eukaryota; kingdom Metazoa; phylum Chordata; class Actinopteri; order Clupeiformes; family Denticipitidae; genus Denticeps; species Denticeps clupeoides. Next base: position 3,269,256 of record NC_041723.1, read on the forward strand.
TCGGCTGTGTTCTACAAACGGAGCAGAACGGCGGTGAACCTGGAATTCAGCCGAGTGGGTCGGTGTAATAGATCAGCTCCGTGCTACCAAAACAGACGCTTCATACGTCATTATATATATAAAAAAAAAACACAATTTATTTAAAACTAACACGACACGGTCTGAGAAATCTAACGAGAAATGAAGGGGCCGACGGAGCGGCCCTCGCCATCCCCTCTGCCCCCGTCGTCACGTTAACGATCGGCCGCCCGTCGACGCTCCGCCAGCCGCCAACAACTCGAGTCACGAGGCGTTCCGCCGCCATTCCCCGCCGCGCGTCGAGCGGCCGACGGCTTCCGCGCCGAAAAGCCCGCTCGGTCGTTCGCGGACGCGATGGAATCGGACGGCGACGGCGGCCTTACCGTTTTGATCCATGATCTCGCGCGGTGCACGCCGGGACGGACGGCAGGGCGCGGGGTGGTTCGCAGCGCGTTCGGGCGCGGCCGCGCCGGCAGGTCGCAGGTCGGCCGTGCGCGTCCTCTCGCAGCGAGAAGGGCGGGTTCGGCCGGCAGGGGGGACTGACTCCAGATCAGTCCGGCCGTGCGCAGAGGCGTGTGCTTTGACCGTCAGTCTTGCGCAAGAAAACGCGCAGAGCGGAGCGCTTGGGAATTTCAACACGCATACAATTTAATGGAATATCGATTCGCTTTAAATATTGTTTTAAATATTGCTGATGGGCATCTTGGTATTTTCGCATAGTCAGAAATATTTATCGTCAATTTGCAAGAAAATAAATAATTAAAACCACGTAACTAAAATAACTAAATAAATCAATGATTTGCGTAGTTCCAATCATAACTCATTTCGTTTCATGCGTTCGGTTTTCCTGGTTGAGCGTTCATTCAAATAGTTTTGTCATAATATTAGCTCTAATATTCAAGTAAAATAATTTCAAATTCAGTTTTGATCATTCAAATTTACACAATTCACATTCAAATAGTTTTGTCATAATATTAGCTCCATATTCGCGGCCCCGACGGCAGGCACCAGAGGGCAGTCTCAACTTCCTTCTCAGACAAAAATAACCATACCATCAATGAATTAGACTTAAATAGAAATTCGACCAATTAGAACAATCCTTTACAAGAGTTGTTAGCCATTTAGAACACATTTAAAACACACATTTGGATTCATGGCAATTGTCATGTTTATACATTTGCTGTACAACAGTAATTAAGGCAATGTCATTTAAAGATTATTTACAACCAAAAGTGTCCCTAAAACTTCTCAATGAGCTTCTCGAAGAGTAAAATGAGCTTCTGTCTGTCCTCAGGAGCTGGTGGATCCCACTCGTTCTTCATGAGTCCTTTGTTCAGCGAGTTTCTCTGCCTTGACAGGGACGCTTTTTCTTTCTCCAGCGACGCCCACTCCTTCTCCAGCATGGCCCGGTCCCGCTCCAGGGATGCCCTGTCCCTGTCCAATGCAGCCCGGTCCTTCTCCAGCTGAGCTCTGTCCCGCAGCATCGCCGCCCTCTCCCTGTCCACCAGGCCGCGCTCTCTCTCCAGCACCGCCCTTTCTCGCTCCACCTCCGCACGCTCCCTTTCCAGGGCCACCTTCTCTCTCGCCAGTGCCCTCTGTTCTGTCCTCAGGCTGCGTCCGCCCTTCTCATGGCCGGTGCTGCTGTTGATGCTTTCTGTCGTCCCAGCGCGGCTTTGCCGTTTTGCCGGCCCCGGAGCGGACCCGTCTTGAGAATGCGTGACCACCGTCTCTGAAAGAAGCTCCAAGATGCCACTACCAACCTGTACCTGGCAAACTCTCTTGGTGGGCACAGGAGATTGAGCCGAGGCGCTATCGTCCTCCAAGGCCATGCGAGGAATGGGCGAGGGCATCTCCGTTTCCTCGCCCGCATCAACTTTATCCATGAGGCCGAACCAGCGCCAAGACGCGGCCGCCACCTTCACCCCTTCCACGTCCATGCCGAGCGGCGGATACTTCAGCTCCTGAAGACAAAGTTCAAATCAGCACACTCAGAAACATTCATATTAAAAGGTGCAAGTACCTTTCACACAGACCCTGTATCTCTTCTTCAGGTTGTCCCACTTTTTAGCCAGCCGTTCTGTCGACACCTTCCCTTCCAGTCCCAACTCCTTCAAGATTGCACTGAGAATAGAAATCAATTAATGAGTTAAGATTCAAGATTGGTTTATTATACACAGTATACCGTGTATTGAAATAATGTTTCACACAGACCCCCATAGTGCAATCATAAAAGAAAAATATATATGTATATACACACTAAACTAGACTAGACTAACTAAAACTAAAGCTTAAATACTGTACAGGTTTCTCTGCAATGAACAGGACGTAACTGGACAAGTGGATAAGTGGATATTTCAAACAGGACACACAAGACAAGTCAAACGTTTGCAAAATGTGCAGGAACGTGCAAAATTAGTTGAGATGTGTAATTAATCTAGTAGCGTAAACGTGCGTTTGTATTACTTGTATTTTACATCATTTTGCATGTTGGAGGCGTCCACCCACCTCCAGCCCGCTTTGGCCGCATTTCTCTTCCCCGTGAAGAGCGCTTCGTATGAGGCGCGCAGTTTAATTAATTTCGTGGTGTCGGACGCCGTCACTGGTTTCAGCAGAAACAAAACACTTGTTTATGCATATATTATATATAAATTTTTTTTCTCCCGTCGATTGTTTTAAATGTCATAACTCACACTTATATGAGACGTCCGAGCTGTTAGGCTGGCCCTCCATGATCCCTTCCGTGTGGAGTTCTAAATAAGGACACTCAAACCATGCGCACTTCGGCCCCGTCAACCTCGGGGTGAAAATGGCGGCGTGGCTCCCGTAGCGCCCTACCCTCCCACCGCGGAAGTGCGCTGCGACGCCGAGGGCACATGGAGGGGTCGGTGCAAGAAGAGAGACTCTGGTTGGTCCGTCCGAGACACGTGACGCAGTCCACCGACCAATAGAATTCGGGGAACCTGACAGCGTCGTAGCACCGTTAAAGCAAGCATGTTGAAATGTTGTGAAATGCTTATTTTACTTCGATAGAGAATATTTAAGGTTCCACAAATGATTTGACATACTATTAAACAGTAACATTACCCAACACCCCCAAAAAGGTTATTTTTTGCAATATTAAATTTAGTTGGGAGCAGTGAATATTTTTTTTGAAAATCCTCTTGTTTCTCTCCACAAGTACAAAGTAAATGTGTCCTTTCTGCAGATCTTTTACTGTCTTGCTGAGGAGAAACATTATTTTGCAAGACTGGAAAAAACCATCCCACATAACCAACAGGTAATAAAGACACGTTCTCCTTTATTCTGTGCAACTTTGAACGTGGTTCAAAACGACACCTTCTGTCTGTACAGACTTCATCTTTGTGTCCATGTTTACGCAACCCTAAAATGAAGGTAAGATGACAAGAAGGACCCACTTGTGTTGTCTGGTCCTAACACTGGTGGGGCTAATATGTGTGCATACGCCCTTAAAAGCTCTGATGATGTTTTCCTCTTAAATTATTAAGCTTCTGCTGAGGCTTTAAGCAACTGAGGAGAAGATTAGTGAGGTTGTTTCGTGTGTCTGTGTGCGTGCTTTATCCTGCACTGCACATCTGTATCTGATGATATGCGGATGATATTTGACAATTCATTATGTTAGGTGCTGCACCCGCCGACATGTACAACCCTCAATGAGAACACCAAAGCATCACTTGTTGTCCTGCTCGGCAATCCGGTTCCACTTTAAGTCATTGCTGGGAAACTGGGTTAATTGCTTCATGGAGCAATCTGCGTTTTTTGGTGACGCTTAAGAGACGGAAATTAAGTCATGTCACGTCTTATCTTGCAACACAGACACTGCTTTCAAAGAGCATCAGACACAATCAGAAAATATTGCAAACAAATGTCTTATTTACTTGATGTCTTAATTTGAAAAAGTATCATGGAACCAAATCATATGTAGAAATATGCATGAAAGCATGGCCCCATAATAAGTAAAATATAATACTGTCCAAAACTAAAGCATGAAATTATTATGAAGTAAAGTGGCCCAGGTCTAATTATACATCATAAAATGACCTAATTTCGTAATGGTTGCATTAGTTTCATGTTTACTGATTGGTTTTTGCAATCGTGAAATATGATTATAAGCCTGTCCACAAACATGTTGCATCGCAACTATATTGCATTACAGGATAACGCTGTTAGCTATAGGAGCACTTTTACGAGTTTCTCTTTGTCTGTGGCACCGTGTTAGCACTGCTGTGGTCCCACCCCCTGTAATCCTTTTCCGTGCCGCTGTCAGTGTGTGTGTCTAATCCCGCTGTCTCCATGTTGAATGTGTGCAGGGAGTCACTATGTGTCTCTGTAATCTCCCTGTGTCTGTGTGTCTGTGCACTGGTAATCCGGCTGTGTGTGTTTTTGTGGCCCATAATCCTCCTCTGACTGAGAGAACGTTTGTGCACGTGAATTTGTGTGGGGCGGGCGTGTTTGGCCAGGGGGGGTGCACGCATGTTGCGTGTCCAGTTAGTGCTTTTGCACTGCAGCACAGATAAACTACGTGGATCTGCACGGAAGAGCTTGCTGTAGCTCAATTTCGGCCTGTAATTTTAATGAAGAAAACACTATTTATTCTGTTTTGATGATCCGCTCACAGTGTCTGCGTTGATGATCTGCTATCTGGGCCCGGTGCAATGTTCCCGGGGACCGTGGAGAGGCCACGTCTCGCGGTGTGCACACTGGACTCTGTCTGCCGCCATCTGAGCTGTGGCCACAGTGCGACTGAGCGGATATGTGGCGCTATTTATAGTTAATCCTGTTTCAGCGAGGTCATGCTCTCTACTGTCCTCCCTGAGACAGAGCAGCAGAGTTAAGCACCCCTGTCCCATGCCACAGAGGAGGGGGGCAACACCCCGGATACACACACTGCTGACATGAAGGAGTACAACCAGCAACTTACCACAATACTGAATATTAACAGTATTTCATGTGTGTAATATATTGTTAATTATACAGTATTTTATGCCTGATATTTTGCCTGGATGTTGGACAAGTTGTCGGTTATGTAATTTTGCTGGTATGATGTCAGTATGACTGTATAAATATATTTAAAAAAATTGTACTAGCGCAGGTATAACCGGGGCAGTCTGTCATAAACACCCGCTCTGCATCTGCATCATCACGCCCCCCCTGGGACAAACAAGCGAATACACGCTCTCTCACACACACAGGGTCACACATACTCAGGCACCGACCTGTGTGTCATCAGGGTCATCTTCTGTGTTTGCCCCAAATTCATAACATTTGTCAGATACATTTAGAATTATTTCATGCATTTGACAAAAACGGATCTTGAGGTTGTGTGATAAGAAAAAAGAAACTACACACCACGTAGATACATCTTAAACAATACATAAGAATACATATAGAATACAGAAGATACTGATTCAACCAGGCATCAAACACTATATTTGAATTTAATTTATATATATATATATATATAGAGAGAGAGAGAGAGATAGATAGATAGATAGATAGCAAACATCAATATATATGATGTTTGCTATCTTCATGGCCTGTAAATTCACCTCCCAAGTAAACTGGTAAATTTTCCCTACTTCATAAGGTGTGCGTTCTTTAGAGGTAATATTCCGCTGCGGGGGACCTGCTTTATATGCTTAATAGGCTTTTGTGTGCTTCATTGCAAGGCTGTTTCTGCTGAATTTTAATTCAGGATGACAACAAAAAGAAAAAAAACAAACAACTGAAATAAATATATAAGTGAAAAGTGTCCCGAGGTGTTACTAGCATGCGGTAAGCACTTTGACATTTCCTTCAGGCTGAGCTGGATGCTTCCTGACACCAATGCCTGAGAGGGGTCGCGTGGCATTACTCAATGTTGACCAGCAAAGCCAGATCTCTCCTGTCCTGCCATTCCCTGTTGTACCCCCGCATCCGGGTGACCTCGGCTTCGGAAAGGTCAAAGGTGGGGTCACACCTCGAAGACGCGAGTTGAAGGTCTATACGACCACCTGTTCGCGGTGACCCACCTGTCCACCCAAAACTGTCCAATGGCAGCGCAGCCTGGCGCGGTGGGCGGGGCCGGAGGCGGAGCTGCGGTCGGAGGAGCGTGGAGGAGGCAGGGCAGAGACGAGTGGTCCCGGGCCGCGAGGTGAGGTGAGCATTTCTTTTTATTATAGCCATCGTCATCATCATCATCATCATCCATCCCAGTGACGTTTTTTTTGTTGCTGCTGTTATTATTATTATAGATTTTTTTCTCGTGACTTTTTATGTATTGCGAATTTAAATCGGCGCGCACGTCAGCATGGGGGGGAGATGCGCGGCTGAATGTAGTTTTTTTTTTACATTTATTTTTTACTTTATGTATGTCAATTGAGTTTCTTTGACGACTGCGATGGCGACATTAAAACAGGTGTGAATCGGTAAAGTGCGCTCGCTTCTTAAATTGAAAAGAAATAATTCGAATAAAATGTATCATCTCATCAAAACTTGTAATGTCCACCGAGAGAAAACCAGGACGATGTCAGTGCTGTAATCCACTGGAGGTGGGCGGAATATTTAGGCTGGAGCTCCTGATCTGATTCATTTTTTTTTGTATTTTGGGGGATGGGGGCTCTTGGCTAAAGAACATCTATTATATTTATCCTTTTAGTACACGCACATGCATCTTATATTCTTAATACAGACACATGCATCTTTTTATTATTAGTACACACACATGCATCTTATATTCTTAATACAGACACATGCATCTTTTTATTATTAGTACACACACGCATGTGTATCTTTTTATTAGTAGTACACGCACATGCATCTTCTTGTTATTAGTACACGTGCATCTTTTTGCTTCCTTTTTACTAATGTATTCCATGCACAAATGTGTAGGATAGGAATCAACGCACTTTAATTTCTTGTTCATTATATTTATTGAGTGCAATATAAACAACAGTAAACGTAACATCATCTACATTTATGTTATCTGTTGTACTCTTTAGATATTATTACTCCTAGATCTTTTCATGGAGGCAGTGAGTAATGAAACTTTTTTTGCTGCTTTTGTAGACTTGACCCGGTTATTTATTATTAAAGCAGGTCTCTCTGTGGTGTGGATTCAGTAGAATTAATGAAATCTTACAGGACCTCAGAAGCAGCTTTAAAATCAATACTTCAGTATAAGTATATAATGTATAAGTATATTAGGTTTACAAATGTTAAAAGCAACATGGGTGAGAATTAGATGCACTATAATATGTACATTAAAACATGTAGGATGAAATGACATAATTCTGACTTTGTTTATCTCAGAATCGTCTCAGTGTATCAGAAAAATCATTTAAAAGACATAATCATAAATCATTGAACTTCCTTCCATTGTTCAACATAAACTTCGATCCAATGATAGCAGCATATCTATAATATTATCACTGAACAAACTAACACAGCACGTTGCTATATTGAATATTTGTTGTATTTCAGGCCAATTTGTGGCACTTTGAAGTTAATCAGTAATTAATTAATTCATCTGAATTTATGCAGCGTTCTATGGCATTTTTCAACATTTTATGGTTGTAATACTATCTGCATGTACACGAATAAGAGGATAATATACATAGTATGTTTGTTGGGGGACATCTTTGTGTTGCTTTTGTGTTACAAACAATTGTCCAAATGTCAAATTTCTTTTGGCTGCTATTTTGAGGAAGATGCTCTGTGAACTCTGCACTAATTCCATCATCATCATCATCGTATCTGATCATACGTTGGCAGTTCCAGAATGTCTTGACAAACATGAGTATTTATTCAGGATATAAAGTCCATAGATGTGGACTTAAGTCAAGTTACAAAAAAAACCTATGAGAAGAACTGAATGGAGTTGAGAATGTGTGTGTGTGTGTGTGTGTTTCCTTCCCCCCAGCGTCAGCAGTGGCTCTGGATCCCTTCACTGCTACAGATTGTCTAATTAGATTAAGCGAGAAGCTTTCCTGAGATAGGCTAATCATTTAGTGAGCCTTTTCCTCTAATGAAGCCCGCATCGGTGCGGGGACCGAGCTGAAGGTCAAATCACTTTCCAAACAGAAGTGTTGTGCTTCTTCTCCCCCAACTTTGGAAGGCGGGATTCGGGTGAGGACCAGGGTGGAGATGCTTTACGACCGGTGATCCTCCCTTCTCTTCAGTCTCCGGCAGGACAGACGTGGCGTGAGTACGGTGCGAATTGTGGTCCTTTATGTTGAGACGGAGAGATCCGAGTCTTAAACAAGTCTTATTGTTGATCGGATGTCATTAGTGAGGCCCGGGTGAAGATGTGCGTAGCTGATGATATGTTGGCGGGTGGTTATGCTTCTCCGGCAGGGTCTGTTCATGTTAGCACGCTGCAGAGAGATTTAATGTACCTGCAGCAAGAACGCCGAACAATTTCCTGGTGCAAGGATGTTAATATGTAGTATAAAGAGAAAGTAATTTTTTTGACATTTTCAGAAACATTAGTGAAACATTGAGATCATATGAAAGATGAACAGATTTCATTGTTCCTGGACGATGCACCTGGCCGGGGCACATGGTCATGTCCTTAACGTTTGTCCTCAGCTCCACGCCACCTTCTCTGTCCGTCTACATATTTCAACATGTTCAGCTCAGGGTTCGTGCGTCTGGGTGCCGGTGCGGTGGATTTATTTAAGGTTAAATTTTCCACTTTGATTGAGACCTGTGAGACAGGCACACATTGTGTGCCTTAAGCTGATGTCCCACATGTCACTTTTACGTAACAGAACTAATTTTAGCCTTTCACGTCTTAAACGGACTTGGCAGATAGTCCCCGTTGTAGACCCAGCGTCAGAGCTGCTTGTCACTTCGTGTACTCACCGGTGAGCGTGAGTGGTATCCTCGGTTTTTTTAACAAACAGACAAAATTCCAACTTTGTTGATCGATTATGGATATAATGTGGGTTATTACGTTTATTTCACTTTAAAGGAACCTTTACCTTAAATGAATCAAGTAAATCGCTAAAAAGCACAATAAATGCTTTTGATATTTTATAAAAAAAGCGTGACGAACACACTCAGCCTCTCTCAGCACTGATGCCTGTAAAAATAAAGAAAGAGCAAGTGGAGGTAGAGAAAATATACAAGGCCATATGGGCCATAATTCACCTGCATTTCACACACGTTTTTATGAAAAACGCTGTCGATGCGTTGAATGCTGTTTCTAACGCCGCAGGTGGAAGCAGGCAGCCAGCAGTGCACGTGCTCAACATGACCACGCCATACGTGGGCTTTTTTTTTTTTTTTACACTTGCAAAAACGTACCACGTGACACGCCTGGTCCACAGCGTGGTCTGTTTTAGCAGACGCCTGGTCTGACCCGCCCACTTCTCTTCCCACGAACCCGCACGCCGCTTCCCCCCCCCCACACACACTGTTTCACCAAGGGTGGCGGGTTAAAAGCAGAGGACACGTTTCGTTGTGTCGCCGTGTGCTGCGCTGCAGCGTTTCACAGTGACAGTCACTTCACGTCTTACCTCTGCATCCCTGCCGCATCAACACCATCTGAGCCGCGGTTTTCTGCAGCAGGCAACATGGCCTCAAAGAAAAGAGCCAGGAGCATGTGGACACGCTCAAATTTTTCATTTTGGGGTTGAGGTTTAAAGTGTCTGAACAAAGGCAGTGAGAGAGAGTAAGTGTGTGTGTGTGTGTGTGTGTATATATATATATATATATATATATTGTGGCAGCTCAGGTGCCACTTTATTTAAAAGTCCATACATGTGTGTGTTGTGTGTGTGTTTTTTGTGTTAGTCCATTTTTATTTTATTATTGTTCTGTGCACTTTTTAAAGATTTTAGTTCTGTTTTTGAATAAAGGCTTGGAAATTAATGCTTTTCTTGTTTTTTTTTAACCCCCTGATTCACGATTAATCAAAAAATAACCGACAGATTAATCGATTATTAAAACAATTGCTAGTAGCAGTCCTAGAATACTGCTGGCCTGGATTTTAGCTACATGGTGGTGCACATTGGTCAGTCGGAAAAAAAGATTTAAACTATTAATGCATATTATTGTAATATTATTGTATTGTATTTTAATACGCTCCTTCTTTGTAGATGTAGCTGTGTGCAGGCCGAGGCCACAGGTCTTCAGTCAACATCCTGAGCCAGCATGGCAGAATGTTCGCTCAGAAGGCTCGCAGGGAAATGACTGACCGTGTGTCCAGTTTTGGCCCTCCGGAGTCCAGCTGTGCATGCCCCTGAGGAGTTACAGAGGTTTATGGGAAATTTGGGATTTTGCCACTGAGGATTTTGCTTGCCTTAGGGGAAGCCTCTTTTCCACCATCGTGCGGTTCACCGCAGGGAAGCCATGGCCAGAAACTCATTCCGGGCATCGAAGCGCAGCAAGGCGGAGGCAAATCACGATGCCGACTTTGGCTGCACGCTCAAAGATCTGCGCTCGCTCATGGAACTCAGAGGTCCAGAGGGATTACAGAAGATCCAGGAGAGCTACGGAGGACTCCATGGACTCTGCGCCAGATTAAAAACCTCACCCATAGATGGTATGTACCTGTTTTTTTTTTTTCTGTCATTATGGTTGGTTCCCAGAATGTGAAAGCTGCAGTGTCTCATCTTGTGGGTTAATTCTGTTCATCCCATTACATTGCATTGCGTCATATTGTCCCCGGTCATCATGCAATGTCCAGTGCTGCCTCCCAAAACTGGTACCACACAAAGACAGCAATATGGCCAATGACAATTTGGTCTAAACATTCTCGAAATGTAGGAATAGCAGTCCTTTAGGAATAGTTTGTTTTATTCTCATTCTTTAAATGTGTAATTTTTGGATACACTGTATAAAATGTCAGTGAGGAGAAAAAACAACTCCATTCAATACATTACATGGATAATGGATTCATGTGGGGTAGCCTGTGATTGGCAGCATAGCCCTCTGACCTGGTTTCGGAGATTACGATGGCAAACAAAAGGCTATACGTGCCACTACATTAAATCCACCTGCCTTATATTGTGTACATGCCCACATGCACTGTTGACCTGCCAACGCGTGGTCTCCACTAGAGCTGTGAAGGTGTACTGTGGTGTCTGGTACCAGAATCCTTAAAGTTGAAGGGTCTTTCATGGACTTCGCAGCTCACGGCACACCTGATGCTCGACCTGCTCGGCATCTCGGGAACATGGAGGCCATCTGAGAAGCTTCAGATTACGGGAGCTACGGGAGCTCTGTTCTTCACCACCCATTCACTTTGGCCAGCCTTGGGCACCCCTGACCTCATGCTGTTTCACCGCTCGTCCTTCATGGAACCAGTTTTGGTTGGTGCCCCACAAGGCCTGCTGCCTGTCTATTTTACGTGCCTTGAATATTCGCTGCCTTCCATCAGCAGAATTTATTTTTCAATAATTTGTACAAAACTGCTGATAAATGGCACTTTAATGAATAACTGTGTAATGAAAATTAGGTGATTAAAGTAAAGTGAAGTGATTGTCACATGTGATACACAGCAGCACAGCACATGGTGCACACAGTCAAATTTGTCCTCTGCATTTATCCCATCACCCTGAGTGAGCAGTGGGCGGCCATGACAGGCGCCCGGGGAGCAGTGTGTGGGGACGGTGCTTTGCTCAGTGGCACCTTGGCGGATCGGGATTCAAACCGGCAACCTTCTGATTACGGGGCCGCTTCCTTAACCGCTAGGCCACCACTGCCCCAAATGGCAAAAAGGAAACCGCTTGTCTCGCCTGATCACTTGTTTATTGTAATTTTGCATGTCTTCACGTCATTCTGACAGTTGTAGCTGCCTCCCCAACCGAGATTTCCACTTCCTCTGTGCCAGCAGTAACTCGCGGGGGTGACAGGTGGGAGCCGATCGATTTACCCGGCGTAATCCCACTCACCTTAAACCACAGAGCAGAGCACTTCATTACTTTGTTTGCCTCTAATCTCCCTCGGTAGTGTGCTGCCACGGCACTGCTTTTGCTCCCGTTGAACCGAGTCGACTGAATTTGAGGGCCTTTGAGGGTCTGGGGAGGCTTTAACGTCATCGCCAGCAAACCGGCCGAGCGCAAGTGCATCAAAAGGGTCAGTGTTGCTGTCATTGCCCATCTGATCTAGGGGGTGGAATTGAGGCTTAGTGCAAAGCAAGGAGCATCATTACTTAGAGGGATTTAGGGGAATAAGCATGCTAGCCTAACAGAACAGGTCATGGGAGCCTGTTCACTGGGAGTCATAACGCACTGTCAGACGCACGAAGAGACGAAGAGGGCTGGGAAATTTCACGACACGATCATGTCAGAACACTTGAGCAAAAATACATTGCAGTAAACACCATGGTAATATTCAAAATAGTGCATTGATTATTCTGATTACACTACGTATATGTGTCTTTTGGGACAATTACCAAGAAACTGGTTTATTTTACATGATGATCCAGCTGTTCCTATGCACCATTATTTGGTGCCTTTGGCAGCAGCTGGTCATGTAACCATAAAACAGGGTGGAATGATATTTAAGGAGATGAATGAGGGTGATGATACCGTAAAATAATCTTACCCCCAGGAGTCCTCTCTGCCAATCAAAATGCCAGGTCAGAACTAACAACGTAAAGATACTTACTCTCTCCATTATTATATTATAATAAAGTGAAGTGATTGTGATACACACCAGCACAGCACACGGTGCACACAGTGAAATGTGTCCTCTGCATTTAACCCATCACCCTGAGTGAGCAGTGGGCAGCCATGACGGTGCTTTGCTCAGTGGCACCTCAGTGGTACCTTGGCAGATCGGGATTTGAACCAGCAACCTTCTGATTACGGGGCCACTTCCTTAACCACTAGGCCACCACTGCCCCAATATATAATATATATAATAGTTTTAGCTCAACAATCTGACAATGCATGTCATGTTTTGATGTTTCTGCAGTTTCCTTTCATATTATATGATACGGGCAGAGTACTGCATCTCACCCAGAGTACAGACAGAGTACAGACATAGGCACTCAGCTTTACCTTTTGATGAATAGTCAGGACAATGTGAAAGTCACCCAGCAGATGATGATACTGGACCATACATTACATTTACAGCATTTACCTTATGCAGAGCGACTTACAGTCAGTAGTTACAGGGACAGTCTCCTCCTGGAGACACTCAGGGTTAAGTACCTTGCTCAGGGACACGATGGTAGTGAGTGGGGTTTGAACCTGGGTCTTCTGGTTTATAGGTGAGTGTGTTACCCACTAGGCTACTACCACCCTATTATGCACTCTGCATGCAGTATGACACAACATTATGATTGTTTGTTTGAGCAGGACTCTTCAAATCATGTATGGCCACCTCTGCAACTGGTGCTCACTTTTTGTAATTTAAGTAGCGTTAGAATGTGACAGGTTTTGAGATTTGTTTGATGAGAATTACAACCTGTTTTTTGCTGGAGTTTTTTTCTGATGATGGTCATTTACGTCGGACATCACAGTTATACTCCTTCTTTGATAAGTTGTATGATTACTTTTTTATAATGATTTTTATTGCCAGGTAAGGACTAATAATGTTATTTGCTTTTCCGGTTCAGGTTTGTCATAATGTGTTTGTTGTGGAGCATATTCTGCAGCCCTGATAAAATAAGCACTTTTATTCCCAGCATGACATTCTGGCAACTGATCTGTATAGATCTCTTTGAGCATAATAAACCTCTTAGGATCATTTTTCATATGGTATAAAACCTTTACATGCAAAAATGCTAGTGTTTTACTCGCAAGCAATGGCTAATGATTCCATTCTTCTCTGGCAGGGTTAACTGGAAACCTGGAGGACATCAATAATAGGAAAGAAGAGTTTGGGAAGAACTTTATACCTCCAAAAAAGCCAAAAACCTTTCTTCAGTTAGTATGGGAAGCCTTGCAAGATGTGACGCTAATTATCTTAGAAGTAGCAGCCATAATATCACTAGGCCTTTCTTTCTACCGACCCCCGGATGCAGAAAGAGAACGTAAGCATGTTCATATTTAATGCTGTGAATGGCATCACTGTTTTAATCTGTGATCGGTGTACATTAATGCTGTGCTAATTGCTAATTGCACGGCTTAAAAGAGCGACTTGAATTTGTGCACATTGCAGAATGTGAAAGCTTGTATATATTACAAATAAATGTCCCGGGCTGCAGACTGCGGAAGGGCGGCCGGCGGGGTGGAGGACGAAGGGGAGGCGGAGGCAGGCTGGATCGAGGGGGCCGCCATCCTCCTGTCTGTCATCTGCGTGGTGCTCGTGACGGCCTTCAACGACTGGAGCAAGGAGAAGCAGTTCCGCGGCCTGCAAAGCCGCATCGAGCAGGAGCAAAAGTTCACCGTGGTGCGCGGGGGTCAGGTCGTCCAGATCCACGTGGCCGAGCTGGTGGTTGGCGACATTGCACAAGTCAAATATGGTAATAATGGAGCTGTTGAAGTGCATTTTTGTTTACTTGCAAACGACTTCTGCCATTAAAAATGCTTCTGCTCCTCCAGGTGACCTCCTTCCAGCCGATGGCGTGTTAATCCAAGGAAATGATCTGAAAATCGACGAGAGTTCTCTGACTGGAGAATCGGACCATGTTAAGAAGACTCTGGACAAAGACCCGATCTTGCTCTCAGGTTTGGGCTTCAGGTTGCTTCTTTTTCACTGAAAGATTATTGTGGGCATTTGTCATCGGGTCATATGCAAGTGTTAATAAAGCCTGTGTGACTTGCTGGGCGGCAGACCCAAGGGGTCCAGTCCTGACAGGGCGTGAAGAGCACTGGGCTAAAGCTCTCGATTTCTCTGTCTGTCGTTCCCCTCAGTTTCATTCAGTAAATGAAATTGTTCCAGAAAATCAGTTCAACAGTCTGCATCAATAACAGTTGTCATGTCAAGTCAGTTCTACTTATAATTCATTAATATGTGTGAAAACGTATTACTGTTACTGTTATTCAGGCACGCACGTCATGGAGGGCTCAGGGAAAATGCTGGTGACGGCGGTCGGGGTGAACTCGCAAACTGGCATCATTTTCACTCTGCTCGGAGCTGGTGATGACAACGATGAGGAAGAGGACGACGATGTTAAAGAGGAGAGAGAGAGGAAGAAGAGAGAAAAGGAAGAAAAAAAGAAAGAAAAAGAAAGGAAAAGGAAGGAAAAGAAAAGTGAGTTATTGTTACGTTGTACATGCAACCCAGACCAACAGAGTAGTAATCTGAAGGTGTCCTAACTTTCACTCTAGAGCGTATATCTGTTTAGCTTCAGCCTAACATTACAAAGACTGACTGTAGCTCTGAGGAGACCTGACTGGATTCTTTTCATTTTCACAGACAAGAAGAGTGAGGGAAGCGAGAAAAACAAAAAAGGTAAGTAAGATGCACTCGTGCAACACTGCTTAGGATTATCAAGTCGGCAAAAGGCCCGTTACTGTTTACAACTGAGCTCTTACAGTTCCAGTTATGCCTATATATTATGATTAAAATGAAAAATACACTTAAACAACACAATGTAACTCCAAGTCAGTCACACAAATCAAACTGTCCAATTAGGAAGCAACACTGATTGACAATCAATGTCACATGTTGCTGTGCAAACGGTATAGACAACAGGTGGAAATTATTGGCAGTTGGCAAGACATCCCCAATAAAGGCGTGGTCCTGCAGGTGGTGACTACAGACCACTTCTCAGTTCCTGTGCTTTCTGGCTGATGTTTTGGTTACTTTTGAATGCTGGCGGTGTTTTCGCATGAGACGGAGTTAACAACCCCACACAAGTGGCTCAGGTAGTGCAGCTCATCCAGGATGGCACATCAATGCGAGCTGTGGCAAGAAGGAGGAGCTACAGAGAGACATGCCAGTACATGTAGGATGTCGTACGAGGGCAACAACCAATGCTACCTCTGCCTTTGTGCATGCTTGGCATTTGCCAGAGAACACCAAGATTGGCAAAATCACCACTGGTGCCCTGTGCTTTTGACAGATGAAAGCAGGTTCACACTGAGCACACGTGACAGGCTGGAGACGCCGTGGAGAACGTTCTACCGCCTGCCACATCCTCCAGCATGAGCGGTTTGACCATGGGTCAGTAATGGTGTGTGGTGGCATTTCATTGGGGGGCCGCACAGATACCAAGATGAGATACCTCAGACCCCTTGTGAGACCATATGCTGTTATGGTTGGTCCTGGGTTCCTCCTAATGTGCTAGACCTCATGTGGCTGGAGTGTCAGCAGTTGCTGCAAGACGAAGGCATTGATGTTATGAACTGGCCCGTCCGTTCCCCAGAGCTGAATCCAATTGAGCACATCTGGGACATCATGTATCGCTCCAGACCGTCCAGGAGTTGGTGGATGCTTTAGTCCAGGTCTGGGAAGAGATCCCTCAGGAGACCATCCGCCACCTCATCAGGAGCATGCCCAGGCATTGTAGGGAGGTCATACAGGCAGGTGGAGGCCACACACACCACTGAGCCTCATTCTGACTTGATTTAAGGACATCACATCAATGTTGGATCAGCCTGTAGTGTGTTTTTCCACTTTAATTTTGAGTGTGACCCCCAAATTCAGACCTCCATTGGTTGATAAATTTGATTTTGTTGTCAACACATTCAACTATGTAAAAACTAAGCATTTAATAAGAATATTGTCTTTCATTCAGATCTTATTTTTGTGTTCCCTTTATTTTTTTGAGCAGTGTACAAAACAAAATTTTATATCTATATAGAAAAAACATTAGTGGGGCTGGACAGTGGTGGGATTATTAGCATCATGGTCTCATACATCTAAGGTTGGCTTTGTGTGTGCAGAGTTTGCATGCTCAAAAGGCATGTACAGTAGGTGGATTGGGGACTCTGAATTGTCTGTAGGTGTGAGTGTGAGTAAATGGTATGTGTGTGTGTATGTGTTCTGGGATGGCCTCCAGCAGACGTGACCCTGAGTTTTCGATAGTGGTTATGTATAGTGAGTGAGTGGGAAATATTAGCATGTTTTTGTCACTGTTAGGGTTAAATATCTATTCTATGAAACTAATATGAAGTATAACTACCAAATATTATACAGTAGCAGACATGATATAACGCTGACTGTACATCAATTCGCTGACATGACAACAAAGTCAGAAACTGTCCTATGTTTTCTGCCATATGGTGCCAAGTCTTGAGTTGGTGCGGTCTCTCAGTGGCCATATGGTGGTGTGTGTTCCTCTGGAACAGTTGGCAGGTGCTCTTCATTCTGTTCACAGAGATTATCTACAAGGAGCTTAAAGCTCCTGAGCATGACTGCTTGTTCCATTTTTTTGTTCTTTCACTTTCCAACCATGTCATTCGCTGCTTTGCTTTTGGAATGCAGACGAAACACAAATGCAGACACAAAGGTGAACACAAATGCACACAGACACACTTCTTGTTCTTCCTGCCAGGAGTCTTGGTAACAGGGAGGTCCAGGGTGTGGTTTATTGCTCTTTTACGTTTTCACCATTCAAAGATAACCCACTGATAAGGATTAGAGATTACACCTAATCACGGTAGCTGTCTTCAAGTGAAACATGCTCCCATGTTAAATTATTTTTTTAGATATTTAAATTGTTTTTGTGTAAACTCACTCACACTCACACAAGTAGTGAAATATTCCATTGACCTGAAAGGTACCAGGTTTAGGCACTGTTAGGCAATCCAGGTGTAGGATTGGTCAGAACCTGTAGTGGGCAGTATCATCATGTATTAACATTCTTAAGTCATTACGAATGCAGATAAGAGACATTAGGTGGTTATGGCTACATATTTTTTAATCCCCAGGCAAGGATGGGTCTGGTGTGGAGATGCAACCCCTTAACAGCGAAAACGGAGTTGAGGTGGAGGAGAAAAAGAAGCCTAATTTACCAAAGAAAGAAAAGTCTGTACTTCAGGGGAAGCTCACCAAACTGGCTGTTCAAATAGGCAAAGCAGGTCAGTCTGCCTGAGGTTGGCTAATGGAAGATTGGATTCTTGATGACCAGTGATTCGATTTCTGATTCACACTTGCATGTGTGCTGTCTCTAGGCCTGTTGATGTCAGCCGTAACAGTCCTAATCCTTGTGGTGCTCTTCCTGGTGGACACCTTCTGGATCCAGGGCCTGCCTTGGATCAAAGAATGCACCCCCGTCTATATCCAGTTCTTTGTGAAGTTCTTCATCATTGGCGTGACCGTGCTTGTGGTGGCAGTGCCTGAAGGTCTTCCTCTTGCGGTCACAATCTCTTTGGCTTACTCTGTTAAGGTAGGTATTACGTGAGCATTTTAAAGTATAATCTGGTTACATACTACTGCGTGATTTAATTAAAAATGGTAAATCCTCACATATTCATTACACATTGATATGCCACAAGGGAAGGAGGAGGCACAAGCTCAGGACATCGCGACAAAGTGAGGGTTTAAATTTAAACAAAAGATCATGGCTCGTTGGCCAAAACAGAAAAGGCAAATGAAACATAGAGCAGATGTGGAGTAAACTCTAACACACACAGAATCACACTGGCCAATGACCGGCCCAACGCTGAGGGCAGGCACAATTTAAATATGTTTCCTATTTACGAACAATTGTAACCAATTGGGGGTCATTTGGAAACTATACAGTGAGTTGGTGCCACCTGGTGAGCCAGAGGCACTATTGTTTTATGTTGTTTTATGTTGATGATTATGGCTGATAGGTCTGAAATCCATTTTTTTTAAATAGTTTTTTTTACAAATAAATATATACATTCACAATGTTACAATTATATTTATATAATGTAAGTAAAAGACAGTGAGAAGAGGCCATTTGGCCCATCAAGATCACATGAATGGAGGTTGAAGTAATAATTTAAAGTTGGCAAAATTGTATACTGTTTATATATGATTAAATAGAGCGTATTTACACTGACCCCTTGGGCAAACTATTCCATACTCATATCAGACAACGTGATATATTGGAATATTTTTGTCTTAGGTTAATTTCTGTACTTTTACATGCATCTCTTTCCAGAAAATGATGAAGGACAATAACTTAGTGAGACATCTTGACGCCTGTGAAACCATGGGCAACGCCACTGCCATCTGCTCGGATAAAACCGGAACCTTGACCATGAACCGGATGACAGTGGTGCAGGTCCATATTGGTGACCGACACTACAGACACGTCCCAGAGCCGGATTTCATCCCTGCCAACATAATGGATTTGCTTATTACAGGCATTGCCATAAACAGCGCATACACAACCAAAATCATGGTGTGTTTGTTTGTCAGGACATATAATTGTCAATAATTATCAAAAGTCTGCATTGAGCTATATGGTTTTTTTTTGTTCGTTTGCTTCTTTGTTGTCAGCCTCCCGAGAGGGAAGGCGCTCTGCCACGTCAAGTGGGGAACAAGACCGAATGTGCCTTGCTGGGATTTGTTCTGGACTTGCGGCGTGACTACCAGTCAATACGCAACGTCCACCCTGAAGAAAAGCTTTACAAAGTCTACACCTTCAACTCTGTCCGGAAGTCCATGAGCACGGTCATCAGGAACTATGATGGAGGATTCCGCATGTACAGCAAAGGAGCTTCAGAAATCCTCCTGAAGAAGTAAGAGGCTACTACAATCATTTCGGTAACACTTCCATCTGAAATCTTCTTTAGATCCTCACACAAAATCTTCACATTGCATGCTCAGTGTTATGTTGACATTCAGGTTTTGCTAACCTGTCCCTTTAACACATTGATTAAGAATTGGTCCATTTGGAAGCTGTTATTCCGCCATGAATCTTCTTCAAAGGAATAAAGTGGTTTTGCATCCTTATTTCAGGTGTTGCAAAATTCTGGGAGCCACCGGTGAACCCAGAATCTTCCGGCCCAAAGACCGTGCAGACATGGTGAAGGACGTGATTGAGCCCATGGCCTGTGAGGGCCTTAGAACCATCTGCGTGGCCTACCGGGACTTCCCTGCCTCTGAGGGAGAACCCGACTGGGACATTGAGGCTGATATACTTAGCAGCCTTACCTGTGTGTGTGTGGTGGGCATTGAAGACCCTGTGAGGCCAGAGGTAAAGGAACCTCTCCCACATCATTAATGTATTTATTTAAGATGTCTTTGACCTTGCAATAGCCTTAGTGCATAGAGAACCTGCTAATAAAATACAGGACTTATTTTCAGTCATGCTATGTTCGAGAATAAACAGCTGTCATGGATCTGATTTCGTGTGACGTCTGGTCTAGGTCCCTGATGCCATTAAAAGATGTCAGCGGGCGGGCATCACGGTACGCATGGTTACCGGCGACAACATTAACACGGCAAGGGCCATCGCCTCCAAGTGTGGCATCCTGCATACCGGCGATGACTTCCTGTGCCTGGAGGGCAAAGAATTCAACAGGCGCATACGCAATGAAGTTGGCGAGGTTGGTGTGCGCACACCGAGGTTCGTTTCATTCTTGATGTACGGATGCCGGAGTAATGGCCTGCCTGCCGTTTCAGATTGAGCAAGATCGGCTCGACAAAATCTGGCCCAAACTCAGAGTACTAGCGAGGTCCTCTCCAACTGACAAGCACACGCTGGTTAAAGGTAATTTAGCAATTCCGTCCTTGCGTCCGAGTATTCGGCTCCGATATAATATATCGGATTTCCTCACAGGTATAATCGACAGCACGGTGGTCGAACAAAGGCAAGTGGTGGCAGTAACTGGAGATGGAACTAACGACGGGCCTGCGTTGAAGAAAGCTGATGTTGGATTCGCAATGGTTCGTATTCATCCAGAGCCCCTTCCGCCTCTTTACGACGTGTAGCATTTGTTGGTGCTGGATCCGTCAAAGTAAAAGTACACTTGGTGGCATCTATCAATAGCCATGTAATATTAGGCAACAAAAATGTCAGGCAACAATAACAAGGTCTGTGACTAATTGAGATTGACATTTCTTGTCTTGGACTCAGGGTAAGACACCAGTTGTCCCGATCTCATTCATGACTCAAGGGCAGTAAGGCATCTTGATTTGACTTCTCTTCTTCAGGGCATCGCCGGCACAGACGTAGCTAAGGAGGCCTCTGACATCATCCTGACAGATGACAATTTCACCAGCATTGTCAAAGCGGTGATGTGGGGAAGGAACGTCTACGACAGCATCTCCAAATTCCTCCAGTTCCAGCTGACCGTCAACGTGGTGGCAGTGATTGTGGCCTTCACTGGAGCTTGCATCACTCAGGTGAATCTGAGGGTCTTCATTGAAACTAGTGACCTGAACAATTGTCCCAGGGTCACACAGACCTTAAATTCACACTTCATTACATTCCATTTATCCGACTCTCTTATCTATAGTGTCTTGCTCAGGGGCACAATGGCAGTAAAATGTGACTTTGATCCTGTTATTTTATGGGTCAGCTGCTTAAAAGTCAATATGAACAGACCTAAACCTCTAGTTTATATATATAACCATACTTGTCCAGCATGTATATTAGTGGTACATGGATTTAATCAAATGTGAACAGTTTTCATACCCAGCACAATAGAATAATAATTAGTAACGAATGTGTCTTACCCTTTGCAAAAACAGTGCAAAGGGTAAGACACGTTCTAACGTTTGCATCAGGCTTTTCCACTCTATTGTGATTCATGCTGATTCATTGACTGATATTTTGAGCTGTAACTCTGTAAATGTTCTTCTTCGTTGCAGGACTCTCCGCTGAAAGCGGTGCAGATGCTGTGGGTGAACCTGATTATGGACACATTCGCCTCGCTGGCTCTGGCCACGGAGCCGCCGACGGAGTCCCTCCTGCTCAGGAAGCCCTATGGCCGCAACAAGCCCCTCATTTCACGCACCATGATGAAGAACATCCTCGGCCACGCAGTCTACCAGCTCACCATTATCTTCGTCCTGCTTTTTGCTGGTGAGAAGAGAGAGAAATGTGAAATGTAAATGGTTCTGTCAGGTAGAACATTATAACTAACAGAGGTTTATGAATTACCAGTTATTGAGCCATGGAACTGTTGGAGTGTGCATGGGTAATAAACGAAAGAAAATGTGCAAATCTTCTACAGGTGAACAGATCTTTGACATCGACAATGGCAGAAATTCCCCTCTACATGCGCCGCCCTCTGAGCACTACACCATAGTCTTCAACACATTTGTGATGATGCAGCTTTTCAACGAGATCAACGCCCGCAAAATCCACGGCGAACGCAACGTCTTCGATGGCATTTTCAACAACCTGATCTTCTGTTCCATCGTCTTTGGCACATTCATCATACAGGTACTCACAGATTACAGATTACAGATTACAGGGTGGTAGTAGCCTAGTGGGTAACACACTCGCCTATGAACCAGAAGACCCGGGTTCGAATCCCACTTACTACCATTGTGTCCCTGAGCAAGACACTTAACCCTGAGTGTCTCCAGGGAGACTGTCCCTGTAACTACTGATTGTAAATCGCTCTGGATAAGGGCGTCTGATAAATGATGTAAATGTAAATGAATTGCTGCGCTGTAGGCTTTTGTCTCATAAAGTGCATTCATTCTGTTGTTTTAGATTGTGATTGTGCAGTTTGGTGGGAAACCCTTCAGCTGCGTGGGCCTCACTATTGACCAGTGGCTCTGGTGTGTCTTCATGGGCATGGGCTGCCTTCTGTGGGGACAGGTGAGCCAGTGAAGTACTTTTTCCGGTCTTTTCTAAGGAGCGTAGGGGATCTCGAACACCTCTGTGTTGTCTGATGATGTGAATAACAACTTGCTTCATGTGTTCGGCTCCTCCCACAGCTGGTCACCACCATTCCTACGAGCCGGTTGAAGTTCCTGATGACCGCCGGCCACGGAACGCAGAAGGAGGAGATCCCTGAGGAGGAGCTGGAGGAGCTAGATGAGTTGGATGAGATTGACCATGCTGAGATGGAGCTGCGTCATGGGCAGGTGCTGTGGTGTCGAGGCCTGAACAGGATCCAGACACAGGTACAGCATTAACTGTTGACATTGTAGTGTATTTGTTGGCAAGGCATTTTAACTATATTTTAATATGTATATTTACATAGATAATTTTGCATTCTGCACATAAACCACTTCAGAGAATACATACAATATTGTGAGATAATTTGGTTTGGTTAGAGAGTAAAAAACATTTTCAACCATATCCGCATATATGGATCTGACTAACTGTACTTGCTTGTGTTCCACCAACCAATTTTAAGAAGGAATATAGTTGTGCATGTAACAAAAAAATCTGATTGTTTTTCCATCTGCTTTCTTCAGATCCGCGTGATCAATGCATTCCGTGATTCAGTGTCTCCTTATGAGGGACTTGAGACTCCAGAATCCCGCAGCTCCATTCACAACTTCATGAGCTATCCAGAGTTCCACATTGAGGATCCCGAGCCCCAGATTCCGCTCATCGATGAGGAAGATGAGATAATTCCCATCAAACGCAACTCCACCCCTCCCCTGACCCAGCTCCCCACCTCACCCAACCAGAACAATAACGCCACAGAGCGGCTGTCTCACTTCCCCAGGGAGGCGGCAAAGACTATCATCCCTCAGGTACCTGGCAGCCCCCTACACAGCCTGGAGACGTCACTGTGAGCCAGCAGAACCTGAAGAGCCCCGTCCCTGAATGCTGTTCATGAGAAATAGGATGCCTGTGCTCCTATATCTGAACAGGGGTATTAAACAGGACGTATAGCCTAAAACCTTAGATGTTTGTGCAACACTTATACCGCTCAATCTGGCAAACAGCAAAGTTTGGCGTGGAAAAAATCACTTTCCAAAGGTTTTAGGGGCCTTCTGTAGTACCTGGTGATTTTGTACATATGTTAAGTGCAAACTTGATTGCAACAGCTTACTGTGGTTTTTAAACATAGTGGATTTTTTTTTCATGTGTTAAGCACTCAGTCTTGTGGTTTTGCACCGTGTGACTTTTTGTTGATGTGTTGATGAGATACATATTTTTTTATAAGCCATTAATCACAGGTATAGCTTTTTTTTGCTCCAGAAGAAAAGTGAATATAAATGAAAATTGCTTTGAAAAGACGTGATTTCGAGCTGATCATCTGCTGAAATGCTACCTGTGACCAAGGTGTTTTCCCCTTCAACACAGAATGATTAAACCTATAACATAAACCTATAACTTAGACTGATCAATTTCAAAGTGAGTAGATATGTTTTTGGTGGTGAGTGTATGTATTTAGATGCCAGTGAATCCATCTGTACTGCGCTATGAAGCTGTAAATTTGGTTGGATTGTATTGTCATATTGTGTTGAAACATACATTTGATAATGCACGGGTAATATCACCAAAATTCAATTCCAAAATAACATAAATAGATACAGAAAGAATCTGCCATTAAATAATATACTAATAATGCTTTAACTTAGTTAAAGTTCAACTGATCGTCAAATCAGCAGCTCATCATAATAAAGAAGGTGTGTGTAATGGAATGGCTGCCATAGAAATAGAAAGGCAGTTTTGTGAAGTCATGTATTATTTTTTTATATGTGCAGAATTATCTGGAAAAAAATGATTTACCTATTGCTGTTCTCGAAGTTTGCATTGTCATATTTTAAGTAATATATTTTGCTGCTGACCAGCTATAAATTCCATTTTGATATCTGTCGGTAGACTAACATGGCTGGGTGTCAATGACAGGTAGTATTTCAGAATGAGAAATGTGAATATGATACATGACACATTCATATATTGCATTCCTGATTTCTCTTTAACATTTGACAGTGTGAGATATTATTACTTTGTATTGTTCCTGTAAATAAAATATATTTGGACAAATCAAAATATGTCTAACAATGTGATGTGCACAAGCATTCTGAGAAATGCTGTGTTTTTTTTTATAAAAGCAGTCTTAATTTTTAGCTACTTTCCCCAAATCACAGCAGATCTGTCCATTTTAACTGAATTATTATAGTGCTTTTGTGCAAGTGCACTGCGAAAACTACTGAAATGAGTTCTTTTATTTAGAAAAGGCTCTCAAAGTCAATTATGTTACAGAAATAGAGGAGGCTGTTCATAATGGGAAGGACTCAACTGTTTAGTTCTGTGTCTCTGTAGTTCTGTTCCAGGGTAATGTACATTCATCCACCTGTCAACGGATACTTTTTTATCTTAATATTTGGCAATAATAAAGTACTCAATGTATGTTCACCTTGAGCATTTTGTGATTCTTTGCGTACATCTCTTGCTTTTTTGCAATTAATCCTGAGGGCAAATAAGAACCCTTGCTCTTTAATTATAATTCCGCCTTCACATCCCACAAGACACTGCAACGTCCGTGCGCCCTCTTTAACCAATCAGATATGATCCCTTGCCGTATTCCCGCCCCTTTGTGTCACATGATCTTTCAAACGCGCCAGCCCACCAAATTTGAAATGTGTTTCGGTGGCTCTGGGTGACACCGATGGTTCACATTATTTAGCTAGCTGGTTGACGTTATTTAGTAAGAGTTAAAACATTAAACACATATTTACATCACGCTGACGCATTTTATACGGGACGCGGTGAGTGTTTGGCTTGAGAGCCAGCGGATATGTTAGCATTAGCAGTTCCATGCACAGGGTCAACGCCGGTGGCGTTTACTCCGACGTTCATTTTGATTATGACTCCGTGCGTTGTTATTCTCAGGCTCTCTGCACCAGTTTCTTTCTGCTCGGAGGAACATGGCTGCCCTGGTGGATCGAGGTAATGCGTCTGTTCAGTTACCCCCCCCCCCCCTTTAATATTTTTTTCGCCCCAGCGTTTGTACAAGATTTCTGTTCTCCTCCTTTACAGAATTTTGCTCCGTGGCTGAGGAGAAGTTTGACTTTGACATTTCACTCTCACCCGCCAGGTTTGCTGTACAGTATTTTTTTTGTACAGAGAATGAAGCCCTGGGGAGGGCCTAACGTCATGTGTTCCCTCTGCAGCTCAAAGGGGGACGATGAAGACGAGAATGAAGTCTTCCTGCGTCCGGCCAGCCAGAGGGAGAAATGCCTGAAGGACGGGGTTGGCAGTGGCCTTTCCCAGACTGAGGAGCCGTTTGAAGAAATCTCCCGGGAGGCTGAGCTCCTGGCCAGACAGCTGGCGACCGGTTTGCAGGACCCTAAGGCGCTTGAGGTGTCCTCTGCCAACACAAACAGCCAAACAGAGGTAATGGAGACCTTTCAAACAAACCTCACTGCCAAGCAGGACCTTTTCAGCAAGCCTGCCGACGTGGTCCTCAGTCCCATCAAAAGGGAGACGTTCTGCGTTCAGGACAGCCCTATGAAGCAACTTCCGCCGGCCATTCAGCAGCGGCTGATGAAGGCCGCCGGCTCAGTCAAGTCACGCATTAGCACGTCTAGCCCTCTTCGGCAGACGAACGCTCAGCCCAAAGTCCCGCTCAGAGGCAAAGCAATGCTGGCTAAGACCAGAAGCACGCTGCCCAGCAAGCCCACTCTTCCAGCACCGACTAAGACGGCGCCTGCTAAGGCAAAAACAGGCCTTTCCGACAGGAGCCGCTTCCAACTAACTGTTCATAAAAACCCCATCCGAGCTTCCTCTGCAGAAGACCTCCTGTCCGATTCAGCAAGTGTTGCTTCTGACGTCAGTGACTCCCACCTCAACACTAGCCTGCCTGTGAAGAGGGCCCTCCAGGTATCATAGGTTCTAGTTTGGGCTTAAAATGATTAAAATGAATTATTATTAGTTCATTTAAAAATATATGATTATTATTTAAGTCTGTACAAAAAATTTAATTAAAGTAAAAATTTTGTGCATAATGGATGCTTGTCATAATCTTGATTTGGCAACTTTGTCTTCATGTCTGGTTCAGACGGGACCACGAGGACCTTCATCTACAAAAGTTCCCGCTGTGTCAGGAAGAAGAGTGGTGGACAGAGGGAGGAACACCTCGTCCTCCTCTTCCTCAGTGTCCAGCATTAATTCCAGCCTTTCTGTCTCTCCAACAGGCAAAGGTAGACGTGACTTTTCTTACTATAGTGTTGATCATAATTATGTATATATACAGTCCAAAGTTTGGCGACAACTTCTCGTTCAATGTGTTTTCTTTATTTTCCATTTACGTTGTAGATTCTCACTGAAGGCATCAAAACTATGAATGATCACATGTGGAGTTATGTACTTAACAAAAAAAAGTGAAATAAGTGAAAACATGTTTTATATTCTAGTTTCTTTGCTCTGATTACTGCTTTGTACACTCTTGGCATTCCCTCGATGAGCTTTAAGAGGTCGTCACCTGAAATGCTTCTCCAACAGTCTTGAAGGAGTTCCCAGAGGTGTTTAGCACTTGTTGGTCCAGCTCACCCCAAACCATCTGGATTGGGTTCAGGTCCGGTGACTGTGGAGGTCAGGTCTCCACTTTTTGTACATAACTCCACATGTGTTCATAGTTTTGATGCCTTCAGTGAGAATCTACCAACGATTGAGAAGGTGTGTCCAAGCTTTTGTACTGTACTGTATATATTTTTTTTTATTTATAAGAGAATTTTTAGAAAAATGTTTTTTCCAGGTAAGCTCAATGCATCTCTGAACTCCAGCGGTGCCAGTATGAGAGCTCCCTCTAGTGTAACCAAGCTGCCCAGCAGCGCCACAAGTGGACAGAAACAGAAACAGTCGCTCGCCAGCCGGGTCCCCGGGGCTACAGTTGGGGGCCGCCGTTCTATTTCAGCCCAGGGCAGAAGGGTTTCGGAGGCCTTCCTCGCATCCACCAAATCCACCCCCAGCAAGAATCCAGCCCCCAAGCCGAACCCTATCTCTGCATGTGCAACGCCAGTCAGGAGAACCATGGAGAGGACCATCTCTGTCCCGAATATGCCGGCAAATAGGTCTGACAGTGTTGCAAAGGGCAACCCCAGACTACGAGCTCTTGTTATCCCAACCCCGTTGAAGCACTTTAAAGGAACTCAGCCGGCAGAAGGTGAAACTTTAGTTTGATGCATATTAGGTGCATGTTTTTTTTTTTTTTATTTCTCGTCATTTCTCTTTACAGATGCAGGAACATCTCCAGAGGCTCCACGGATCATGAAACCAAAGAGGTTGGCGATTTCCTGCAGTTTAGAAAGGTAGTGTGTGTATCGTTATTTACATTGCATTGCCACTACATGGAATTTTAAGAGCAAACAGGCCGTTGGAGGGTTAATAATGCAGAATTAAATGTCCTTTAAAATGTAAAAATATAAAACATTAGTGGCCTAGGTGAGCTTAAAGGTCCTTATCATGAAAATTCCACTTTGTGGGATTATTTATTAATATCAGTTCCCCGAGCCTGTCTATGGTCCTGCAGTGGCTAGAAATGGCAATTTGTGTAAAGAGTGCTTTGGCCGTTCTGCTTCTACATTCAGAGAGTGGCAGCTCAGACGGTCGGATCTGGAATTTATCTTCTGATGTCATCATAAGGGGAAAGGTTACCTCCCGTTTCTCATGCTTTTTCCATCCAGAGAATTTCCCACCCCTTCCCTGAAACATTATCTCCACCGACCGCCATGGCTTGAAAACATACCAAGTAATTTTTTTTTTTAGTTCCATCACGTGAGACTTAATTCATTTTTTTTCTGGAAAAACGCTGACACAACTTCCTGTCTGCGCCAAATGTTGTGGTTGGTGAATGGTGTGGATGACGTCATTTCTGCGAATGCCTGCTCACTTCTATAATCCACTCTCCTCTTCCCCCGGCCTCTCAGACTTGAGATTCAGTATTAGGGGACCACGAAGACCTTTATTGTGACCTTTATTTCACCTAATTGGGTGGTAGTAGCCTAGTGGGTAACACACTCGCCTATGAACCAGAAGACCCAGGTTCAAATCCCACTTACTACCATTGTGTCCCTGAGCAAGACACTTAACCCTAAGTTGCTCCACGGAGACTGTCCCTGTAAATACTGATTGTAAGTCGCTCTGGATAAGGGTAAATGCTGTAAATGTAATTGTTAAAGAATCACTCAAGGAGCATTGATTCAAGACTCCCATGCCCACAAAATCACAGTATCTTCTTGACAAATAAAGGTTTTGACGTTGCATGCACTTATTGAAATGCTTCATGATATTTGCCGTTTGTGAGGTTTTAGTATTTGATTCTATGTTTTGACGCAGTCTGGCCCCCCCCGACCCCCTCTGCTGGAGGGACTAAGCTGCCGACAGTGCAGACGAAAATGAGACGCCCCTCTGCCCTGCCAACGTCTGTCAACCGCCGCATGTCTGGCATCCCCATGCTGACGCCTAAAACTGTACGACAAAGAACCCCCCCATCTGCAGACTTGCTGCGCTCCTCGTCCAAGATGGCCGTTGGTGGGAGGTGAATTTTCTTAAGATTCCTGATTTCGAGCCACCAGCAACACTCCTAAAATCTACTTTGCTAATATTTGGGTTACTCTTAATATAAAAATTTTATTTCTGATATCGTATGTACCTTGGTCTGCCCAGTCCATGCCAGGTGAATGGGATCCAGCGACCAGACCCTGCGCTGGTCAAGGAGCCTTGCCCACCGAAGAGCCCCAGTCATTTCCAGCCCTGCTCCCTCATGTTCTCCCTCGAGGATGAAGCAGAGCGAACCATGGTGGCGGCCCCTGAAAGTTTAAACGATCAGACGGCCCCTCCTAATGACCCACAGACCCCCATAGTCCCTGACATGGGAACCACTGATGACCACTCTCAGCCTGGTGACTCCACGAGGCAGGAAATCAATGAGGTGAAGTTTTTCCTGCCCTTTCAGCCCTTCATTAAATTTAAACCCTCTGGACCAAGTGGTTTAATCTCTGATGTTCCTGCTTTCTGCAGGTACTCCTGCTGTTGGAGGCTTCCGTGCCAGAGATGAAGGCTGAAGAGAAGCCTCTCATTGATCTGTCCAACACTCCGGACCTCATCCGGACGACCCCTGACAACCTCTGTGAAAGACCAGTAGGACCATTTTTTTCCCCTTGTAATTATGGGGTTATATTGGCTGGATCTGATATTTGATATCTTTTCTCTGCAGTTAATTGATCTCAACTCTCCTCTCATGAAGTGGACTCCAGACAAGAAGGAAACTACTGAGAACGATGCCCCCCTCATCAACCTTTCCTTTTAACTGTTCTAAGTTGCTTAAATTTGTCCAAAATGCTTCACTGATTCATTGTATTTTGGGAGACTGATCACTGATGTTCGCTATTTGCTTTTCAAAACAGGAATTTTAATTACTGTATTGTCAGTGCAATATTTTTAATGTGAAAATCTTTCGTTCGTTTTAGTTGCTGCTTAATTCAATGAAATGATTAAATAAATAAATGTACGCTTGTCACGTGTTTGGGGGAATTATTATAATTTTTTTTGTGCAGTCACTGAAGTCATCGCCACGACAATGCAGAACGCATAAATAGTCACAACATGGTGGTAAGTGGTGGCCTAGTGGTTAAGGAAGCGGCCCCGTAATCAGAAGGTTTCTGGTACGAATCTCGATCTGCCAAGGTGCCACTGAGGTGCCACTGAGCAAAGCACCGTCCCCACGCGCTGCTCCCCGGGCGCCTGTCATGGCTGCCCACTGCTCACCAAGGGTGATGGGTTAAATGCAGAGGACAAATTTCACTGTGCACTGTGCTGCTGTGTATCACGTGTGACAATCACTTTACTTTCACATGTCCACAAGAGGGCGACGTGGCCCAGTAAATAATGACGGGCGCCTCGGCTCACTATGGTTCCAAATTATATCGGAGCGTTGAGTATTAAGTAAGGTTGGAGCCAAAGATGACTTTTTTTTTTTTTTTTTTTTAGGTCTAGTATTCCACGTCTTAACACAGCGGCTGTGGTGAAAATAAAAGATCTTATATATGAGACGGTTTACATGCAATAAATCATGGGTATTAATGCCACCAGGTGGTGCTTAAAGGTTTAATGAAACGCAAAAACTACACGGACAAAAGTTGTTAGAGTTAATATAATGCACTCGTAATAACGCAGGGCGCATGAATAATCAATATTCAACGTGCATTTTATTTATTTATTTATTAATGTGCATACATACATACATTACAGGCCAAATGTTTGGACACACCTTCTCATTCTCATGTGTTTTCTTTATTCTCATGACCATTTACGTTGGTAGACTCTCACTGAAGGCATCAAAACTATGAATGAACACATGTGGAGTTATGTACTTAACAAAAAGTGGAGACCTGGTCTCCACAGTCACCGGACCTGAACCCAATCCAGATGGTTTGGGGTGAGCTGGACTGCAGAATGAAGGTAAAGGGGCCAACAAGTGCTAAACACCTCTGGGAACTCCTTCAAGACTGTTGGAGAAGCATTTCAGGTGACGACCTCTTGAAGCTCATCGAGAGAATGCCAAGAGTGTTCAAAGCAGTAACCAGAGCAAAGAAACTAGAATATAAAACATGTTTTCACTTATTTCACCTTTTTTTGTTAAGTACAGAACTCCACGTGTTCAAACTTTTGGCCTGGAAGAGCGAACTCATACCGCTGGTGGTGACGTCACGGAGCCGCCCTCCCCGGGTCTGAAAGTTAACGGGAGACGCGCCGCTCTTCCCACACAGAGCATGGAGCGGGAGTCGGCAGGACGGGGCCAGAAGACGGGACGCCGCTCCTCGCCGCGCCGCTGCTGAAGGACCGGCGGCGGAGATGCTGCGTCTGTGGCTGGCCTTGGTGCTGCGCGCGTCCTGCTGCGTCCCGGAGAGCCTCGGGGCCGGGCCGCCGCTCGCCGGCGTCTCCCCGGGGCCGGGCCGGAGCTACGGAGTCCTGCTCCTGCCGCGGAGGGCGAGCTGCGCGCCGCTGCGCGTCACCGGATCCATCTCGGCCGCGGACCGCGTGGTTCTGACCCGCTTTCCCGTCTCCGTGCGCGGACAGCGCGGCGGCCGGAGGGACGAGCCCGACGCGTGGATGCTTCTGCCACCCCGCCTCTCCGCGGGACACCTGCACACCGGCGGACACCGACTCCGGTGCCGGGAGAAGAAGGCGGCCGGAGCCGCCAGGTCCGGCGGGAGGGCGTGCTGGTTTCGCGGGGAAGTGGAGCTGCTGTGCGGTCGGCGCGACGGCGTCTCCGTGCGCGTCACGCTGCGTCCGACGTCGAAGTCGTGGGCGCAGCGGCAGAAGCGCAACGCGAACCCCCAGTTCCAGCTCCCCAACTACCAGGTCGCGGTGCCGGAGAACGAGCCGCCGGGGACCCGCGTCATCACGCTGAAGGCGCAGGACCGCGACGCGGGCGACGTGGAGTACGACATGGAGGCGATCTTCGACAGCAGGTCCGACGAGTACTTCCAGATCGACCCGGCCACCGGCGGCGTGACCACGCTGCAGCCCCTGGACAGGGAGATGAAGGACACGCACGTTTTTAAAGTCACCGCCGCCGCCCGCGGGTCGCCCGGCAGGTCGGCCACCGCCTACCTCACCGTCACCGTGAGCGACACCAACGACCACGGCCCGGTGTTCGAGCAGTCCGAGTACCGGGTCAGCGTCAGGGAGAACGTCGAGGTCAGCTTCGAGGTCATGTCGGTCAGGGCCACGGACGGAGACGCGCCGTCGAACGCCAACATGGTTTACAAGATCGTGAATAAAGACGAGGTCGGCGACGGGTTCGAAATCGACCCCTGGAGCGGCCTGGTCAGAACCCGCCTGCGTCCGGATCGAGAGGTCGCGTCCCGGTACAAGTTATTAGTCGAGGCCAACGACCAGGGCCGGGACCCGGGGCCCCGCAGCGCCACGGCCACCGTGCACATCGCCGTGGAGGACGAGAACGACAACTACCCCCAGTTCAGCGAGAGCAAGTACGCCGTGCGGGTGCCGGAGAACGTGGCCGCCGACTCTCAGGTGGCCGTGGTGAAGGCCACCGACCGGGACCTGGGGAACAACGGCAGGGTCCACTACAGCATCACCAGCGGCAACGTCAAGGGCCAGTTCTACATCCACTCCTCCACGGGCGCCGTCGACGTCGTCGGCCCGCTGGACTACGAGTCCATCAGGGAATATAAGTTGCACGTGAAGGCGCAGGACGGGGGACGCCCGCCGCTGATAAACGGGACGGGGCTGCTGGTGGTCCAGGTGGTGGACGTCAACGACAACGCCCCCATGTTCGTCAGCACGCCGTTCCAGGCGTCCGTGCTGGAGAACGTGGCCGCCGGCCACTCGGTGATCCACGTCCAGGCCATCGACGCGGACTCCGGGGACAACTCCCGCCTGGAGTACAGCCTGACGGACGCCGGGCCCGGCTTCCCCTTCACCATCAACCGCGGCACCGGCTGGATTAGCGTGCGCGCCGAACTGGACCGGGAGACCACGGAGTTTTACACATTCGGCGTTGAAGCGAGGGATCATGGCGTCCCGGCGATGTCCTCGTCCGCCAGCGTCAGCATCACGGTCCTGGACGTGAACGACAACGTCCCGACCTTCACGCAGAACGCGTACTTCCTGAAAATCAACGAAGACGCCCCCGTGGGCGCCAGCGTGCTGACGGTGACGGCCGTGGACCGCGACGTCAACAGCGTGGTGACGTACCAGATCTCCGGCGGCAACACCCGGAACAGGTTCGCCATCGTCAGCCAGAGCGGCGGCGGCCTCGTCTCCCTGGCGCTGCCCCTGGACTACAAGCAGGAGCGCCAGTACGTCCTCACGGTGACGGCGTCCGACGGCACCCGGCAGGACGCGGCCCGGGTCCACGTCAACGTCACCGACGCCAACACGCACCGGCCGGTGTTCCAGAGCACCAACTACCAGGGCGTGGTCAGCGAGGACTGGCCCGTGGGCTCCACAGTGGTGGTGATCAGCGCCGTGGACGAGGACACGGGCGAGAACGCGCGCATCAGCTACGCCATGGAGGACAACGTGCCGCAGTTCAGGATCCATCCGGACACGGGAGCCATCACAACCCAGGTGGAAGTGGACTACGAGGACCAGGCCTCCTACACGCTGGCCGTCCTCGCCCGGGACAACGGCATTCCCCAAAAATCCGACACCACGTACGTGGAGATCATCGTCCTGGACGCCAACGACAATGCGCCCCAGTTCCTGAGGGACATTTATCAGGGGACGGTGCTGGAGGACGCTCCTGTTTATACCAGCGTGCTGCAGGTGTCCGCCTCAGACAGGGACTCCGGGTCCAATGGACGGCTGAGCTACACCTTCCAAGGAGGGGAAGACGGAGACGGGGACTTCTTCATTGAGCCCTACTCCGGCATCATCAGAACCGCCAGGAAGCTGGACAGGGAGAACGTGCCTGTGTACAACTTGAAGGCTTTCGCTGTGGACAAGGGGGTCCCTCCCCTCAAAGCGGCGGTGGACATCCAGGTGTCGGTGCTGGACATCAATGACAACGCGCCCGCCTTCCAGGAGGACGAGATGTTCGTCTACGTGGAGGAGAACAGTGCCGTGGGCTCCACACTGGCCCGGATCACCGCCACAGATCCCGACGAGGGTGCCAACGCCCAGATCTTGTACCAGATCGTGGAGGGGAACGTCCCAGAGATTTTCCAACTGGACATTTTTAACGGAGACCTCATCGCTCTCACTGATCTGGATTATGAGTCCAAGATGGAGTATGTGGTCGTGGTTCAGGCCACCTCTGCGCCTCTGGTCAGCCGGGCCGTCGTGCACATTCGCCTCGTGGACGTGAACGACAATAGTCCGGTGCTGAAGGACTTCGAGATCATCTTCAACAACTACATCAGCAACAAGTCCAACAGCTTTCCCTCCGGCGTCATCGGGAAGGTCCCCGCGCACGACCCAGATGCGACCGACAAACTTCTCTACACGTTTGTGGACGGCAACCAGCTGAGTCTCCTGCTCCTGAACCCAGACACCGGAGAGCTGCGACTCAGCAGGGACCTGGACAACAGCAGAGCCCTGGAGGCCACCATGAAGGTGTCCGTTTCAGGTGAGAGCTCCTCTCCGCTTGGCCTTATGTTCAGCGCGGTGTGGTGGTATTGGGTGGTGGTGGTGGCCCAGCGGGTAAACCAGAAGACCCGGGTTCAAACCCCACTTACGACCATTGTGTCCCTGAGCAAGACACTTAACCCTGAGTGTCCCCAGGGGGGGACTGTCCCCGTAACTACTGGTTGTAAGTCGCTCTGGATAAGGGCGTAAATGTAAATGTGCCCCCAAATCAACCTGACCTCCCCCTACCCCTGCTAAAGAGCAGGCCACGCCCACCGTTCCACCGAGCTGGCAACAACGGAACAAGACACGTGACCTCTTACGGGTTCTGAGCGGCTCTTACGAAGTTCCCCCATCTTCAAGCTGGAATCGAGTCCGTTTAATTAATCGGTTTTTGTGTCTCCACAACCACAGTTGCCAGTTCTGGCCCTGGAGCAGGAACGAAGTATCTGATCCTCTCATTGTGTGTGTGTGTGTGTGTGTGTGTGTGTGTGTGTGCTCACACTGTGCCCCGCAGCACCGGCGCCGCATCAAGCCCAGAATGATTGATCACGTGTCAAAAAGAAATTTCGCCCCCAATCAACATTCGTCTCGGCGCTTTTCGGGGAGCGTGTAGTCGCATGTCTGCACGTTCCCCCCTTCACTTTCTAGCTTCGGATATTTGTGCCTGTGCCGGAGTGTAAATCTCGCGCCTTTCTGCGTCGGGTGAATCCCGGAGGTTGTGAACCCCGTCCAGACCCCCCCGTCCCCATGAAAAGGTCCTAATTTGGCCCTGCGGCCTCCTTCCTGCACTTTTTGGCTAGATCCTCTGAACCCTCCCCCCTTTGCCCCAGTGCCACCCGTAATGCGATTTGGGGAAATAACCGGCAGCATGCGCCGCGCGTTATCACGCCGACAGATGCCTGCTGCGTGTCACAGTGCGTCCGTGGGCGGGGTCATTGCTCTCAGATGAGATCTGAGGATGTAAATATTGTTTATTGAGTTTATTAAACGAAGAAAACGATTTTAACGGTGGTGAACAGACACACTCGCCCAGGTTCAAACCCCACTTACTACCATCGTGTCCCTGAGCAAGACACTTAACCCTGAGTGTCTCCAGGGGGGGACTGTCCCTGTAACTACTGATTGTAAGTCGCTCTGGATAAGGGCGTCTGGTAAATGGCGTAAATGTAAATTTCCATGACCCCTCAAGTTCTCCTTCAGACAGAGCCGGAGGCCACATTCTGGCATCAGTAGTAAGTTACCTCCTGCCCGGCCACACCAGAAGCTCCGTCAAGCGGACCCTTGTTGGATGGATACCGATGGAGGTAGAAAATAACGTTGC
This sequence comes from Denticeps clupeoides, assembly GCF_900700375.1. Taxonomy (NCBI): domain Eukaryota; kingdom Metazoa; phylum Chordata; class Actinopteri; order Clupeiformes; family Denticipitidae; genus Denticeps; species Denticeps clupeoides. The sequence continues at coordinate 3,305,381 of NC_041723.1, forward strand.
TCGTGGACGGGCTCCATCCACATGCCACGTGGGCGGACAGTCGAGGTTTTACTTAGCTGGACGTGTGTGTATACGAGTGAACCTGAACTTGAACCTGAGAGCCGTTGTTTTGCCTCCTCACACACGATGGAGCGCATTAAAGCCTTTGATTGACTTTGACTGACTTGGATTTATTTGATTTACGTTGCTTTACGTTGGTTTGTGTGTGCTCGTGAGCGACTTTATTAGATTGGATTGATGTGGAGTTGTGCGTTGGACTGAAAGAGTTCTTGTATTCGTCATAATGGGGTTTCTTACGCCCTGATTTTAAAATTCTTTTTTCCATTTGGCTGAGCGATATGCTATGTTTAGACTTGCAGCATATTTGGTGGAATGACAGTCATGATTAGAGGGGTAAATAAAACCTCCGCATGAATCCGTCATTGCTTTTGTCACTGTGTCCAATTGGCGAAGGTCAACAGCGGCCGCAAACTGGCACTTGAGAGTGAAGCGCTTTCCTCCGAGTACAGGAGGAAACGTCCCGAGGACATCAGTCAGCCATCACTATTCTTTTTATTGTTTTAATGCTGATTAATTTGCTTACTTTTATAGCTTACTTGGATTTGGGCACTGATATAAAAATTATTTTGCACCTTGTAATATGCTCTCGGGAGATCGCCGTCAACATTTGGTCTTTAGGATTAAAAACTTTTTCGGATTCAGTTGTATTCTATTGTTCTGTTCCGGGATGTGGATTCCAAAATGTAAACTGGTTTCAGCTCACGTTTACCTAAAAGGCAATAATCTCATGCATACGTCATGTCTGGTTATTTCTTGGCTCCCCCGCATTATGCGTGCTGCTCTGCGCCGTCCGAGACTCTTTCAGACTCCTGCACATTGTCAGCTGGTCTTTCATTTTATGTAATAAAAATATGCGAAAATGTAATCTTGGGTATTCTTACACTCACAGTGTCCAATAAGTTTTTTTATTATTATTTATTTTCAGCAATTTTGGTCTATATCAGTTCAAATTAGTTCTCTCGTAGTTTTCCAGTAGCCTTCCAGTCTTGAGCATGAGCGAAAAGGTGGTAGTAGCCTAGTGGGTAACACACTCGCCTATGAACCAGAAGACCCGGGTTCAAATCCCACTTACTACCATTGTGTCCCTGATCAAGACACTTAACCCTAAGTTGCTCCAGGGAGACTGTCCCTGTAACTACTGATTGTAAGTCGCTCTGGATAAGGGCGTCTGATGAATGCTGTAAATGTAAATGTCTGATAAATGCTGTAAATGAGCGTCCAGAACCCTTTAGGGCCAGCAGGCCGACCTCCTTTCCTCCCCGGGTTTGTGGGAATCGAGGGAAAAGACCCCCACAATCCGTCTGGGGGTGACCGAAGGGAAAAGGCATGTGGAGGGGAGGGCGAGGTCTGGCCCTCATCCGCCGTTGTCATAGCAACCAACACACTTTCTCAGTGCTGCGGACTTTCTTGGCGAGAGGGGAGCTGCACGGGTCTCCTTTGTGCCGTGGGGGTTCTGTCGGGGCACGGGGAGGGGGGGCTTTTATTTCGGGGAGCAGCAGAGGCATTGTCACGATGCAGATTTCCGTCCCGAAAGACAGAGCTGTTTGTGTGCTGGGAGACGCTCACATGAAAAGTGGCAGTTTTTCTGCTTTCCACTTGTCATCTGGGGTGGCAGGACCCTGGCTCCGTCCTCCTCTACTGGCCAGGGCGAAGAATGAAGGGGTTCCCACTGCTCAGGCAACACAAAGCAAGCAACCGAATCTGCAACCAGTGGTTCAAGTTGTGCTTCTTTGTCCACCGTTCTTTTTGGAGACTCGTAACGATAACAGCACAAATAGGACATAGTCAGGATAATTTAAGTTTTTTTTGTATACAACCTGCACTGACGTGGGCACACAAGTTCCTTTGTGTGTTGCACTATTTACGTGGTGCAACATTCTAATTCTGCAGAATATTGTTGGACCGTATCAATACAAAATTTCCCTTTTTGGATCAAGTATGCATCTTTCTATTCATTCACTGGTATCCCGTATCTATATATCGACGCTGAATGCTTTCATTTGTATGTGGCTTTCTATTAAGTGACAATTTAAAAAGCACATTTTAACACAGTGATATTAAAAAAGTTTTTTGACCTTTTGTCAATTAGACCAATTTTTTGAGAGTTTTTTTGCCTTTTTCGATGCAGAGATATCATGATTATATTATTGTAGACAATTCTACCTCATAATGTTGAATGTTACAGAATGCACAGTATTGTGATATCATCATTATTGTGGGAAGCATTTCTGTGATATGTACGACAGTCCATTTGATAAGTGCATACTTTTTAGTATTATTTTAAATTATATTTAAATTATATTATATTATTAATATATATTATTATATACATTATTAAAGTGTATACATTAGTAAAGTAGTTTTTTTAAGAAACCCCACTTGTGTAAAAAGTATTTCAAACAGGTCTGACACTAACACACGCACATGCACACACACTCACAAAAAAATAAGTCTTTTTTATAGAGGTGTGTTCGTGCATTCACACTTCCTGTTTTGTGGTTCTGGTACTCCGTGCATTGGGAACGCGCCCATTCACCACCCCGCACATCCATTATTAAAAAAAAAAAAACACATTTCACACTTGTGGAAGTACCCGACACTCTGATTTCGGTGGCTGATTGCAGTGTTGGGTTTCAACCTTTGTTCCATCACTGTTACTTATGAGCAGGGAACTATGCTTCACTCCCCCGGCCTGAATGGCTGCTTTTAATTTTCACATGAAAAACACAAGGTTGCCACGGGATACCACCAGTGAAAGCGTTAAGGTTAGACAGAGTGCTCCTCAGCACGACTACTCGCACGCAAAAGGCTGAAAGGACATTCCTGCTTTAGAGTGAAATTAATTCTCCTCCGGTAAACAAGCGGAAGGGAGCAGAGGTGGCCTTCCAGGTCACCGAAATAACGCCCTGAAAGGCGGGAGATGGCTCACGGTAACCACCAGATAGAGGTGGTCATCTGGTGCGCTCTCGCCGTTCCTGGGAATCTCCAGATAATGCCAATTTGAATATTAATTTTCTTCATGTTTTGCACATTTTCTGAGATGATCTTTTGAGACGAGTCGGCATTCAAATGCAGAACATCGCTTAACTCTGCTTTTACATACTCAATATGTATTATATTACTTAGTCGCACTAAATGTAATCTATAAATGTATTATTAAATCAGTTTTGGTCAGCATTTGTAATAAGGTCATAACACATTTAACTGCTGTCCTGTCTTTTACAAGTCAAACCCCCAAAATCTTTCATTTGAAAATACATAATATTGAGGGTTGAGAACTAGGGTCATATTTTATGATTTCTGAAAGCCATACTGTATTGATATAATGAAGTTCTTACAAATTTAAGATAACACAGGGTAAGCAAACCAGTTGATCCGCTGTGGCGACCCCTAACCGGAGCAGTCAGAGGAAGAAGAAGGATCTGTGAACAGAGAGATTGTAATAGAGAGAGAGAATAAATACGTGTCTCCATAGCAACAACAATAAAATTAAAGCTGTGACATCTTGGGGCGAAATTAACATTTTCAAATCGAGTGAAATCTCTGCCCTTTCTGCTGTCAAAGGGATATAAATGCTTGATAGTTATATTGATTAAAAGAAATGACTTTGCACTCATAAAGAGTTGGTGCTAAAAATATTGGCCATTTTTTTGTCTTTTGCAAAATGTTGCTTTGATGTATTTCTAGCCGCAACGCTTTGAAGGACAAGGCTGACTTTGAGAGATCAGTCGCGCTTGAATCCAGAACCTTCCGCGTCTCGATGATTCATTGGTCTGGTCCATGTTAAGCCCCACATTTTCATGTTCCACACCTGCAGCTCCCGCCGTAAGAGTCTAAGTAGAGGTTTTGCCTGCCACTTACCTCAGCTTACCCATTCCCTTTCATCCCCTCGGGGAGGAGGTTTTTTTTGTTCTTCAAGAAGCGTCATAAAACCCATCTCAGCAGGAGCAGGGATCCGCCCCCTCGGTTATCACCACCGCCACCCCTTGATTGTGCTCAGGTCGAAACTGACCCAAGGGTGCTTTTTAAATTGCTAAATAACACGACATGCAACATGCATGTCCTAAAAAAAAAGGGTCATCTCAAAACCGTGGCCAGGACCTGCAATGGCTCAGGAGAGCTGAATAAGACCTAAATGAGAGCCGTGGCAGGAGAGAAATGATCAAAACAAGAATTCATTTCTACCTGTTGCGAATCTGAATCTGGCAACACAAGCCCCACATTCCTGAACACACGCGAGGTGTTTGTCACCGTCGGCGTTGTAGTTCCACACTGACGGTTTTACCGTCCCTGGGCGCACCCTGGCACATTCCGGAGAGCTGGCCTGGAGCTGTGATGTGCCTGGTGCAGGAATGCGGTCCATGTGTGGATAATGCCTGCGATGGGAAGTAAATGTGAAACCTTGCTTTATCACTGGAAACCCGTGGAACTCTTGTGATTTGTGTCTTTCAAACTGGAAATGAAAGTGTGGCAAATTGTATTGTATCGTATTGGCATATTATATTTTTTTCCCTCTCATTATTCAAACTTTGGTCGCTATTCCTTCCTTGGTCTCTGTTTATCGTGGGGTACACTGACGGAGCTCATTGTGAGGTGGAGGAGATCTGGCCCACCTCCACTTATTATTTAGGTCAGCGCGCAGTCGTGCCTTTGGGTCTGCGTGCTAATGTCACTAATGGTGAGGACTGGAAGGTTCGGAATTCGCCAGTGCTTTTTACTCTTCCCAGTGCCTGGCAGTTTAGCAATGGATTTTTTTTTTTTTTTTTTTTGCAAACACATTGTTTGTTGGTGCGAGTGTAACGTTCTAATTAAAGTAAAGCACCAGAAGGGCTCAGGCCCAAAAAATCTTTACAAACTGAATTGGCTGACATGATTTGCATTTTCTTGACTCAGATTCATCTGTAGTAAAGCAAAAAGTAAAGTACATGAAGTTCTCAGAGGCGTCAGGTATTCAACAACGAGCAGCTTGGCTCTTCTGACCTGGGCCAGGGGTCGTAAATGAAGAGTTGTTCTGTATTATAACATGGATGGTATTGGGATGCTGTCCCATTGATGACGGTGTCTGGCGCAGAGAGTGTCCCCATAATTCCTGTCATCGGTGAAAGAGGGGCTTGTGGTGGCCTAGTGGTTAAGGAAGCAACCGTCCCCACACACTGCTCCCCGGGCGCCTGTCATGGCTGCCCACTGCTCACCAAGGGTGATGGTTAAATGCAGAGGACACATTTCGTTGTGTCACCATGTGCTGTGCTGCAGTGTTTCACAATGACAATCACTTCGCTTCACTTTGGTTGAACAGATAGTTCAGTTGCTGCAATTGTCTTTATTGTCTGACAAAAAACAGTCCCCACCCACCGCTCCCGGGGGGCTTTTACGGTTGCCCACCGCTCACCGATGATGATGGTTAAATGTAGAGGAGACTTTTTTTTTTTTGTGTGTCACCGTGAGCGTTTGAACCTTCACTAAATTTGAGTGAATTTTGAAGTGCATTTTGAAGTCAGCCCGTGGGAGCCTTCAGAGGGCTCGCCGTGTGTTATCAAACCAGAGACGCTCCTCAGAGGCCGAAAAAGTGCAGAGATGGGCAGGTAGGCCCGCCCGATGCCAGTGCCAAAAGGACTATTAAGCCAGGCCTATGGTCGGAGGCCAGAGCGATGGATTCAGCGAAAGCCAAAGATAAGACGTCGCCGTCCCAGGAGACCGAATTTCAGGCCATTTAACAGCCTTCATCTGAGTCTTGAAATACAAATTTCCCCCTGTTGGGGTCTTTTTTGAGATCAGCGATTAGTTGTCCATTGCCAAAGCAAGCGTCCAGTCTCCAGAGTTCCTGGCAGAAGCCTGGACGTTGCTTGTACCGACGGAATAAGATACTCTATTTAAAGCTGTTAAATCGTAAATCTGTCAAAATAGGATTTAGAGATTTAATGCAGCCTTAAAAGTGCAGCCACATTTTATGGGTTATATTTAAGAAGGATGATGATGTACATTTTATACATTCTGCCAAATTAATATATTCAGTCATAGATATTCATATAATCACAGAGACACAGTCCTACATGCAACGTCTACAGCTACAGCGCAACTACAACAACTGTTAGTTTTAACTCTGTTGCTTTCGATTGCAAGTTGTGTTCCAACTAGAAAAAGAAAACTATCCCTCCTCACTTACCAGTGCATATATGGAAACGCTCTTAATTCCCACAAAACTCTTTACAAAAGAACGCCTCCATAGCTCCAGGACTCGGACATCGCCACCATCTACAGAGAGTCTTAAACAAGCACGTTAAAACTCTTCCTTTTATCAGAATACGTGGCTCTGGATCTCATCTGTGGTCACCTTATAACTGAGGTTTGAATTTATCTTCTGAGATTTTTGCCATGTTCTGTAGCATTACAAATAAAATGAATCTCTGATAATAGCAGGATGCAGCCATGTTGCATTCCCTCTATATTCACCACCTCGGACGGTAAAAACTGCACTGACCCTGGTAAAATACTGTCAAGTCAATTCAACATCAATTACCAAAATATGAAAATACATTGAAGAATGATTCAACCCTGTATTGACACCACTGACCAACGGGGGATGACAGTGTTTTCCCAGAGTGACGTGGATAACGTCTGGACAATGAACTCTCGGGAGGGGAAATGACTTTTTCATTTTCCATATTTTCTCTGTTTCCTGTTGGTTGCGTCCTCTGGTGTCTGACATGGCGGGAGGGGGGACAGATGATGAAAGATGCCAGTGTTGACAGTGTGGCCGTTCATGAGGGTTCCTGTTCTGCTCTTTTTATTTCCACGGCCACAGCTGGATAAAACACTTGTAAGTGTCCGGTCTTTTTAAGGTGGCCTGGTTTTTACAGTCAAGAAGGCTTGTTGTTAAATGGACTGTTTCAGAATGCTCCTGTGATGATTATGACACAAATGATTTAAACAAACTAAGTCTATAATATAGTTTTTTATATTAATTCTGAAAGAAAGAACAAATGAAACCTGTATGTGTGTATTCATATAGAAATCATAAATGTATATACAGTACAGGCCAAAATTTTGGAAACACCTTGTGTTTTTCATGTGTTTTCTTTATTCTCATGACCATTTACGTTGGTAGATTCTCACTGAAGGCATCAAAACTATGAATATACATATATTTATATTTCATACATATATTTATATTCAGTATATATTTTTATAAACAGTATGAACATATTCTACAACTTGTGCAAATAACACTTACACACATCCTTACACATTGTTGTTTTTTGTTGTCGTTGTTTTTTCTACTCTGTACTTGAGACACACCGTCAACGTTCCTTGTACGTACTTGCACATACTTGGCCATTAACAAACACACTTAACAAAAAAAGGTGAAATAAGTGAAAACATGTTTTATATTCTAGTTTCTTTGCTCTGATTACTGTTTTGCACACTCTTGGCATTCTCTCGATGAGCTTCAAGAGGTCGTCACCTGAAATGATTCTCCAACAGTCTTGAAGGAGTTCCCAGAGGTGTTTAGCACTTGTTGGGGTCCAGCTCACCCCAAACCATCTGGATTGGGTTCAGGTCCGGTGACTGTGGAGGCCAGGTCTGTGGAGGCCAGAAATAGAATTATCTAATTTTTAATAAGTCACTATGACAAGAAAAGTCTCCGAAGTGACGTGCCCAGCCTTGTGGAATCTGGAAGACAAGTCGAGCACCAGCGGTACTGTGCTTACGTGCGCTTGTTGTGTCTGCCGCCGCGCGTCCGTCGGCGCTGACGCTATGTGAGAAGACGGCGTAACAGAGTGGAAACGGGGCTCCTTTGTCTTGTAATTATGAGGCGGTGCATTGTGGCCGGGGCCCCAGCACCCCGTCCCCAGCGGGGGGGACATCGCAGGGACAATGTGGCCGACCCCCAGTGACCCGGCGAGCAGATGTAGCGCCGCAGTCCTTGATCCGCTGCTGAGGGGGATAATAAAGCATCTCGGGAGTCTCGGGTGGGGACGGAAGGCCACATTTAAATCACCTTGTCTGCTTACTGTGCTTATTTTCCACCTCATTCCATTTTCTGTCTCTTGTCCATTGTTTTGATGAGCTTTAAATGACGTGGCGTATGCAGACGGTGGTGGCCTAACGAAGGGTTGCGGGTTCAATTCCTGAGGTGCCACTGATGTCCCTTTGATGAAGGTCCCTGGGCGCCTTTTCACGACTGCCCACCAAGAGTGATGGGACACATTTCGTTGTGTGAAAGTGTGCTGTTCTTGCTGTGTATCACAATTACATCTGGTGACAATCTGGATGGTAGTAGCCTAGCGGGTAACACACTCGCCTGTGAACCAGAGGACCCAGGTTCAAACCCCACTTACTACATTTACATTTACAGCATTTACCAGACGCCCTTATCCAGAGCGACTTACAATCAGTAGTTACAGGGACAGTCCCCCCCTGGAGCAACTTAGGGTTTAAGTGTCTTGCTCAGGGACACAATGGTAGTAAGTGGGATTCGAACCCGGGTCTTCTGGTTCATAGGCGAGTGTGTTACCCACTAGGCTACTACCACCTGAGCAAGACACTTGACTGTCCCTGTAACTACTGATTGTAAGTCGCTCTGGATAAGGGCGTCTGATAAATGCCGTAAATGTAGTTTTTTTTTTTATAAGGGTCTCGGGTGATTGAATTTCTCCTTCCCTGTCTCCTCTGCTGTAGACGGGACCCACGGTGTCACAGCCCTCTGCACCCTCCGTGTCACCGTCATCACGGACGCCATGCTGACCAACAGCATCACGGTGCGTCTGGAGAACATGTCTCAGGAGAGCTTCCTGTCCCCGCTGCTCTCGCTCTTCGCCCAGGGAGTGGCTGACGTCCTGTCCACCAGCCCCGAATCCGTTTTCATCTTCAACGTCCAGAACGACACCGACGTGTCGCACGGCCCCATCACCAACGTCACCTTCTCCGCTCTCCTCCCGGGCGGGACCTCTGGGGCTTTTCTTCCGTCCGAGGAGCTGCAGGAGCGCGTCTACCTCAACCGCACGCTGCTGCGCCGGCTCTCGGGCCAGCGTGTGCTGCCGTTCGACGACAACGTGTGCCTGCGCGAGCCCTGCCAGAACTACATGAGGTGCGTGGCCGTGCAGCGCTTCGACAGCTCCGCCCCCTTCGTGTCGTCCCACACCGTGCTCTTCCGGCCCATCCACCCCGTCACCGGGCTGCGCTGCCGCTGCCCACCCGGCTTCGCCGGGGACTACTGCGAGACGGAGGTGGACCTGTGCTACTCGGGGCCGTGCAGGAACAACGGCCGGTGCCACGGCCGGGAGGGGGGCTACACCTGCGAGTGCCTGGAGGACTTCACTGGTGAGACTTCTGCTCCTTCACAGTTTTCTCTCGGCACGTCATAGGCACGTAAACGTACGGGTTTGTACAGACATGTGACCCGACCCGACAGAATCCAACCTGACCCGAAAGCCCTGCTGAGCAGGTGTCAGGCGTAACCCCCGTTTCACCTCCAAGGCGTCCATTTTCGCTTCTCTCTCGTGATAATGAAAACGCATAACCGAGTATTGCAAATCAAATGAATATTTATTTAAAACAATTAACATTCAATTATATGACAATTATGTGGCCTAACGGTTAAGGAAGTGGCCCCGTAATCAGAAGGTTTCCGATCCGCCAAGGGGTCACCGTCCCCACACACTGCTCCCCGGGCGCCTGTCATGGCTTCCCACTGCTCACCAAGGGTGGTGGTAAAATACAGAGGACACGTTTCATTGTGTCACCGTGTGCTCCACATTCACTTTTACCGGTCACCAAAACAAATCTACAAGCGGTATTACAGACTGGAATTTCGTATTTGCTTGACTGGACACAAACCCGACTAAAACGATAGACCTAATGGGCTCGGGCCGTAAGATTTCCCCAGTTCCTGCTCCTCTACTCCCATTGGTGTCGAGTTGGTGTGACATCTGGCGTCTGATCAGGGTGGAAATATTCATCGTGGTATAAAGGTAGAGTCCGCTGCCAATCACCATGACCACAGTCGACATGTGACACAATATGTGCTCCAAAAATTGTGTTGAGGCGCGATCTTCACTCTGAAGGTATCTGAACGTCCTTTTAAGGCGCGTAACGTCCACACACTATTCGGTACGGTTCTCAGATTTGACCTGAGTGCTTCCACCGCACGAGGAAGCATAAACGAATAAGAAGCAGCAGCAGAAGGAGAACCCACAACAAGTGACATACGCTGCTTTGGCCATTTGCCCATCACATTGGCGTACGCATGGACGACACACTTATAAAAAAATTCTTCTGATTGAGTTAGAGAGTTAGAGTGAAGTGATTGTCACATGTGATACAGCACAGCACACGGTGCACACAGTGAAATTTGTCCTCTGCATTTAACCCATCACCCTGAGTGAGCAGTGGGCAGCCATGACCGGCGCCCGGGGAGCAGTGTGTGGGGACGGTGCTTTGCTCAGTGGCACCTCAGTGGCACCTTGGCGGATCAGGATTCGAACCGGCAACCTTCTGATTACGGGGGCGCTTCCTTAACCGCTAGGCCACCACTGCCCCCTAAATATGGAACGCTTCACGAATTTGCGTGTCATCCTTGCTCAGGGGCCATGCTAATCTTCTCTGTATCGTTCCAATTTTTAGTATATGTGCTGCCGAAGCAAGCACATATTGATTGATCACCTGGTCGGGTGGGGTGAATCTTTATATTGTGTACACTATATGACCCACAATGCACTGCAATCAAGCTAAGGTGGGCCAAAAAATCGTACAGCGTGTGCCGAATTCAAGTTCCGAGGTTGGACTCTTGAGATTCCACCACACAGATGCTCAGTTGGATCGATTCAACACCTCAAACTGGTGAACATTGGCACAGAAGCATCGCACCGCCTCCCCCAACTTTCCCTCTCCCCATAGTGCGTCCTGGCGCAATACGTTCTGGCCGTCAGCGTGACGTAAAAGGCCAGGCCGCCTTCTTCCATTACGGAGTGGCCCACTTCTCATGTGCCCATTGTCGGCGCGGGTCCATCAGAACCTTTTCCATCGGCAACTTTTTCCTGCAGCTCGGCCTCGGCTCCCCTCCGCGGGAAACGCCGAGCTCTCAGGTTACCGCGGACTTTCCTTCAAAATGCAAGCCGAGCGTGCGCACAGCCGCACAGCTTTTTTTTTCTCACGAACCCTCACCTCACCTTTCCTCCCCGCGCCGCTTCTGTTCGCCGTGTTCCGAGGTCTGCTGTATTTACAGGGTTTCTCACGTTTACCGGGGATTTAGCCTGCTCCGGTTCCCTTGCGGGGGATTACCTAACTGGCATGTGTCATTGTTAGAGCCGCCAAGATACTGTGTCGCACCGCACACAAGCTGCGTGTTGGGGATACGCCGAACAGCCGGGGCTGTACACGGCACCGCAGCGTCAAAGCTCTCCTGTTACGGGAACGCCGGAGCAAAGAGGAACCCTGTGCCGCCCGAAGGCCGAGAAGGAGGGAGTTACCGAGTCACAACGTGGACTTGTGATTGCTGACTGGATTCGATGAATTTCTAATAAACCAGTAACTAGTCATACTGGCAGGGAGACAAAAGCCCGGCATGCCGGTTTCCCCAAAAAGAAGAAACTGCTCTGCAAAGCTTGCAGACGTGCCACTCACAATTCAGACAATATGTATGAGATCAATTCCATATTGAATTATTATTCTATTTATTATTAATAATAATAATAATAATAATAACTACCAACTTTTAACTGTGCTGTGGAAACTACAAGAAAATAATGGTACATAATGTGCTTTACATGGAGAAAATGCTGGAACAGGAAATATTGACAGGAATCTTGAAGTTGCACAAAAATATGCCTTATGGAAACATGGGAGTTCTGGTTTGAAACATGCATATTTCATAAAACTGCACTTGAAGTAGTGGTAACATATGGTTGAACTTGCTGAATAGAAACACAGTCATCTTGCAATTGAATTTTATCAGTATACATCTTGAAAATATTGCCCTTGTTTGGAACAATGGAAATGCAGCAATTGTCGCTTTAAATATTTGTGAGCAATGTGATGACGCCAAAAAAGGAACTATGGGAATAACTAAAATTGTTATACTATTGTTATTAGCTGGCATGGCTAAAGAAAAGTGCTTAACTGTGTTATTTCTCAGATTTATTAGCGCTTTCTAAATGAACTGGAAAACAAGGTCTTTTCCCATAATCTTCATAACTTGCGATTATAATGCAGCGCTTACTACATTATTTTCTCGGAATGCCCAGCGGGTGTTGTGAGGGCGTCCGTCAGATGAGGCAGAGAAGCTGTGGCTCGTCGAGATGCTCCAACTCGGATCTAGACGGGCTTTTGGTTGGACTCCATCGTTGCACATCGCTCCTTATCGTCCCGATCTCACACCTGTTCGTACTTAACGCAGAAATGGTTCTGTTGCCTTTCATGTATTAGTTCCATGCACAAACCCTTTCCTTGGGAACGTCCCAGAGCGTTACTGAAGGCTTTGAGGTACGCTGAAGCGACGCCACCCCCGCAAACATCATCCCGCCATTGTTTGCTCTGGAGCCATCACAGCCGTGACACTTCGGCCAGCTCCTGCCGTTGCGCTGGTGGAGCCTAACAGGGGTCTGCGTGGACCACCGGGGCGGCCTGCAGCCGGCCCATTGTGTCCCCTCTGGGGTGGTGCGGGCTGCCCCAGTTAGCTAAATCACCGGGGTCGCCCGGGGTCAGCGAGCGCTGAGATGCACCCACTGGTGCAGGCAGCAGAAGTCTGCGTTGCGCTGCATAGAGGCCTGAGTAGGCTGCTCGTTTTGATTAAAAATGGATTTCAGTCGTTTCACATTCATTCATCTGAATGTTTGTGATGCGGCTATGAACTTTTTATTGATGTTGTTGCATTGCTTACAGTGGTCACAAAGAGGGATATCATAAAATACCAATATTTTTTGATAATTAATTCAAATGTTATTTTGTTAATTTGCATTATTTTAGTTGGTGTGCTTTCCATTTCCTTCAGTTGACTTTCTGTTTAATATTACCTTCCAACAAAGCCAGTATTGGACAGCTCCATCTAGTGGTGCTTCCTTATATACACTGTTTTAATACTTGTTTAAATTACATTGTTTTCTTTTCATTTAACCAACTGTATGTATATTACTGTATATAAGTTTATTGTTAATTTGTTTATATACAGTTATATGTAAATTTCACTCATATACACTGTATGGGATTGTCTGACAAAGAACAGATATTTAATGCACGACCCTCTCAGATCTTGAGCAAGTGGAACAGTGCGGATCGTCGGTGAGGAACGTTGACCGGTGTTCCTTCTCCCCACAGGCGAGCACTGTGAGCTGAACGCCCGCTCCGGCCGCTGTGTTCCCGGGGCGTGTAAGAACGGGGGCAGGTGCGTTGACCTGCTGGTGGGGGGCTTCGTGTGCCAGTGTCCCGACGGGGAGTACGAGAGGCCCTACTGCGAGATGAGCACCCGACACTTCCCCAGCCAGTCCTTCATCACGTTCCGAGGCCTGAAGCAGAGGTTCCACTTCACCCTCTCATTAACGTGAGGACTTTTTCCCCGTGTCTAGTTTTCCACCCCGTTTACTCCCACTGTGGGTTTTTTTTTCAACCTTATCTACTTTTCATTCTATCAGTCCTATACTGGCCCATGCTAAGGCTGACAGACAGTGTTTTTGTTGGGCCGCACCCAGAGTGGACGTGTTGAAACATACTTTTACCAGAATTCATTTCACAGCTTGACCGTCCTGCTTTACTGAGCACCTTCGTACACCTCAATCCACAATCCAAGCATTCCTGATTCTCCGTTGTCGGTGATTTGTTATCATTGTTTTTTAAAAAAAGGAAAAACCTTCACCATCCATCCAAACATGAAAACAGGAAGTGGCTTGTGGTGAGAGAGAGCTGCCAGTGTTTGGCTTTGCCGGACGCCGTTTCCTGCAGATGAGCCTGGCGGCCATATGGAGACTGACACCTCTTCCATGACCCCCCCGTGCGCCCGCCCGCAGGGTTAATTACGGAGACGGGGTTCGCCCGACGTCAGCATGTCCGCTTCCCACCTGGCTTCTGTCCCGAGGTTCTCCCCCTCCACCTCTCTGTCCATCCACACCTTTTATCCCCGTCAGATCTGTCCCCTTTCCGACGCTTTCTGTCTTCCTGGCGACTTTCCATCACACATTCCTGCGCTCTCCGGGTAAAACTGAACTTTCACCGTGTGTCCACAGGTTCGCCACGCGTGAGAGGAGCGCCCTGCTGCTGTACAACGGGAGGTTCAACGAGAAACACGACTTTGTCGCACTGGAGATCGTGGAGGAGCAGATCCATCTGACCTTCTCAGCCGGTTAGAAGCCTACACTTCTGTTCCCGTTACAGCCGTAATATCCACAGCAGCTGATTCGGGAACAGCTCAGCGCTTGTTACCAGGACCTCACACTCTGGAGGAAGCAGCTGGAACACGCTTCCTGTATCTACCTGTTCGCTTGTTTTCCTGACCGCCCCTCTCTCCCTGACCCTGGGCTGGAGTCCGTGGCAGCTGCCGGTAGACCAGCCCGGCTGGGCTTTCAGAATCCGCTCCCGTGGGTGTCTGAGTGTGCAAGGCTGCTCTTCCACAATGGAGGCTATAAAAATAGAAATACTTTCATATTTATTATTATTGTGTAAATCGTTTTGTTATTATTGATTTAGGAATATTAAATGAATATCAATCAGGAGGGATTCACAATACAGAAATGCCCAACTTCTAAAAGATATTTTCACTCACAGTCAATATGGGGAGAGTTGATGGTTTACATTTTTAAATGACCAAATTGGTGCTGAATTATTGCACCAGCCAGTTTGGAGGCAGATCTCGCATCTGATGGCAGATGTCCTGTGTGGACGTCAGCGATCACGAGCCCGATTTCCTCAGAGAGTCATCCCATTGTCCATCACGAAAGGCATTTTAATAACAGGGCAATAGCGGATCAAACCGACAAGGTCAAAGGTCACCCGCCCACCCCAGAGATAATTAAAGAGCACGAAGTAAACAGCCAGCAATAGGGGAGAAAGTATTCCCACCCGCATCCTCCCGTCCCGCACAGAAAATCATTAACGGCAGAATGGGGCTGTAGTGGTTTGGGTCCGCTGAACTGGAAGAGTGCCACGAATCACGATGCCTCTTTGTCCCTGACCGATTTGGTATGCGTGAAATTGATTTTGGTAAAAAATATATATCTTGGATAATTAGCCTCAATATCAAACCTTCCCCTCTGCAATCTTTGCAGGTGAGAATAAAACGACAGTGTCGCCCTTTGTCCCCGGCGGGGTCAGTGACGGACAATGGCACGTTGTTCAGCTGCGCTACTACAACAAGGTAAGCGGAGATCACCAGGAACACGTCCGTCTGATGCTCACATTGGACAATGTTTAATATTCTGAAACCCACACGTTTCAGCGACTGCAGACAAATTCAAAATTCCACCAGCAAACAAACACACAGGCGCTCTTTTCCGTTGACTCTGATCCTGTTCAGCCACATGACCCTCCGGAGTGCAGTAGTAGGTAAGGAACGTGTACTCACGTTTCACCACCCTGTGCATTGTGAGTTGAAATGTTACAGACAACTTCTTCTGTCCGCCTCAGACAGAAAAAAGTGTCTCAGCTTACAGTTTGCCCTGAAGGTGCAGTCGGTACGGACAGGTTGCAGGAGGGTGTACTTTGTCCTGGCTTTTGTCCGCTGTGTTGAAAACGTGGCCTGCACTTTGATGACTAGCTGGTGTGAAACTTCATCTTTGAAGTTCTAATAATTCATGATGTGACTTTTTAATAAGGTCCACGAATACATAATATTAAATTTAATGACAAATAGTCATGAAGTAATCTTTAGTACGTTAATGATAAGTCAAATATATTGAAAAGAAAAGCAAGCAAACAAAATATGACACTACACCGAAACTAAACTGAAGAAAAAAAGTTGTCTAAATATACATGTTGCTGACCTAATATTAAATAGGTATGGAGCTGTGAAAAATCACGATGCTCAGGACCCACACAGAGCACTGGAGTAAATAACACTTATTCATGGATGGTTTAAAATCATCCATGGGCCATTTTCTACATAGGACTTTTAAATGATGCTGGATAAATGTGCAAAATGTGATTAATTTAATTGGTACCTGTCATATTTACATATTTGAACACATCGCATCCAGTGCAAATGCAACAATATAGCAAATGTATTTAGCAACTATGTTTAAATGGGTTCCTGTTGCAGCTTGACTGACCGGTTAGATAAATTAAGCTATCATTGTACACTGAACGGCATCAAATGATCGAAACAACATGTTATGAGGCCAGTACTGAAAATTACCCTACTGTTCCTTTAAGAAATCCCCCAGCCACATTAATAAGAATGAAGCAGTAAACAAAGCAGATTCTACTAACTAGACCTCCACCACTTCTGAGCCCATTTGTCATGGTGGCTGTTGTCTCCATGTTGTGCTCTTGTGGAACCGGTGAGGATTTTACAAAGCAGGCCGAGGAAAGAGGGTCAAGGGTCAATGAAATAGGCCAGCCTGGGCGCCCTCCTCTACCCACCCCCTTTGTAAATCAGGATGGTATGGTGTTGCCATGGGAACAGACACAGTGGTCCTTGATATGGTGATTGGGTTAAGCTCTCTTGCTGAGATTGAAGCTGTGAATGGGGCTTTTGGAGTTGGTGTCTCCAACTTGGCGAAACAGGAAGAGGAAAATGCCTGTGATGTGAGGCATTTCCTGTTGTAGGTTTGGTGTCTGAGAGGTCTTCTTTTTAGATGAGGTGTTACCCTTGGATGTCTTCACCTTGTTCATTCCAAAAAACTGTGAGGAGGCACTACACTAAATCTAATAAAATATTATATTATATACAGTATGAGTAATAAAAGGAATCTTATGAATTATACTACCATACCATATTTATTATTAAGCACTTTAACACAACAAAGGAGCTGAAAAAAAGTGCTGTACATTAAAATAAAAATTCAATTACCAGGAACAGGACAGACATGGACAAAAAGTTCGTTAAAAGTAAAGAATAAAAAGAAAACAGAATAAAATAAAATAAGGGAAACATGCAGCAATTTGAATTAAGCAAGGGGTTGAATAAAACAGAAAACATTTAGGACAACATATTAAAAGAGTTACGAAAGGACTACCTAAGAAACCACACAAAACACTGCGTAAGAACACCTTATAAGGACCACCTCTCACTGGGTTAAATGCCAGGGTGTAAAAGCGAGTTTTTAAATGCAGTGATTGACGGCACTTGTCTGACACTGATTGGTAGGTCAGCCACTGCAAAGGCCCTGCCGCCTCTGTGCTTGTAATGTGACCGAGAAACAGAAAATAGTCTCTGGTCTGAAGACCTGAGAGAACGGGGTGGAGCATAAGAATGGAGAAGGTCTGACAAACAGGCTGGAGCCGAGCCATTCAGTGACTTAGAAACAAATAAAAGAATTTTAAAATGGACTCTAAAACAGACAGGGAGCCAGTGTAGAGAGGCTAAGGTCGGAGTTATATGATCTTGCCTGTTTGTACCAGTGAGAAAACGTGCAGTTGCATTTTGTACTAATTGTAGGCGAGCTAGAGATGTCTGGAGGAGAGGTTGGATAGAATAGCCATTGTTACACTTAAGGGGAAAGTAGATTTGACAGTCATCTGCATAGAAATGAAAAGAAACATTGTTGTAGCTCAGAGAGGTAGTAAGTGAAAGTGAAAGTGAAGTGATTGTCACACGTGATACACAGCAGCAAAGCACACAGTGCACACAGTGAAATTTGTCCTCTGCATTTAACCCATCACCCTGAGTGAGCAGTGGGCAGCCATGACAGGCGCCCGGGGAGCAGTGTGTGGGGACGGTGCTTTGCTCAGTGGCACCTCAGTGGTACCTTGGCAGATCGGGATTCGAACCGGCAACCTTCTGATTACAAGGCCGCTTCCTTAACCGCTAGGCCACCACTGCCCCAAAGATGTACTGCGTTGGCCGGGAATCGAACCCGGGTCAACTGCTTGGAAGGCAGCTATGCTCACCACTATACCACCAACGTACCAGTACAGTGATAATAAAAGAGGACCCAGAATGGAGCCCTGTGGTACCCCCTATGGAAGCGCCATTGAAGATGAGAAGGAGTCCTTAATAGAGACGCAGAGGCTTCCATTACACAAATATGATTTGAACCATTTGAGGGCTGGACCCCTAATACCCTCCCAATGCTCCAGCCTTGAAGCAAGAATAACATGATCAATTGTTGTTAAATTGAGAAGCACAAGTAATACAGACTCCCCAGAATCATTTGCTAACAAAACATCATTAAAAACTCTCAGCTGAGCCAATTCTATACTGTGATGTGATTTAAACCCGGACTGATTAGAAACCCGGACTGATTTTCTGTTAGAAAAGGCCTGTAGCTCGACATGAATGACCTTCTCACAAAGTTTAGAAATAAAAGGTAACTTTGAAATCGGCCTAAAACTTGCCGAGGCCTGTTTTTTTTAAACATGGGTTGAAAAACAGCATGCTTAAAACTTTTGGGCACAACACCAGAGACAAGGCTACTGTTAATGATGTAGAGGATTGGGAATGTCAAATTGGTCAAACACTGCAATATTTGGTGGTGCAATCGATTGGTGGCCAAGAGGTGGCATGATCTGAGCCCTATTGTGTTCCACTTTTTCCATAAAAAAATGCTTAAAATTTTCACAGGATTCAGCAGAGGCCTTTAACAGCTCAGGTTAAGAATGGAATTTAGTGTGTTTAAAAGTAGGCGGGGGTTATGGGAGTTACTAGATATTAGGTTAGAATATAATTTATTTCTAGCCACTTTCGCCGCCCTCTGATAACATCGCCAGTGCTGTCAGACCATTTCAAGGGAAACTTTTTTCTATTTTTGCTCAGCATTCCTACACTCTCGTCTGATAGCGCGAGTGGTGGCATTTAACCATGGTTCAGATTTTGTCTTGGACTGTTGAGGTTTAAGTGGTGCTACCAGGTCCAGAGCATCTTGGCAGAGTTAAATCGGAGTAATATTTTTTCTGGGTTGCCAGACAGTGAGGGTTGGTTACAGGTAAAAGAAGCACAAAAATTGAGCAGTAGTGAAAAGTCAGCATTCTAGACACACATTAACATTGTAGGTGCTGCTTGATAGACATAACATCAGAACACTTGGTATTTTCAGTGAAAAGTATCGTGCTATGTGAAGAGTTACAAAAATGTAATGAAGCACACCACACATATTTCCATGATTAATATAATACAGCAACTTTTTTATTAAACGTTCAATCATGTTCGTCAGTTGGCACACAAACTTATTAATTAGTCCTTTTTTTGAATGTTAAAAGTGAAAAATTAAGAAAGTGAAATGCTTCATATTTTAGTCTCTTGGTTTCTGTAGTTTTTCAAATTCTTATGTTGAACTCAGTATGATAAAGAGAGGCCATTCTGAACAAACTGATAAATCAAACATCGTTTTTTTCCTCCGAGTGAATGAATGAAATGTTTCATATCTTTTTTAAATAGCCTTCCCCCCTGTGTAGCCTGTGGTTCCATTTTAATCTGTGCCCCCCTGAGTAGAAAATGATTAACATTTTCTGAATGTAGGGCCGTCATCTGGTGGCTTTGTTTTGAATGTAAAGTGGCAAAGCCCCCTCTCCTGCCGTGTCCCCCGTTCGCCCCAAGTTCATATTCAGATCTTGGAGTGACGCAGAGACAATGGCCGGACCTCCTGCTGAGTTAATCTGAAGGCACAATGAGCCTCCGAGAGCACCAGACGGCACATTTATTCTGTACACATGTACTTGTTGTCTTCGCGCAACGGTCCTCGTCACCTCTAATTTTGTTCTGTTTAATATTGAAATATATATATTTTAACCCAGTTTAAACCCAGTGTTTTTAAGATTAGTCCTGGCTTGATAATAGCGACTATATTATAAGATTGAACTAGAGGCAGAGTTTTTTTTTTTGTTTTTGTCATTAGTCAAAAGTTCTTTCTCTCCCTCTTTCTCCATCAACAACTTTGTCCTTTCTCTGATAATCTACAGCAGTTTTTATTTAGTGTTTTCATTCATTCGGCCCTCTAATCCAGAGGCTTCATAGGTCAAATGGTTTATTCCATCTGACTGAGCTTGGATGAGATATTAAAATGTATTGTTTGTTGAATAACTCTCTGGCCTGTTAAAAGAAAAAAATAGTTGTGCTGATATCTGCACAGAACGTTCTGAATTCCCTCTGGATTTCCTTTTTAATTCCTTTAAGGTTGGAACACACAGTTTGGGTCTAAAGGTTCTTGCACGCGTTTTCTACCCAGCTGGATGGGATTCAGATGCCGTCCTGCTCTATAAGTCCTCAGGGACCCATTTCTGGACAGCCTGTGCATGTGCATCAGGAAGGTCCTGAAGACGGTTCCAGGAGAGGGTCAAAGGCCGCCCTTGGGACAGTTTTTGTTGTTAGCCCCTGAGCGTCGGGTTTCAGTCAGTTTCCACAGCTGAAATGACAGACATCAGTGAGAGAGAGAGAGAGAGACGTATCGGCTTCAACACCAACATATTTGCTCTGATAGGAACAATGGCGCGTTTGAATGGACCAGCATTCCTTCTTCTGCAAAAGCAAGTGCAGGAGTCTTACAAGACCCTAAGGGGTGATGACCTACTGCTTTCATGTCCAGAAGATGGAGAACCTTAAGGAGTGATGCCCAGAGATCTTCT
This sequence comes from Denticeps clupeoides, assembly GCF_900700375.1. Taxonomy (NCBI): domain Eukaryota; kingdom Metazoa; phylum Chordata; class Actinopteri; order Clupeiformes; family Denticipitidae; genus Denticeps; species Denticeps clupeoides. The sequence continues at coordinate 3,326,144 of NC_041723.1, forward strand.
CTGGAGAGTCTACTATTCTTGATTTTTGAATCAGCATCCATTGCTCTTTATCTGTATTTATCCTGTTGTTAAATAAAGCAGAATCACCTTTAGGTGACCTTAAAGCCTCGAACATTTGGCAGTAGGAAAATGGATTCGTGTCCGTTTGCAAAGGTTCTAAACGTCGGTTCCAAAGAAGATAAATATCTTTTCACCTGCGGAAACCCGAGCGCTGTAATATATAAGACTGAGGTTTACACTCCTCGTGGTGAGCCGGGCGATGACATCTTGTGTGTGCCCCCTGAGCTATTTGTCATCTGAGCCGCCCTGGAATCCGTTCACTGTACAGGTATCTGTGGTTGTCATCGTGGCTGCGTGAGGGCATGGTGGCCGTTCCGCTGCTGTGACGGACGTAATGGCCTTCCGGGCCCGTCCGGTGATGGATTCGAATATGAGCTTCCTCTGAGCTTTGAAATAAAATTCGCTCTCCTGGGGGCACATTGAGAGGAAACGCAATATGTTTTGTACTGTTTAGGAAGTTCTCCAAAACGCTGCCAATGTTTTGGGATATTTCGTGTCAGCCCACTGTTTTTGGCTCTTGAGACGTTCTGAGTACAGTTACCGACGTTACTACCCCAGGGATCTGTTTTTGGGTAGGACCTGATATTAAATTATATGTTGAACATTTTTGTAATAATTCAAATTAAATAAAATAATTAAAACAAATAATGCATCTGTCTATCTATGTAGATGTTCATAATCCTGCGTCTGAAGTTTCAGCAGCCTGGATTCCAATAACCTAAGGATTAATCTTCAGACATCTGTTTTTTTTTTTTATCACTGCCAGTCGTACTCAATGCCAGTCGTACTATAAAAAGAAATTCGTTTTTTTGAGCTCAGCTGTATATTCTCCACTTTGCCTTTCTGATCTTTGAAGCTCCCCGGCGGCCTAGTGGTTAGGATTTGGCGTGCTCACCGCCTCGGCCTGGGTTCAATTCCCAGTCAGGAAAGTCTTCTGAGTTTGTGGGGAAGTGGTGGCCTAGCGAGTAAGGAATCGGACTTAACCAAATGCTTGCGGGTTCAAATCTTGAACCGTCAAGGTGCAACTGAGGTCCCCTTCAGCATTGCACCGTCACCGCACAGCGCTCCACTTATTAAGGGTGATGGACATTTCGTTGTGTCGCTGTGCTGTATGGATGACAATGACTTTGACTTTTTATTCTCTCATTTTTAATATAGTCTCTCATCAAATGTAGTCCTGGTGAAAGTGAAGTGATTGTCACATGTGATACACAGCAGCACACAGTGAAATTTGTCTTCTGCATTTATCCCATCACCCTGAGTGAGCTAGGCCATCTGCTGCCCGTTACTGTCCATGTTTTACGCCGGGTGTCTCTGGGGATTCTTTATTTCTTCTGTCGCTCTTTCACTCCATCCATGCCAGTCTCACACTGCCCTAATCCAATTAGAGGCATGATTTAAAGAGCCTCGCTCCCCACTCAACAGCCGCAGAGTGTCAGCGATTAGATGTTATCACCGGCCACACAAAGCCTGTCTTTACACACAAAGACATCCTGACTGATTTGCACACAAAGGAAATGCACCTTGTGTCTTGTGTTGTAAATACAGGAAGCCCTCTGAGCTCGGGGTGTGAATGTAAATGTATTTTTGTGTTATCAGTCTTCGCTGGTTCCAGTTGTATGTATTCTGCAGCATTCGTATTTTGCAGCACACGTATGCTATACATTTTTTATGAATTGTTTAAAATGTGCATGCATAATATATGCAGTAATATATGAAAATAATTCAAAAGTTTGAAAATGTGATTTGCAGTTTAACATCTGGCTCCCTCCTGCTCCCTTCTGTTGGGCTGGCAGAAACCTTTGTACCCCGGTTCATAGATGCCACTAGATCCTAAAACAGATATAGACGTTAATGTGCCTTCATCTCACATGAACTTCACATAAACATCACTGCTGAAGATTAAAATATATTTGAAACTTGTTAAAAATGAAATTAATGTTAAAAATGAAAAACATAAAATAAAATTAAGCATTTGCAGTTGAACATGGTTTTAAATGTCCAGCAGCCTGGAAATGTGCTATGGAAATAATTGAATAATCTTGTCAGATCTGGTCACTCCCACCCTCTGTCTGAACAGCCATATTCAGAAATGCTCCAGCTTGTGGATGTAATTTGTCCTGAATGGCCGTGAGTTAATCCCGCTTTTCTCCCCTGTAGGCCAACATCGGACGGCTCGGCGTACCCCACGGGCCCTCGAGGGAGAAGGTGGCTGTGGTTGCGGTGGACGACTGTGATGTCACCATGGCAGTGCGCTTTGGTGGCCAACTGGGGAACTACAGCTGTGCAGCGCAGGGCACACAAACCGGCCAGAAGAAGTGAGTGGGATATCAACTTTAAACAAATATTGTTGAAAAAATATGGATTCAATGCACCTGCATAAATCCCTGTGATAAAATTACATGGCAAATAATAATCTGTTGATTTTTAGAGATTAATTGTAGCATTAAGGAAAGCATGTAAAAGTCCAATATTTACAGAAAAGGACCCGAGGGACGTCTTGTTCACCTCCAGCACAACTATGCGCAGTGAAACTGGAGCGGCGAGGCACGCAAACTGCAGGCCTGCGTTGAATAACCGATCATTACAGGAGATTACGCCTCTTTGACTCCCTCTCCTCTCACTCAACCCTCTACTCACATGCACTAATCTCCACGGATCTCCGTGCTGCTTCATGTCCGTCGGCCTTCGTGCTTAAAGCATGCAGGACGCGTTACTGGCAGGCCGCTGATTGTTTTTGTGCCCCAAGCACATAACAGCTATTCATTAGTCACCCCATCATTCTCATATAGTCCCAATCTGGTCGGGCAGAAATCTGAGTTGGTCCTGATTTAGGTTGTTTATTACAGGACTCTATTGTTCTATCACACAGTCTTCTTAAAAAAAAATATGGCAAAGGTTTGGGTCTCTTTTAACAAAAACAAAAAAAAAAAACAAGCCTGCAGATTGTGACTTTAAACATATGCAGCAGTTGCAGATCCAGGACTGGATCATTATTTTTGTCACAAATTCAAAGCTTTGCCAAATTGCCTATTTTGGTAGGAATAGGATGCGGCGTTGTAAATTTCAGACAGTGGGAGCATTTGAACTCTGGCCCTGTGTCCAGATGCGGCCTGTTTAATTGTAATCATAAGACTGAAGAACACTGGGATTTTATTGCATGTAAACTCTTTGTAATTCAAAGCGCAAGCTGGACAATCCTGAGCCGCTCTGTATTAGATTTAAGGGTTATAAAAGCATTTATGTTACTGCTGATTTTAGCTCATGGATGTAGGATGATGAAAGGTCTGTCTCTGGCCGCGTAGGTCGCTGGACCTTACAGGCCCCCTGTTGCTGGGCGGCGTGCCCAACCTTCCCGAGGACTTCCCTGTGCACAACCGGGACTTTGTGGGCTGCATGAAGGACCTCATAATCGACAGCAAGAAGGTGGACATGGCGGGATACATCGCCAACAATGGCACAACCGCAGGTAAAACCATACAGATATTGATACAGATACCTCATGCACCGCCAAAATGAGTTATGGGTCGGAAAACGTTAGCGCCACGTAATCAAATGCATTTATCCTTTTTTCCCTGCGAACGCTTTGCCCAAACAGTGGTGTCTATGTAAATTAGCTAGTGCTAACGCTCAGTTGGGTATATTGTGGTACATGTTGTGCTCCATGCAAGGCAGACACGCCCACACATTCATGCCACATGTGTGTGTGACTGAACAATAACACACAGCAGCATCAGCGCCATTCATTAATTTTAACAGATTTGAATTCAGTGGAATTTTTTCGTGCATAGGTTGTGAGGCCAAGAGAGATTTCTGCTCCAACAGTGTGTGTCAGAATGGAGGCGTCTGTGTGGAGAGGTGGAACACGTACGTCTGCAGCTGTCCCCTGGGATACGGCGGGAAGAACTGCGAACATGGTGAGTAGTGTAGCAACTTTACACTACTCCAGATCTTAAAATGCACTATTGACCCTTTGGCCTTGGCCTATGGCCTCCTGGAGTTTTTAATTCCAACCCACATTTCTTACAGTCTTTATTGGGAGTTTGGGATTCTGCGAACACAGGGAACACTAAAAGAGGCATTAGCACTTTGTTGGCCTTTGAGCTTTGAATCGGGAAATAATGGCATAAGTGGCTTTACATTTTCTCTCGGCTTAGTTTGACCTAATTCCCCCTGATTTCTCTGAATGAAGCTGCGTTATGCTGATTGTGTTTGCCGCAACTAATGCCTCTTGATATGTCACTTGTTATGCGATATTTCGCATAGTCGCTTTTTACAATGAGCTTAAAGATTGAAAAAAAGAGATCTGTTATTCCAGATTGACGTGTAATTCTTACCTCACACACACAAATGCAGTTGCAGCTCAGCATCAGAATCGCATTAATGTGCCAAGTATGTGAGTGTAACAAATACAAGGAATTTAATTCCAGTCAACGGTGTCTCTCAAGCTCAGTATTAAAAACACTATACAACACTATACAATGATGCACGTAAAGAGCAGTTGCAGTGTTGTAATGTTGTAGGTGATTAGCATTGTACCAGTTTGACAGTTCAGATTTTAGCAGGGTGACGGCGAGGGGAAATAAACTCTTCCTGCGTTGGCTGGTCCTGGTCTGCAGGCTTCTAGATCGTCTGCCAGAGGGCAGCAGGTCAAAAAGTCCAGGGTGTGAGGGATCTGTGATGGTCTTCCCTGCCCATTTCCTAGTTCTTGAGAGGAACAGGTCCTGGATGGAGGGCAGGGGGACGATGCTGTTGAGTGGCTGCTCCATACCAGACTGTGATGGAGGAGCACAGGACGTACTCAATAGCTGCAGTGTAGAACTGGATCAGCAGCTCCTGTGGATGACTGGACTTCTTCAGTTGTCTCAGGACAAGCTGCAGATCTACTAGCAGACAAACTATCATCTTATTATACCGCAGTTGTGGCCTAGCGGGTAAGGAAGCGGACCCTAAATTAGAAGGCTGCCGGTTTAAATACTGAACTGCATAGGTGCCACTGAGCTGAGCACCGTCCCCACACACTGCTCCCCGGGCGCCTGTCACGGCTGCCCACTGCTCACTTAATGCAGAGAACACATTCAGAGGACAATCACTTCAGACAACCCAGCAACCCAGTTTTTTTATTACCTGCGAATTTTTATATCCTATATTATAGAACTCTATTTCCTTTAGAATGTACTAGTTTTATGGTATTTATTAGTAAGGTGCTGGCCTTCTGGTTTTGATGTGTGCCAAATCCCTCTGCTTCAGCAATGCCCTCCCCTCAACGCTTTGATGGCCACGCCTTGGTGTCCTTTGCCGAGCTGGATGTCACCATCGCTGTACCCTGGTACCTGGGCTTGATGTTCCGCACTCGTAAGACCACGGGAACCCTGCTGCAGGCCAGCGCCGGAGACTTCTCCAGAATCAGCCTCACGGTGAGTGTGCATGTGATCGAGGACCTTTCATCTGTTTCTTCACGTCCTCATGCCATCTCAAATGAAGACTCCCTGTTTATAGATCAGCAACAGACACGTGAGGTTTCAGGTCTTTTCGGGGGTGAGGAGGGTGGCCCTTCTGGACCTCACCCAGTCCCATGTGAACGATGGAGAATGGCACCACCTTCTAGTGGAGCTGAAGAGCGTCAAGGATGGGAAGGACATCAAATACCTAGCGCTGGTGACTCTGGATTATGGGATGTTCCAGGTGCGGACTGTTAAAAAGTAGTATACCCTTCACTAATGACGTTGTGTACATATCATTTTGTTATGCTACAAATTATGTTTTTTATATTATGTCATCAGAAAACAACTTCTGAGAGAAGTTTTATTATTATGTCTAATTTGCTAGTGAAAATATAGAAAATAGGTTAATTTTAGGGTCTTGTAAAGTCAGAATGTGATTATGGTAAATGGGCTTCAGTCTGTTTCACTGTTAGTGTCTTGTGATAAATGCGGGGTAAAGTTATTCTGTGTGAGTCTGCCGTGTGACCTTGTTCTGCGCGGTTTGGTGTCGCGTTCCTCTGTAGAGAACCGTAGAGATTGGGAATGAGCTGCCCGGTTTGAAGCTGAGCGGCCTGTATGTGGGTGGACTGCCGAAGAAAGACAGTTCTGTGCAGAACGGCTTCCATGGCTGCATGCAGGTAAGTTCTTTACAAGGGATGTGCGGAGTGATCCTACTGTCTGCATTTTTGCCAGTATATGTTGAAATAATTTGTATCTGTATTCAGATTAAAGTGTGAATAATTAACATACTTGTTTTTTTGCTCGTGTCTTAGCAGATTTTCATGACCCATTATCATAATTACAAAAAAAATAAGTCAAGACTTCAGTTTATTGCAATAAATATGTATAACTATAAACATCACATTATATATTCATGTTACAAGATGTTAATATTTCATGAAAAATAGCTTGTTGAGAACAGATATTGAGAAACTAATTTCTCATCATTTTAATGTGTATTGATGATATTTACGGCATTTATCAGACGGCCTTATCCAGAGCGATTTGCAATCAGTAGTTACAGGGACAGTCCCCCTGTCTTGCTCAGGGACACAATGGTAGTAAGCAGGATTTGAACCTGGGTCTTCTGGTTCATAGGCGAGGCTACTAGGCTACTAGCACCCACTTTTCTTGTCACACCTGTAATATATCTGATCATGCACAACAACAAGTGGGTTTGTTTTCCCCTGTGGGTGTAAAGTTAATAAGATTTTAGTTAATATGTCGCACACTGAGCAGCAGTCATGCATGTGGGCCTCTATCAGGGTGTCAGGATGGGAGAGACCTCCACCAACACGGCCAACATAAACATGCGGCAGGGCCTGAAACTGCGGGTGGAGGAGGGGTGCGACGTCCCCGACAGCTGCCTGCTCTCCGTTTGTCCTCAGCACAGCCACTGCAGGGACACCTGGGCCTCGTACTCCTGCATCTGCCAGTCAGGTACAAGCTACATGACATCACTCAGCGCGGCGGATATTTATTTTCAACACTTTAATACTGAACTGTGTGCTGATATTGCACAGGCCATTTTGGAAGAGACTGCGTGGATGCATGTCTGCTGAACCCTTGTGAACACTCCTCCACCTGCGTACGTCGACCACACTCCCCCCGCGGCTACAGCTGTGCGTGTGAACACGGCTACTACGGCCAGTACTGTGAGAAACAGTATGTTTCCTGCTACTACAATCCTCCTGTGATACAGACACCACCCACACTGCATATAGACTGTCAAATCACACGTAAAGACATGTAACTGCTGCAGTGCTCCAATACTTGGTTTAGATCGGAGAGCAATTAACCTATGAAATACACAGGATATCTATGTTACCATGGTAACATAATGAAAGATCAGTCATGGCTGAAATTATCGGCACCCCTCTGTGTATGTATACACTGCTCAAAAAAATAAAGGGAAAACAAAAATAAGACATCCTAGATATTCTTTTTAAATTCATTGTTCTTTACATAGTGAATTAAACATTACACAAAACTATCAATGGAAATCAAATTTATCAACGCATAGAGATCAGGATTTAGAGTCACACTCACACTCAGTGGAAAAGCACAGTACAGCCTGATCCAACTTTGATGTAATGTCCTTAAAACTAGTTAAAATGAGACTCAGTAGAGTGTGTGGCCTCCACCTGCCTGTATTACCTACCTACAATGCCTGGGCATGCTCCTGATGAGGTGGCGGATGGTCTCCTGAGGGATCTCCTCCCAGACTAAAGCATCCGCCAACTCTTGGACAGTCTGTGGTGCACTGTGCCGTTGGTGGATGGGGTGAGACAGGATGTTCCAGATGTGCTCAATTGGATTCATAGCATCAGTGCCTTAGTCTTGCAGCAACTGCTGACACACTCCAGCCACATGAGGTCTAGCACATTAGGAGGAACCAAGGAACAACCACACAAGCATATGGTCTCACAAGGGGTCTGAACATTTCATTTTGGTTCCTAAAAGCAGTCAGGCTACCTCTGACGATAATCAGTGTTTAAGCTTCCTAAGTGGACAGTTTGATTTCACAGAAGTGTCATTTACTTGGAGCTGCATTGTGTTGTTTAAGTGTTCCCTTTATTTTTCGGAGCAGTGTATATAATTTAGGTGCATGATTTAGAACACACTTAACCTCACTTACAGCACAACAGGGGGATAACAGTGACCTCAAACCCAGTTTAAATAAGGAAAATGTGATTTGACTCTCTCCAGGTGCCTACCCACAAGGTTGCTGAATCAGTCCATATGGTCTTATATGCGGTGATTCAGCCTAACCTGCTTTTCATTTGTGGAGGAGTTTTTATCTTCAGTCAAAGAAAAGAGATTATGGAAAAAATGAGCCCCTGTGGTCTTTTAATGCTGTTGTCAGGCGCTGTGTCAAGTAAACATGTGTGATGGAAAAATCAGAATAAAACCCGTTTAAGGATTTATAGGGACTTCATTTAAATTTCTCTCTGATATTGTTCTGAAATATGTTTCCTTGTAGCCTCAATTCTTGATAACAATTAAAATATGTGTGTGTGTGTGTGTGTGTGTGTGTGTACAACAGGGTGGAGCAGCCATGTGCTCGTGGCTGGTGGGGGTATCCTGTATGTGGCCCCTGTAGTTGTGACGTCACGAAGGGCTTCAACAGGGACTGCAATAAGACCACCGGGGAGTGTCGCTGTAAGGTTAGAATATCCATATTTTGTGTTTCCATTGACAGTAGCAAAGATAAATCAAATGCTCTGATTTTGCTCCATTTTGACAATGAAGGTAACGTAGCACTGAGGACTTGTAATTTATTACTTTCAAAATGGCAGTCAGGGCTTGTGTGAGTGAACTGAGGGGTTTTAGAAGTGTTTTGGGCACAGTAGTTCAAGGTTAGGTCAAATGTACTAATGACATGTTTCCATAAATGCATTCCATTACAGTAAATAATTATTTTTTTAACAGAATAAAAAAAAAATTTAAATGAATGTGTAAACCTTCTGGGTGGCAAATTTGTTCATTACTTTTTCCACTTTTTCCTTGTAAGCTTGAAAGAAAAGTTAAATTTCACTTAAAAAAAACATGGCCCTGACCCAAGGACATTAACATTAGCATGCTAATGTGCTAACATTAGTATGCTAATATGCTAAGATCCACAAATTATCTTCATCGACATGAATGAAATATAATAACGAAAATATCTATTACCAGCTGGTTGAGGGTCACCTGGATGCTGACCCCTGACCCCTTCCACTCCAATAGGATTGTTACCGACTACGCTCTTCCCTCGCAGGACAATTATTTCCGACCCATGGGCAGTGACACCTGCTTCCCATGTGACTGTTTCCACCTGGGAGCCCACTCCCGAACATGTGACCCGCTCACAGGGCAGTGCACCTGTAAGACCGGAGTGGTCGGCCGCCAGTGCAACCACTGTGACAACCCGTTTGCCGAGGTGACGTCCAGCGGGTGTGTGGGTACGTGTACCTTACGTGATCTGACACAGAGCTTATTACGTCTTAAGAGACAGAGATTTACCAAGGCCCCAATGCAAGTAAGAATTACATCTGTAGGCTATTAATATTTGTACAGATAATGAAAATAATTAAGGTCACAGATGTACTACTGACGTTCTGCCAGAGAGCAAATATTTCAGATGTCTGCTTTAGATTAGCGAAGCGCATAGCATGACACAACATGCACGTAGCGCTCCCCCCGGTGCGACTCGTGCTAACTGAGTGCTGAGGGCTTTCATGTCAGAAGTATGCTGTTGTGAAAGAGCCAGGAAAGGATTACAGCTGATGCCGCTGAGCAGCTCTTTGTCGACTTTAAATGTGGCTGAATTGTTACCAGGAATAATGTGCAACAGCTCATTAGTGCTCCTGCTCTCTGTTACCGACAGTGGTTTACGAGAGCTGCCCCAGGGCCTTCGACGCCGGAATCTGGTGGCCTAAAACTCACTTCGGCCACCCGGCTGCCATGAATTGCCCCAAAGGATCCACAGGTGGGTTAACAGGCTCTTTGTCCTCATGTGACGTGCGCAGCAGAGGGATTATCGTTGCTGTATCTGTTAGCGCGTGTTTGGCTCATGCAGGGACGGCAGTTCGCCACTGCAGCGATGAGGAGGGCTGGCTTCCTCCACAGCTCTTCAACTGCACCTCCCAGTCCTTCTTCCAACTGAGAAAAGAGGTACAGCTCCCACTGGTGCCCCTACTGCGGACATCTATCCAACATTTCTTTTTTGTTGATGTATAATAGAGAGGGATCTTTCAAGCAAATAAAATATGTTAAGTAATTAATTGCACATTTTGCAAAGAATTAATCATGACTAAAGCTTGCAATATTATTACAAAGAAAAGTTTTGGGCAGAGGCTCAGGCTGTTACTTTATGTTCGTATGTTTGATGTCAGAAATTTGAATCAGCCAATCAAATAAATGTATGGCCAATCAGTTTAGTTGGTTAAAGTTGACTATAATGTTTTGGGTGTTAATTTACTTAAATATTTACAATTTATTGCTGCTATTAATTACTTAATTTTGACAGTCCCTCTCTTACTAAAAGTCACAGCCTCCATTCATTGTGTTACTGTTGTATTTCAGAATGAGGATCTCCGTGGAAATGTGTCCATGCTGGATGCTGAGCGGTCCAGAAGCATCGCCGACATGCTGCGGTCTGCCACCGGCCATGCCAGTCATCTCTACGGCAGTGACCTGAAGACGGCATTCCAGCTCCTTACACTGGTGCTGCAGCGCGAGAGCCAGCAGCAGGGCTTTGACCTGGCTGCCAGCCATGATTCATGCTTCAACGAGGTATGTAAAAGGGCATTAAACGAAGAGCCGGTTTGTCAAAATGCACTGACGAGAAGTCAGTGAGTGTGTTTTTATCTTCTCTCTGTGTGCGCACAAAATGTAATCTCTGGCTCTGCTTTGCTCACAATGACAAAAGAGCTTTAGCTTTGGTACTAAACACATCTAAACTCAAGACCAGTAGCATAGGCCTTATGAATCCAAGACAGCGATTAGCCCAGATTGTTCTTCGAGAGGATCCTGCTCAGAGCTGGACTGGATAATAGGTACAAGCAACAAAGGCCCAGTCACAGAGCCTGACCACTCACCCTGATCAGATCTGGTCTTAATTTACTTTTAAGTTGTCAGATAGAGTCAATGAGGAAATAGTTGCAGGCCATTGGGTGTTCAGGATTTGTAGAACCTTTTCTCCCAGTACGTGGGATTTTGCAAAACGTCGACTGTAGTCAGCTGCATACGAGCATCAGCTAATAATTAGATGTCTTCCAGAACGTTGTCAGAGCTGGCAGTGCCCTCCTGGACCCGTCTCGCAAGGAGCACTGGGACCTGATCCAGCGCTCGGAAGCAGGCTCCGCCCTCCTGCTGAGAACCTTTGAGGACTACGCCAGCACCGTGGCCCAGAACCTGAAGAGGACCTACCTCAAGCCCTTCACCGTTGTTACCGACAACATGAGTGAGTTTCCCTTTTTCATTCACGGCTCACGCCGGTGGTCCTCGGTCCTGCCGAGAATGGGAACAACCCAGCGCTTGCCTAATTAGGATTAGGGGCTTGTTACCAGCCTAATTATTCATGTGCCAGATCAGGATCTTGGAAGGAAATAATTCTGAATGAGGGGGCCATCAGGAATAGGCTTTGTTGTGGTTTTTTTTTAGTAGTAGTAAATGCTGAGTCTGTTCTTCTGGTGTTCAGTCATGTCTGTAGATTACCTGGACTCGTCCAGTCCAGAGCTGGCAAGCATGCCTCGCTTCCAGGAGATCCGGGAGACGTACTCCAAACAGCTGGAGTCCTCTGCCCACTTCCCGGATCCGTCCACCCGGACTGCAGAGAGCAGAGGTGAGATTTTCTCTAATGTAAACTGATCGGTAGCACCAGACGATCACATCCCAAACCGCCAAGGTGCTGTTTTGTTGTGTCACCATGTGCTGTGCTGCAGTGTTTCACCATGACAATCACTTCGCTTTCACTTTCAGAATGTGACAGGCCCGGTCTCCATCAGATAGGGGGCATTATTTCACCAGAACTCCTGCCACCTTTATCGTACACAGTTATGGATCCGTTTTTGTCTGCAGAGAGCTAATAAGCATTTCAGTCCTGCTGCTCTACAGATGTTTTATTAGACATGAGGCAGCAGTAACTTTTAATTGCATAGGGAGGCTCATAGTGGAATTATGGGACAGGGTAGGCCAATACTAGCCAGTTAGCATGCAAACTATGTCTGAAAAAGAGATACACACAGGGATAAATAAAATGTGTACCTTGAACCTGTATTTTTGGGTAGAAGGCTATCGGCATGACAATATTTGCCAACTGTTCCATCCGAGAGTGTTCCAAGTCTGAGAGATTACCAGGGTACCTCTTGTGAACACCTATTGTGTTTAAGCCTGTCATTTCTTCACATTCTTACACATTGTTCCTTTAACAGCCACTGAGGGACAATATCAGCAGCCCATCGCTGACCAAAATTACACAGACGATCTGGGCATCACTGACCTGACCTATCATGCATCTGCCAAGAGGAGGCGCCACACCGATGTGGCCCAGTCGCTCCCTGTTGCTGTGGTGATTGTCTACAGATCTCTCGGGCAACTCCTGCCTGAGCACTACGACCCGGATCGGCGGAGCTTGAGGTACGGTGATGCTGGTGATGGACGCTCAGCAGGTGATGGATGCTCAGCAGCTGCTGCTGCTGTGGTTCCAATAACAAACCCAGAGCTGGAGGGAGGGCAGGGATTTCACGGTGTAATCACACATAAGGGATAACCCATATTAGTTTACATGCCACTTCAAGTGCACTTCACTTCTAAAGCACTAAAGCATTTTTAAAAACAGCGACAGGTGACCAGAGTGCAGTATGAGAGGTAGTTTCATGCTTGTACAGTTGTTGTATAATCAGGTCCTCAAGTACAGGATAATTTATTGCATATTACTGATTACTTGTAACACACAGTACAGGCCAAAAGTCTGGACACACCTTCTCATTCAATGTGTTTTCTTTATTTTCATGACCATTTACGTTGGTAGATTCTCACTGAAGGCATCAAAACTATGAATGAACACATGTGGAGTTATGTACTTAACAAAAAAAAGGTGAAATAAGTGAAAACATGTTTTATATTCTTTCTTTGCTCTGATTACTGCTTTGCACACTCTTGGCATTCTCTCAATGAGCTTCAAGAGGTCGTCACCTGAAATGGTTCTCCAACAGTCTTGAAGGAGTTCACAGAGGTGTTTAGCACTTGTTGGTCCAGCTCACCCCAAACCATCTGGATTGGGTTCAGGTCCGGTGACTGTGGAGGTCAGGTCTCCACTTTTTGTTAAGTACATAACTCCACATGTGTTCATTCAAAGTTTTGATGCCTTCAGTGAGAATCTACCAACGTAAATGGTCATGAAAATAAGGTAAACACACTGAATGAGAAGGTGTGTCCAAACCTTTGGCCTGTATTGTAGATGCTCGTTGTGGCCTGATGTAAACCAATAAATTGTAGTCATATAGTTATAGTCAGAAATGTGAAAATTAATTCTAATTACTAGTGGCTATTACTATTGCAAAAGTTCAACCAGTACAAATATTAAAAATTATGTTGCAGCAGGTGAGGGCTATAAGTGCAAAAGTGGTCGTCACCAACTTCACCTCGAAAATTTAGAAAAACTCAAACTTTAAATTGACATGGAAACAGTAAAACAGCCCTTATCTGCATCAGTCCTCAATAGAGGTTATAGTTGTAATAGAACACATTCATAACATCGCACGGTAACAACTAGAGGCCATAATCACAGTATGCTGCAGGCCTGTCATAACATGGAGGTGCGCTGATGTGAAATACTACTTTCATGCTGTGTTTAGCCGTGTCTGAGAACCTCTGCGCTTCGTTTCTGCAGGCTCCCCAACCAGCCGGTCATCAACACCCCTGTCGTGACCACAGTGCTGCACAGGGAGGGCGAGTCCCCCTCCGTCCCCCTGGAGCGACCCGTCACCCTGCATTACAGGCTTCTGGAGACCGAGGAGAGGACCAAGCCACTGTGTGTGTACTGGAACCACTCCATAGCGTGAGTATTGTACAAATCATCACCAGCCCTGCACTGACACCATTTGCAGGCTCACTCTACCCTGGAAGGGGGTCCCTCTCTGTATCACGCCTTCCCAACGTTTCTTCCTTTATTTTTTTCTCTCTCCTAGAGTTTTTTTGTGTGGAGTTTTTCCTTGTGTGCAGAAGGGTCAAGTGTGGGGGGTGTCAACTGTAGGGCCTGTCAAAGCCCATTGAGACATACTGTATGTGATTTTGGGCTATATAAGAAATAAATGTTGTTGTTGTTGTTGTTGTATGCAGGTCATTGTTTGTTTCTGTGTGTGTATGTGTGTCGACATATGTACATGTGGCTGCGTTTGCGGTTACAGGGTGGCGGGAACCGGAGCCTGGTCCTCTAAGGGCTGCGACCTGATCTTCAGAAACAGCACACACATCACCTGCCAGTGCAACCACATGACCAGCTTCGCTGTGTTGATGGACATCTCCAAACGAGAGGTACCACACTGGGGCAGTGGCCTTAATCGAGTGACCTTTAACCCCTTTATTTTAGACCTGCAGCCCTGACTGCGGCATTCTCTTTCAGCATGGAGACGTCCTGCCTCTGAAGGTGGTGACCTACACCACCGTGTCTGCGTCGCTGGTGGCCCTCCTCATCACCTTCCTCCTGCTGGCTGTCCTGCGCAAGCTGCGCTCCAATCTACACAGCATCCACAAGAATCTGGTGGCGGCCATCTTCCTCTCTGAGCTCATCTTCCTCACAGGCATCAACCAGACCAACAGCGCGGTAATGTACTTTCCTGTTTCACTCACTCGCTCATTATCCTTAACCACTTAGTCCGGTTACTCGGCTGCCGGAGCCCATCCTGGGACACTCACCAGCCCACCACAGGGAGAACACACACATTATTCATTCACACAGTTCAGAGTCGTCAATCCACCTAGGGTACATGTATTTGGATGGCAGGAGGAAACCGGAGTACCCGAAGGAAACCTTCGCCAACACAAATGCAAATGTCACCTTCGGCCTCTGCAAGTGTTCTGCACGTAATCGAAATGCTGCATTGTGTTCTCACGCCTCCAGCTTTGTATTTATATTCCCTTCACAGTCCTTTATCCCACTGGTTATAAACAGAGCTGGTAAATTAACATATTAATCGCTGCAAATTCTTGGAGGTTGTCAGGCCTGTTTTGGGTGGTCTTATACCAGTGCGCTTGTACAGTGAGCACAGGTACACACTTAATGAATAGAAGCAAGACTGCAAAAACAGCATTAATTAATTAAAACGAGATAACATTTAAGCTGCTATAGGTAGAAGGCGGGCATTAGGACCCAGGCGGAAGCTACATGCCACTACTTGTTCTGCAATTCAACAGAAAGAAGCGGCCAGAGAATTTCGTTGTCAGAGATTGTGAGTAGGTGTTGAAAACTGTTCATCACTTAACTTTACTTATGTTTGCTTAAGTGAAAGGAAAGTGACGATGTTGAGTAGTTTGAAGCTAATTTAAAGACTAAGGGAACCAAAGGCAGGTGATCTTCCAGAGCCAGATAACAGCATAATTAATGTACATGAGATTGTACAAGAACCATTTGAAAACCCACTTGTTTAAAAAGTATTTCAAATGAGTCTAACACTAACACACGCACATGCACTCACAATTGCACTTAACAATTCCCTAGCATGTTCTATTCCTGACAAGTTCGGCCTTATCAGGGCTTTTAGTTTTGTAACCCAAAATCTATAGAAACCGAACGAGAATTGATGGTGTCTTCCTCTTATAAAAGCGTCTGTCAAGGAAAGTAAAGTAAAGTAAAGTAAAATTAAAGAAGCCTGTTTAGTTTTGGTGAAAAAAGATCAGCCCTCTATATATGCAAATTCCTTCCTATTGTCCCCATTGTCTTTCAATACTTGTAACGTCCCTGGCTGCGATCAATTTATAAATATGTAACGTGTTTAACTTAATTAATGCAATTGATGCAGCTGCTTTTTGTTAACTTCCTGTGTGGGTATGACCTGTGACATGGATGTGAAATTCATCCTATCCAGAGACAATCCGTACGCAAAGGAGAGAAGGAGTGAAAGGAGTGCAAAGGTTTGTCAGCAAACTTAACCCTTTGCTGCCCCAGGAGTCTGGGACCTGTTAAGACTGGATAAAAGTTCCTAAAACGTTCCTGCCAGGACTTCCTTGATGCCGGGGTCGTTTCTTCCTTCACCTTGTTTTGACATGAATTGCAGCACGGCCCACCGCAGTGCAACCTTGCCCTTCCACTGCTCTGATTTGGGGTGGATGATGGCACCCAAATGCCTGATAAGAGTCTACAGAGAGGCCATGACAGGAGCTTAGCTTCCATCAGAGCCTTCTGGCAGTGCCTGAATTTTTGGATTAAGCAACAGCTCTGTGCAGCCTTAGACCAGGCAGCTACTGTCTCCGTTTTTTGCAAAAGCGTTTCCCCTGAAAGCCTCTGCGGCGAGAAGCTGCTCCGCCCGAGGAGACATCTCTCCGGATCCGCCTGCAGAACAAGCTTTGCTAAAGACTCTTAAGTACTTCTTGTTTTGTCAGGATCTCCTTAATGGGCATTTTCCCCTAAGATCTGCATTTTTTTTTCCAACACAAAGCAAATATCCCTCTCATGCTTTCTCTTTATCTCTTACCACTCAGAGAAATGCTTTACTGACATGAACTGTCATTGTATAAGAATGTCTCTCACTCTCTGGCTCCCTCTGATCCTCTCTGACTCCTCAGGCGCTAAGGAAGGCTTGTATAAGACTCATTGGAACACTTAAAACCACTGAAAATGTGTGTCACAGTCCGCTGGGACTGTGTACTGGAGGGAAGCGGAGGACATATTGACAGGACGGGGTTTAAATCGTCCAGAATGATGCAGTAGGGTGCTATAGAGCTGTCAATCATTTACGGCATTTACCAGACGCCCTTATCCAGAGCGACTTACAATCAGTAGGTACAGGGACAGTCCCCCCTGGAGACACTCAGGGTTAAGTGTCTTGCTCAGGGAGTAGTAAGCGGGGTTTGAACATTTACATTTACATTTACAGCATTTATCAGACGCCCTTATCCAGAGCGACTTACAATCAGTAGTTACAGGGACAGTCTCCCTGGAGCAATTTAGGGTTAAGTGTCTTGCTCAGGGACACAAACCTGGGTCTTCTGGTTCATAGGCGAGTGTGTTACCCACTAGGCTACCACCACCACATGCCTACAGGCTATGTTTTGTCTGAAGTGGGATGAAATATTAGCGGAGCTCAAAGCAGTATAATCACCGCTCCACTCACAGTTTCTGATCTGGAGGACATATTTGATCTGACATCATATAGATATTGCCAATATTTGTACTTCATTGAATGTTGTACGAAAGTCAAATCTAAAGGGCAACTGTAGGAGCACAGAATGCAGTGCCCAAGAGTATTTGTCACAGCTCCCTGTCACCCTCTCTCCTCAGTTCGTGTGCACAGTGGTGGCCATCCTGCTGCACTACTCCTACATGTGCACGTTCGCCTGGATGTTCGTGGAGGGCCTGCACATCTACCGCATGCTGACGGAGATGCGCAACATCAACCAAGGCCACATGCGCTTCTACTACGCCATTGGCTGGGGCATCCCCGCCATTATTACAGGTGTGTGAGTGTGTGTCGCTCCCCCACATAGAAGCCTGTTTGATTGACAAGCCCTTTTGTGGTCTTAAGATGAGAGACAAAGCGCTTTCTATGATTTTGCATTCTACGAGGAAACTGCTTCTCTGCATTTAACCATCACGCTTGGTGAGCTGTGGGCAGCTGCAACAGGTGCCCGGGGAGCAGTGTGTGGGGACCTCAGTGGCACCTTGGCGGACCGGGATTTGAACCGGCAACCTTCTGATTACGGGGCCGCTTCCTTAACCGCTAGGTTAGCAGTGTTAAAAGCAGTCCTGAGACAGACCTGGCTGCTGTGCCATTTCGGGTCATTTTCTTTTATAGTCATTTTCAGGTTAGACTGTACATAATGAAACCAGCTGCTACATGTAACCGGGCAACATAAAGTGCGAGCAAGGAACATGCAAGGGTAACATTTACAGCAAAGAAAACATTTAGGCAACAAGAAGACAGACAGACAGCTCTAAACTATTGAAATGAGTGTAATGTAAGGTAAGGTGGCAAGTAAAAAAATAATGCAAAGTCACTGAAAATATTCTCTTTGCGTGCATGTGTGTTCTCACAGGCATGGCAGTGGGCCTGGACCCTCAGGGCTATGGGAATCCAGATTTCTGCTGGCTGTCGGTCCATGACACCCTCATCTGGAGCATCACTGGGCCCATCGCGGCCGTAGTGCTGGTCCGTGTTCTTCACCGTGCTTCTGCTCTCTCCTGCACACTGCAGTTCACTAGACCACCGTTTTTTTGCTTAGTTAACCGAGCTTGCTTAGTTAATTTGTACCTTTCAGTGAACAAAGTTCTGCCACTATGGCTAATTTACATAATTTGGCAGTTTTGTGTGTTTTATTTGTCATGCCTATATTACACAAAACCATGGCTCTTGCCTCTACAGATCAACGCACTCATATTTGTGCTGGCGGCGAAAGCCTCTTGTGGACGAAGCCACCGATCGTTCGAGAAGTCTGGAGCAATGTGAGTGTTGAAGCTGGAAGCGTCTTGGGCTCCACGCTTGAACAGCTTTTGGGTTTAATTGTGGCTCTGCCCGTTTTCTGCAGCTCCTCACTGCGCGTGGCCTTCCTGCTGCTGCTGCTCATTAGCGCCACCTGGCTGCTGGGCCTGATGGCCGTCAACAGTGACGTGCTGACGTTCCACTACCTGTTCGCCATCCTCAGCTGCCTGCAGGTATGAGGGCAAAGGCATATATTAGGTTTGAACTGAGGAAACTGAATTAAAAACATCTGAAATGTCTTTAGGGGCTTCAGGTGATTAAAATGGTTTAGGTAGCAATAAGAAGTAAGATTGTGAGTTCGTATTTGGATGAACTGTTATAAAAGAGGATCTAATTCAGAAGCAGAATAATTGTTCATTAAAGATTGCATTAATTTTGTTTTATATTTTGATGAAACATTTTTTACCTTATTAATCAAACATTCAAATTAGTCATGATCAGTTATTTGCAGAAAGAGCAATTCATTTGTTAAAGTTAATACAATTATGCAATTTGGTTGAGTTTATTGTGGGTTAACTAACCATGTTGTGTGTTAGAAACAACGATTGGTTGCCGCTCTAGTGCTCCCTGCACGCTAGACATTCCCACATTCCCACTGACCCAAAAGAGAAAACCAAACATGATATGACAGCTTATTAATTACATCAATTCATTTTAATGTTGTTAATGTATTTTTAATTAATCAAAGCGATTAGGAATTTTTTTTACAGCCATAGTATAAAAATAATAATTATGAACTGTCACAACTGCTTTACACTGTTTAACCGCTCCGTGATATTCTGTATTTCAGGGCATTTGTATATTTTTCTTCCACTGTATATTTAATGAAGACGTGCGGAGCAACCTGAAACATGTTTTCACTGGAAAGAAGCTTGTAGTGGAGGAGTCCAGCACCACCCGGGCCACCCTTCTCACGGTAAGATGTCCACATAGCCCTGTTTTATCGGTGAAGCACCAATCCTATATTTATGTCCGTTCGATATATTGCACAAATAATAAAGAGGCTCTCTTCTTTCTGTCTGTCTGTCTGTAGCGCACTCTGAATGGTAACTCATATACGGAAGACGGAGCCCTGTATCGCACACCTATAGGCGAGTCCACTGTGTCCCTTGACAGCGCGGCCCGGTCGGCCAAGAGCCACGGCAGCAGCTACCTCATGTACACACTCAGGTAATGCACCCACCATAACTGTCGAATATTTACCAATATTTAATATGCACCAGTGCTGTAAATGCGGTTTGCTTTAAAAATTTGCAGATAAACACATACTGTCTAAAAATTCCATGGGAGATTTAAGCGTCTTAATAATGCACAAAAATCTCAAGGATTGCAGAAAAGCCACAACACTCTAGGGATCAGATAACTGTTGCAGTGTTAACATAAAAATGGATGTACTGGAAAACTAGCAGAAGAACAATATTAAATATTAAAAAAATATTGTAAAAAATTTAGGCAATTTGAAAAGCAAATCGAAAAATAAAAATATATTCAATACATTTTTCAATGCACATGGATCATTACTGATTGATGAGCAAACATTAGGACTGACACGGGTGAATAGCGAGCTCCTTTACAGAAATCAAGTCCAAGTATTCCATTTGAACAAAACGTTCATTTAAATTGCCGCTTTTCCCCTTGCGTGTCGGCCATTCCCACCGCTGCAACCGCCCGTGTTTATGCTTGCCAGCGCTGCGGTCCCATTTTCATTGATCTGATTCAGATTAAAAAAACACTTTTTAAAGATGTGTAATATTTCATGTAAAATTTTCTCCTTTGATACGTAACTGAAGCTGATTCGGCCCTCAGTGATTTCCCGACACTGTGCTCCTGTTCCCGGGTTCAGCAGCATTCCTGCAGTCCGGAGCATGAAAGTCAGACTCATTGAGTTATGGAGACGTTGAGTTAACGTTACGGGCTGTCAGCTTCGTATCAGACACGGGAGTCTGGTGAATCTGGAATGTTCGGCTGTACGTCTGCTTATCAGAAGATGTATGATCTGTCCTCGCCACAGTCCAGAGATAAAGTTAATTTATAGCATCCTGCTCTGTTTCACACACACACACACACACACACACACACACACACACACACACACACACACACACACTTTCTCACAGATTTACCCCTGGAGAACTTGATTTGCTGTCATGCAGAGTAAGGCCTGGTTTCGTATTTGAAGCAGCTTGTTGCAGAGCTGATGCATGTTGGGTGTCCACAGGGAGGATTCTGCACAGAAGCGCAGGGGCTCCTCGGGAACGAGCAAAGGTGGCCGCGACGAGGAAGACTCCTCACTCTTCTTCCGCAAAAGCAAGAAGGGTGCAGGTATGTATGCTCTCATTGCCCTAGTGCCACTGTAGCAAAAAGTATGCTCTTGTATGTGAGACGTTTAGCAGGTTGCCCCATATGGTGGCACATTATGCTATGCTAAAAGTGTGTGTGTGTGTGTGTGTGTGTGTGTGTGTGTGTGTGTGAGATAGATTCCGACTCAGACAGTGAGCTTTCGGTGGATGAGCACAGCAGCTCCTATGCTTCGTCGCATTCATCAGACAGTGAGGATGACGAAAGGAACATCAAGCCCAAGTGGAACAATGAGAGAACTCCAGTGCACAGCACCCCAAAAGGTAGTCTAGTTTTAAAAAAATGTATAAATGTTAGGAATATGAACATTATTAAAAAGACATCGTAAACGGATCTCTGGCTGGTTTCAGTGGATACAGTAGCCAATCACGTGAAGCCTTACTGGCCGGTGGGGCCGCCGTCGGCCAGCGAGACCGAGGATGCCGGCGTGGTGGAGAAACTGCATGTGGAGACCAAGGTGAATGTGGAGCATCACCAGGATAATAAGCTGAACGGGGAGGTCCCACATGAGAACCAAAGCCCGGCCAGCCAACCCAGAGCCAATCAGCATCCAGAGCGGAGGCGTGGTGAGAGGACAGAGCCTCTCGGTTCTGGAATGCCACTAATTGCCGTAAAATTGTGTAAATATTCTGGCTCATAAAACAGGAACGATTATGGACGTGTTGTCCTCTCTCAGGCATTCTGAAGAACAAGATCACTTACTCTCCCCCCGTGACGGACAAGAACATGAAGAACAGGCTGAGGGAGAAACTCAGCGACTACAACCCCTCCACCATCTCCTCCAGGACTCCATCGGTTGGATCCACCGAGGCCGTCCGCTCTGCCAACGGAGTCAGTGGCGTCCTCCTCAAACCCCCCGTCCCCCCTCGCCCCCCTCTGGTCCCTCGGAACGGGCTCCCCGTTGAGCGGGGCACACAGGCGGGCACCGTCAACTCTGAGGTGGAGCCGGACTCAGAGTGAGTGGCGGACTAACCAAACCCACAAATTAATTCCCCAGTTCAAAATGGATTTAATATGAAATGGTCGGTTCAGGTTCGACACTTTAGGTAAAACTCAAAAGTTTAAATGTAGTTTATTCAAAGTTGAAGTTCATTTTTCCAAAACTGTATTGCCCCCACCCTGGTAAAATAAGTTTATTTATTTATTAAGTGGTGATCAGGATTTAATTTACCATGCTTTGCTGCCTCGGCAGAAAGTGACAGTCTGCTCCTCCCCTTCTGACTGCTCAATGAATGAAGTTGCTTAGCAACAACACCCACAGCTGGATCGCAGCGGATCTTTCATTCATAGAAATGAACGGTTAAACTGAGGCGGTGTAGAAATAATACTCTCGGTCTTATGCTGGGTTCTACACTACAAACACCGTGTCAACCTCTGATTTATGTTTCTCTCTCTCTCTGCAGTGGAAGCGATGAGACGTCCATATGACCATGCAGTGGCCAATAGGATCTGCAGGGCCTAAAGTGGGGGCATCAGAAGGGGATGCTACAGGCGCCTCTCTCTGTGTCCCAGTTAAACCCGGCACCCAAGGTCCAAATGTCCAGGCAGGGCTGGTCGCACCACTGAGCCAATTGGGGAACTGGACAAAGCTGAAAAGCAGTGACAACTGAAGCTGAAAGAAAGAAGGGCTGTCACTGGCAGACGTGGTCACTAAGTGTCCCAGCTTTTATTTCATCAGAAAGGCCTGCCAGGCTAGACTGTGAAAGTCTCAAATCTGTGTTATTGTAGATATTTGAACACTTTTGTAGATGAAACCTGTAAATTGTAAAAAAACAAAACAAAACAACAACTGTAGTTTTATAACCCATATTTTATTTTGCTATGTTATAATGTATTAAGTGCATTTAAATGAAACGTTTTTTACAGACCCTGGATGCACACTCATATGAAGTGTGTTTAGGACTGCAGATAATTGTAGTGCCCGTCAATGCCTTAAGTCCATTGTACTTGAGCAGAATGTATGGCGGAGGGAGGGACTGCAAATGTTACACACGTGGACGGTAAACTAGGCACTACAGTGCCATAGTTAGATCTAAGATCCACAGAAATGTACTAATATCCTGGACAGGATCGGCTTGTCTGCAAAACTGCCACGCCAAGGATGGGTCTCGGTGTAAAGTCATATCATGCAGCTCGGAGTTTGTAGTAATTCCTGCAATTCCGGTGCAGCTACAACCATACTGCCTCTCTATTTCATACTTCTCTCAGTCTGACATCTCCAGTGGACCGTGTGGGGCCTTGATATTGTCTATGAATCACAGTGATTACCACGGAGACAGTGTTAAACAATATCAAGCAGCGTGCCTTACCAATATTGCCACAGTGCTTTGCTTTGTTGTCACCTGGTTCTCAGTTTCACGGCTTATTTCCTGCTGCACTTGAACCGGCCCTGTCACAATATCTGACCCAGAGTCAGTCTGTGACACCGATCTGGTGACATGTTTTTGTGCGGTTCTCTGATTGGGAGGCCTGACTACAGATCAGCTCTGAAATGAGGCAAATTGCTGCCACCACTCCCAAGGGCCATTATGTTCTATGAATGCACTGATAGCTGAAAACATGATAAATCAACCAATCACTTTTATTTATATGGCGCTTTTTTACAATGTACATTGTCACAAAGCGGCTAACAAATAGAACAAATAGAATGATGAAGGCCCAGTGGCACAAACTGCATTTTTTAGACAAATTGGTGTCTTTGTCGTAAAATTGTCGACACTGGAGGCCAGCAACATGAGTTTGTATTTATTTGATGTCTTTAGACACTGGAAGGAACATACTGTCTGTAAAATAAATGAACTTTTTTTTTGTTATCACACTGCATGGTGTCTGACACTCTACACATATTATACCGATCGGCCATAACATTTAGCAGGCTCCACCGCCTTGACCCACCAGACCTGATGTGGAAGGAAGTGTACCTGGTACTGAGCCATCAACAGCGGATCCTTTAAACCACATCAGATCGGAATGGGGGGGGCGGTTGTGGCCTAGCGGTTAAGGAAGCGACCCTGTAATCAGAAGGTTGCCAGCTCCTTGGGCTGCCCACTGCTCACCAAGGGTGATGCTTAAAAGCAGAGGACACATTTCGTTGTGTCACCGTGTGCTGTGCTGCTGTTTATCACAATGACAATCACTTCACTTTCGCTTTACAGGCCAAAATTTTGGACACACCTTCTCATTCAATGTGTTTTCTTTATTTTCATGACCATTTACATTATTAGATTCTCACTGAAGGCATCAAAACTATGAATGAACACGTGGAGTTATATAATTAACAAAAAGTGGAGACCTGACCTCCACAGTCACCGGACCTGAACACAATCCAGATGGTTTGGGGTGAGTTGGACCAACAAGTGCTAAACACCTCTGGGAACTCCTTCAAGACTGTTGGAAAACCATCTCAGGTGACGACCTCTTGAAGCTCATCGAGAGAATACCAAGAGTGTGCAAAGCAGTAACCAGAGCAAAGAAACTAGAATATAAAACATGTTTTTGTTAAGTACATAACTCCACATGTGTTCATTCATAGTTTTGATGCCTTCAGTGAGAATCTACCAACGTCATGAACATAAAGAAAACACATTGAATGAAAAGGTGTGTCCAAACTTTTGACCTGTACTGTGTGTGTTTTTGAGAAAAACTTTTGAGAAAAACAACATTTAATTCTTGGCGGCTTTGTTAGAAAATCACAGTTTCACCAGTTGATTGCCCCCCAGAGAAGAGCACCGCAGTGAGAGTCGCTGTACGCAGAATGAATTGGCAATAACGTCTCGGTGGTTATTAGCGTGCAGCGCGCGCGCCCCCTGCTGCCAATATCGATCCTCTGACGTCACGCCTCTGCCGTGCGTGTTGTGGACAAGGGACGAAACGTTCATCGACGCGACACCTGCTAACATTTCAACCGCCCATTTGTCACCTTTGCTTTGAATGGTGGAGACGCGTGAATATGTGAATATGTTTCGAGCGTGACGTCACAGTAAAAACAACAACAACAACAACAACAACAAATAAACACAAACCGCGCTGGGAAAATAACAAAAACAAATGTTGTACAGTATCTAATGGACGGTCACACGGCAATAAAAAAAATCCGCCGGAATAAAAAAAAAAAACATGGCGAAATAAAACACCGAAGACAAAAGCGCGCCGCCTTTAAATAAAAAAAAAAAAAAAAAAAAAAACAACAACAACAACGCGAAGCGGCGAAGACGACAGCGGCGACGACGACAGGCGTCCCCTTTAAGAAAAGCCGCCGCTCGCTGACATTGACGAAATTTCCTGGCGTCGGAGCCCGCGCTCCATCAACAGCCGAGAGGAAGGCGGCGAGGACGCGGACCGGGCGACACGGGCTGCGGGCTCCGGGGCGACCCGGCGGGGCTGCATGTTTCTACTGGACGGCGGGGAAGGCGGGACCACCGCGACTGCTGATGGAACTTTGTCGCCGCGCGCGCGCTGGGTGAGGCGACTTTTTTTTTTTTTATTTTATTGTATATATATATATATATATTTTTTTTTCTGTCGACATTTGCGACGACGGCGGTTTTAAACGACGGGTCGAGGATGCGCCAGGACCAGCTCCTGCCTCGTCGCGTCCGCCCTTCACCTGCCGCGGCGCGCTTTGTTCCCGAGACGGACCCCGCCACCCGCCACCCGCCACCGAGCCGCGTCGCGACGGGCCGAGATAATTTGGCGAATTTACTGCGGATTGTATTTTCATTCGGGATAGTGCGACACCTGTACTGTACCGCCCACAGGTGCAGCACCCTGGTGGCCTTCGTCAATGAAACACGAGACACGTCGCGGCCGAGCGACGCGTCCATTTCCACGCAGAAACTTTTTTTTTTTTATATATTATTATTTATTACTGTCACATCTTTTTTGTTTCTGTCAACATTTGCATGAAAAGTGCCCGGGTTGCCAGGGCGCGATGAAACTCCCCGCTGTCCTCTCCTCCGGCCTGGCCTGGGCTTGAACTCGCGGCCCCCACCTGGACGCGTTTGCATGGGGAAAACGCGCCCCACCCACATTCTGCTCTCGGATCAACCCAACCCAGTGGCTTTGCTGCCAAGTGGGATAAATTTCGGAAAGCTGTGCACCTGTAGCACCGGCGGACGTGTGTGTGTGTGTGTGGGGGCTGCATCGCGGCTATTATTTTATTGTGTATATTTAATACACACATATTGAATGTATTTATTACCTCCATGTCACTGTACTGAGGGCTGTTTTTGTCATGAAGCCAGGTCGACTTGACCTTTGGTTGCGGTTTCAAGTGTTCTGTGAGTAGGAAGTGGGACCTTTTTTTTTTCGGTTTCATAATTCTCATGAAACTTTTGCACGAACTAAGTGTCCTCGTACAGATTCACCCGTTTGTTCTGTACGTTTCTGCATACCGTACTTTTTCATCAGTAGCCGAATGACTTTTTGAATGGCGGGGACATTGGATATCGAATTAAAAACGGAATTTCCTGTCTTTTGATGTTTCAGCCAAGGCAAGGTTGCAAACAGCAATTAGCCACAGACGAGCTGCTCATAAGGTAAGGAGATGGCAATTAAATTTTTAAAATGTATTTATTTATATTTATATATATATATATTAATTGGGGGGGGGACGGGACTTGGCTTTTGATTTCTTTCAGGGCCGGAATGTTACACTTCCCATTTCCTCTGTGGAACACTTTGTAATGAACGGTCCGACACCAAAGCCCACTGCTCTGTGTGTGTGTGAGTGAGCGAGCGCGGTGTTCTGGATTCATAATGAGGGAGTCTCTGGCGGTCGTCGGACCCCCCGGTCGCACTCACGACTGCTTTGTTCTCAGGCGTTTCTTTTAAATGGCACAAAAAAAGAGGGGGGGTGGGGAGGGACCCTGGCAGGAACGTCTGCGGCCACTTCGGCGGCGTCTTGCACGCGCCAGGAATAATTTGGCCTCTCGTCGCCGATACGTGACATGCAGCCATTAATATATAATGCTCATAAATAAAACAGGGAAAAAAGGGCGTGAGCTGGTCCACAGCGTTGTTCCGCCATGTCGTGACCCCTGCTGCCGGACACGTGACCCCTGCTGCCGGACACGTTGAGAGAACGAGGCTGGAGGACGACCGAGGGCCGCCTCTCACGCCACGAGCAGTTACGAAGGCTGCACGCCGTGTCCTTTTCTATAGGATCTATAGGATCGATCGCCGGTCGCCCTACAGCCTCCTCAAGGTGACCTGGGACAGATTTGACCGCCTTTTTGCTTTAGTTGCGAATCGGTGCCAGGAGGACCCCCCCCCTCCTCCCGGTGTCCCCCGTTCCTGGCCCGCTCTCCGTCCACTCCCACCCTCGCTGCCCCTGCCGTGTCGCCTGACCCAGATACGGCGTGAGGTGCCCGGACCGCCCATCTCCTCTCTCCTCTCGCTCGCCCGCACAGCCGCCTGGCCTCTCTCTCTGCCCCCCCCCCCCATGCCGAGGGGGTCACCGGGTTTCCGGTGTGGCCCGTGGACGCCGGAATTTGTATTTCATTCACCGAGCGGAGAGGAAGGCGCCCGGCCTGGTTGCGTGCGCTTCCTTCTCGTGAATCCACGTATTTATGTCCTGAATTTCTTTACGAATCACGTTTTCATCTGCGTGACAGTAAGGCTTTGAAAAGAAAAGTTTATTTTTTGTCGTTGTCCCCCCCCACCCCCAGGGTCGCCGTTCACCATGTCAAGATAAAGACGAGGATCTCGGTGCTGAAGATGCTAAAGCGCTTGGACAAAATCCGGTTCCGCGGTCAGAAGCGAGATGAATTCCTGGACCTTGCCGAGTCTCCCAACGCTTCGGACAGCGAGTGCAACGACGAGGCTCCGGTGGCGGCGAGGCCGCAGGAGGACCCTGTAAGTTCCCGCCCCCCGCCCGTTTAATAAAGTGAAGTGATTGTCACTTGTGATGCACAGCAGCACAGCACGCGGTGCACACAGTGAAATGTCCTCTGCATTTAACCCATCACCCTGAGTGAGCAGTGGGCGGCCATGACAGGCGCCCGGGGAGCAGTGTGTGGGGACGGTGCTTTGCTCAGTGGCACCGTGGCGGATCGGCAACCTTAACCGCTTGACCACCGCTGCCCCTGAGGCTCAGAGGCTTCTTTGCGTCGAAGGCCGAGGCGAATCTGCGATAAGAGTGCAGATTCGATTTGGCTGTAAGAGAAGCCGGCCCGGCCTCCAATTACGCACCGCCGCGCTTGACCGGAGCTCAACTGGAACTTTTCTAATGTTGTCAAGTGCCACTAATGGCTTCATTAAGTCCAATCATGTCCGGTACCTACCGGTTCCTGAGCGCTTCCTGCCAAGCGGCCCTTTCGTACTCCGGCTCTCCGGGTTTTGTGCGAACGCTCCCTTCCTGGATTCAGTCTCAAGAAAGAGCAGCAGGGAAAGGTTTTTCAGAAGCCGGTGACGCTACGGTGGTGGTGCCACGAGATGTAACGTGAGCCGAATCGGAACGAAGAGGAGGGGAAGGTCCTGAATTATTTCGATCCGCTTAGTGACGAATTTGATAATTGTGCCGTGCGTGGGGTTTGGCGTATTTAAATGAACGCTCTGTTTATTTGTTCCTCAGATAATGTTGTCTGTGGCTTGCGGCTTAGTGCCTGTCACAGGTAGGACCAACTGGGACGAGCATGATCCTAATTAATCAATCAATCGATTAGCAATGAATCAACTATTATGTCAGCTACTATAGCAAGTTGTGGTCATGGCAGAGAATGTTTAATGCGCAGTCAACACAAGTCAAATAATAAAATCCAATGAATGTAATATTAATGGGTGTATGGAAAAAAAAAAAAAAAAAAAAATGCTTTAACGTTCTCCGTACATTTTCTAGACGGGGTTCTTAATTCTAAGTACACTTATTTGATTGCTATCTGCTGAATAATTACTGGCCGCTGGTTGGTCTGAGTGAGCGGATCCCCTCCTCAGCGGGCGAGCGAGAGGGCAGCTGGCCGGAAGTCCATGCGGGACGGTTAATTGAGGAAGAGGCCTGTGTGCGGCGGCGGCTCGGGTGCTCGGTAAGAGAACCCTGCCCGGCCCCACGCGGCTCTCGGCTCACCGCTGTCTGTCTGTCTGTCTGTCTGTCTGTTGACGCTTTAAGGTCCATCTGACCGGCCGCGTGGGCCGGTGTGAAATTGGATTGCCTCGCCCCT
Source organism: Denticeps clupeoides (assembly GCF_900700375.1). NCBI lineage: Eukaryota > Metazoa > Chordata > Actinopteri > Clupeiformes > Denticipitidae > Denticeps > Denticeps clupeoides. The sequence goes on from NC_041723.1 coordinate 3,355,382, forward strand.
TCAGGACGGGTTTCACCCGCCGGAGCTTTTTGGCCCCTGGACATAAACGTCTAGACTGCGGCAGTTTGACAAGCTGGTGCCTGAGCCCGAAGCCACCGGCCCCTTCCCGGTTCACGGCCTCGGGGTGGCCGCCTGGTGTTTGTGACCGTCACTGTTCATAATGTGGCTCTGGGTCCCTGCCCTCCCTTGTTCGAATTCATTTTAATGACTCCTCCGTTTCCCTCCGTTACTCACACTCCCGATACCCCTGGTACACAACGTGACCACGCCCACCACCAGCACCATCGTGCAGATTATCAGCGCTCAAATTCGAGCGTTCTGATTGGTGACCTGACGAGTGTGACAGTATAAGGACAGACCTGCTGTCTGAGACATGCATGTGTGATGTGGAGGTTGGTGACAGTGTCTTTATCCCGGCATTCCTGCTCCGCCGCAACAAGACAACCCCTCAAACAGCCACTGGCTCCAGTTAGTATTTTAAGGAATTGTGGTGTGTGTGTGTGTGTGTGTGTGTGTCACACATGTCTGTACTAATTCAAAGACGCTGCTCCGAGGGCTGGTTGCTCTGGCTTCGGTCTCCATGACAACGCTCCTGAGGGGACATCGCTCCTGTTTTCTTCGATATGAACAAGGTCTTTCTGGGTGATGATGTCACGACTGGTTCCCCTCCCTGCCCTCGTGGCTCAGATGTAGTGGGACCTGCAACGATTCCACTGGCGGCGCAATAGAAAAGAATAAAAAATAAAAAAACATTCATTAATGGTTTTGTTTGGTGTGCGGTTTTAAATGATTGTTCTTTCCTGTTGTCTTTCTTCAGCCCCTCCCCTCCAAGTTTCTGGCTCATCTTTAACTTGTGCTTCCGCCCAGGCTGGTTCGGGAGGTCTCAGCATGGCCGCTCTGCAGGACTTCCAGAGAACGGACTCGGACCGCCTCAACGAGGTCAAGGGTCACCTGGAGATCGCCTTACTCGAGAAGCATTTCCTCCGTGAGTGCCTCGCTGCAGCCTTGCCCCTCAGCTCGAAACTTTTAGTATTTTTTTTCGTCTGACAAGCGGCAATCGTGTTTTCTGCCGAATTTTTGCCCCACGGCAGGGTTGAGGGAAACGGCAGTTTTATTTACTTAAGTTGAGCTTGTGAATATTTCTCACACACACACACACTCTCCCTTTCTTTCGTTTCTCCCTCACATAATGTCTCATTGTTGTGGTTTTCTTCTCCTGGAAGGCTCGGAATGAAATGTTTGCCTCCGATTAGTCCTGCCGTGGAAGCGGCTTAAGGTCCTTTTCTCCAGCAGAAGCGGAGGGGGGAGCAGCCCAGTCCATGCGTCTCGCCACTGGCCGCGCTCTCCTGCGCTCCGCTCCTGTTCCGGCTGCTCCCGGTCTGATGAAATGTCAGCTGCCGTGCTACGTTACGTTCAGGTCTGGGTTCGGGTGCTGGGCTGATATTAGTAATATCTGTGAAATTGAATTTCACGCCTCCTCTGAACTGGAATGGGGGACGGCAGATAAAATTCGTCCACCTCCACTGGACCATGTTGCTGTTTTCACGACTGCCTGCCTTGGTCGTCTATTTACAGCGTTATTACAGCATTACCTATGCAGAATACAGAAATATCCGAACTTTTACAGTCAGTGGATTGTTGAAGCTTATTGAATTAAGCACGTCTTGAACATTTCAGGCCAATGACGGTGAAATGGTTCTTAAATACATTTACATTTACGCCCTTATCCAGAGCGACTTACATTCAGTAGTTACAGGGACAGTCCCCCCCTGGAGCAACTTAGGGTTAAGTGTCTTGCTCAGGGACACAATGGTAGTAAGTGGGATTTGAACCTGGGTCTTCTGGTTCACAGGCGAGTGTGTTACCCTCTAGGCTACTACCACCCTAAAGTGAAAGTGAAGTGACTGTCATTGTGATACACATCACAGCACACGGTAACACAACGAAATGTGTCCTCTGCTTTTAACCATCACCCTTTGTGAGCAGTGGGCAGCCATGACAGGCGCCCGGGGAGCAGTGTGTGGGGACGGTGCTTTGCTCAGTGGCACCTCAGTGGCACCTCGGGACGGACCGGGTCTAGGCCACCACAGATAAATAAATATATTGAGAACCACTGTGCGGTCATTGGCTTCAAGACGTGCTGTCTGGGCACAGAACAAGAAGATTCATCTTAAACAGTTGAACTTTTTTCGATCTTGAAGCATACCGATCCTCTGTATCAGACTGTCTTTATTAATTGACATTTAATTACACAGACAGAGAGCACTGTGGGATTGGCTGTTGATTCTCTCTGTCCACAATCCTGGCATGCTGGGAATGTGTGGTCACTGGTCTGCCAGGCGTGTTGTATTTATCTCTTTAGTCATACTTCGAAAAGGGCTTTTAGACCCTTTGACCTTTACTCGTGACAGCGTCCTGGCAAAAGGACGTCCATCTTGTAGCCAGTTACGGGAGAGAGTTTGGGAAGAAGACTGCCTGTGAGGAGCGAGCGTTTCTGAGAGCGTGCCCGGGCTTTCCGGTCGAACCAGATGCCGGCTTCCATGCGACAAGTCCCCACACTTGGCTGCTGGCTCACCACCAAGATGTTCTCCGCTCAGTTGGCTGCAGGAATGGGAAAATATTCAGTGTTCAGCACTCGCTGCTACCGCTCAAGACCGTAGCCATAGCCTAAACTCGATTCTGACCGAAATGTTGACCGAAATGGGCGGCTCCTTCGGAATAAATTAGGCCGAGTGCCAAGTCTGTATTTGCACGGGTTTTAGCGCCCCTCCTACGCCGTCCTGTTTTTCATGCGCCCGTTTGTGAGGTTTTAGCTGGAACGACGTACTACCAGTAGGTCCTTCTGAAATCAGGCCACGCCCTGAAGGAACCCGAGGAACCACTTTGTTTACAACGATCTCCTGCCCAGAAGAGCAACCGTTTGTGAAGGAATGGCGATGTTTCATTCCTGCGGTTCTATTTTTTTTTTTGACCTCCGCCCTCACGGCCACTCTGTGCTTTGTCTTCTCTCACCGGACATCTTTCGCGAGCCACGTGGTGCCACAGTGTTGTAAATTATGTAGGAGTTTTGGTCGAGGATGCGTGACTGTGGAGACGAAAGCGGCGCTGTTTATTCTATTCTTTTTTTCCTCGTCTGTAATGTGGGAGTATTCCCCACGGCGGGGGTGTGGAAGTACACAATGGGCCCCGGCTCGGAGATAAGGGCCCCGGCTCAGCCAGATAAGAGGCTGGTGTGTCCTCTCGTGTCCTGTGTGGACAGAGGATCTTCCAGAAAGGTTTGAAGGGCTTGAAGATGATCAAAACCTGTACCCCGTTTTCTAAATTTATCTGAAAATGTTTAGCAATCCAACTATGTAGAAACAATAATATGTTTTTAATGGTCATAAAAAATTAGAGTAAAAAATGGCAGCCTGATTGTATTTATGGGAGGCGATTAATCAGGACCAGGGGTCAGCCAGCTTAGAGCAGGAAAGTTCTGGAAAGTTCCATCAAAATAAATAAATAAATAAATAAATAAAAGTCCAAAGAGAAATCCAACAATTTTACAAAACCGGAACTGGGACCGCCCTCCATTCCTCTTCACATCCTTGTTGTCTCGGTCGTCCTGTAGTGAACGTTGCGAAGAGGTTCCTTGTGTGATTTTCAAACGTATAAAACGTGTCTGGGTCTTCGGGAGCAGGCCAGTGGAGTTCCTGCCATTGTTCCTGCACCATGGGCCCATGGAATAGCACATCCGCGCTGTGATTGGCTACAGGGCTTCTTCTCAGGATGTGGGCTCTCGTGGTCAGTGCCGGTGAGCTTTGTAACGCGCCTCCGGCATGCAGACAGGCATGGCTGGCCTTGCGCACCGAGACACGGCCGCTGCCGCGCTGCTGAAAGCCTCTTTGTGTCGAGTGTTAAATTGCGCCGCTATGTGGGTCATCTGCTTCGCCTGCGAGCCCGTACCGTCCAGACGCTCGTTGCCTGCTCGAGGGAGCCTCTTCCTTTCGTGCTGAGTGATGGGTCTGTCGTCCAGTGAATTGACTAAACGGGAAATTGCCGGAACGCCCGAGATCAGGGCTGCTACTTACGGGCCTTCGTGACTCATTGTGGACTTTTCTTTTGACTGGACGGCTGTCTGGGAAAGTTACGTTTGGTGAAAGGGCGATAAGGGTTGCTCCATCCAGCTGGTCACCTCCCACCCGTAGGTCATACTTGCGAAACAGATTGCATAATGAATCCTGGAACGCTGGAGCGGAGACGTTCCCTGCTCCCAGTAATTCCAGTCAGGAGCGCCGTGGTCGAAGGGGTCTTAATGAATATTTATAAGCTGTCACCGCACTGCTAGTGCGTGTCTGTCCCCGTCCCTTGGCGCCGATGCAAATGAGCGCGTGAAGAAAATGTCTTATAGCGCCAAGTGAATAAAGTCGAATGCTCTTGATCTCATTAGTTAACCCGGAAAAAAATGTGTGTTTTATGGATTGACCGTGTTAAAATGTTAAGGTTGATGAGACCCCTGCGCGTTTCCAGTGGGGAGAAATGTATGTTCCGATTTCATTTGAAATTGTTGGTGCATTTACCAAAATGCAGGATATCCAGTTATCACTTTTAATAAATGATCCTGTCCAATGTTAACATGATTTATAGTCTCCAGACAACTGTACTCTACACAACCACAAACTGACTTGTGGTCCTATAGGTCCGCCAACTTTTTCATTTCTGGCATTTATCGGGCGCCCTACAAGCCACTTACAATCTGTGCTTCCTTTCTCGTTCTCATTCGGAGACCCACACAGAAAGAGTATACGGGAGAAGGGAGAACCAGTGTTGACTTTTTCACTGCCCTCCTAATATGATGCGTTGTGACAGGGTTTCACTTTCTACAATGCTGCGCTCAATAGCAATTACCCCAGCTCGGGGGGGGAGGGGCTTATTTGGCGCTTCAGTGAGGACAAGGGGGTGGACCTGCGTGTGGAGGCGATGACGAAACCTGGAGCAGGGCGGGCCCGGCAGTCTGGACATCTGAGGTGCTGGCCTGTTTTTAAATGTCATTTTCATATTGCGACCGTTTGTTTGTTTGTTTGTTTATTTATTTATTTATTTATTTATTTATTTATCGCCCCGTGTGTCCCGGTGGTTCCCCGTCCTCAGGACGAGCAGGTCAGTGTGTGTGTGATGAACACCTAGCTGTGTGACTGTCTGGGTTGGATAAAATGAGGACCGGCACAGTTTGATACTGAGGAGTTAAGTTCTAGTTCTAGTGTAACATGGAAGAACGAGGGAAGAAGAAGTGAGCAGAACCAGGAACCAGGCCCAGCAAGCCAGTGGATACTGACGACCTTCAGGTGCAGCCAGACAATGCATGGCAACAACGGTCTGAAGGGGGCGCCGGGGGTCGTAACAGGTCCGGTGGGGCTGTAGTATTGATCGTGATGAGGTCTGGGAACAGGTTTTATTTAATCGTGAAACCACTTGTGCTCCTCTGTGTGAGAAATAAAGTTAATTGCACCTGCATGCTTGATGTTTTCTGCAAGCACTGCGCCATAATTTTTAGACCATTAGACTAATTGACTTTTCTAATTGGCACAGGATGCCACTTGAGTTAGACGTTGGCTCTTAAAGTGCACATCCAGCATCTACTTGTCCTTATCAAAATGTCGGGTTGGATTTATCGACGTGAAGCTGAAATGCAGACAGAAACGCTCAGAATTGACCACGCTTAATTAAAGAAGAAAAGGAGAGCTGGAACATTCTGACATTTCCAGAAGCCAGCGGTTGTGGGAGACCCGTTTCCACGGCAGCAGAGGCCTGGAAAACCATCTTGCTTTGGTAATGATCTACTGAGCCCGGGACCTGGGTGGCTCAGCTACTCTGTGTTAATATTTAATAGGCCCTAACAGGTCGGGCCTCGCTTTGAAAGTCATTACCGTGCAGCATGGCCATTTGCTCTTTTCAGTTATTTAAAGAACGGGCGTAAGGAGGCCGTGCCTCATGGTGTGAGACGTTTCCACCCAGCCTGCTGCCTCTGTTAATACTCCAGAGGACTGGAGTGTTTTACACCAGACCTGGAAGTGCATTAACCCCCCCGCCATTCTCATTTTTTTTCCCACTGTATGTGATACGTTAGTATGACAGTTCTCCTGTCCTTTCTGGTGCTTCGTAAAGTGCAGAGAGCTGTGAATCCGTGGTCTGTAATTTCCAGGGCATTGAGTATCGGTTTTTACTCCTTTACCACACCAGTCATGAAAACAAATGTGGTCACACGATTTGGTGAAGGGGGGGGTTCAAGGCCAATAGATGCTGCAATTCTCAATGGGCAGGGCATATTAACATTTACAGCATTTATCAGACACCCTTATCCAGAGCAACTTGCAATCAGTAGTTACAGGGACAGTCCCCCTGGAGACACTCAGGGTTAAGTGTCTTGCTCAGGGACACGATTGTAGTACGTGGGATTTGAACCTGGTTCATAGGCGAGTGTGTTACCCACTAGGCTACTACCACCCTATAATTATCTTATAATTATCAGACACCCTTATCCAAACCAACTTAGTGACAGGGACAGTTGCCCTTGAGAAGTGTCTTGCTCAGGGACACAATGGTAGTAAGTGAGGTTTGAACCTGTGACTTTGTGGTCTAATGGCTCTTAGGCGAGGCCACTAGCACCCGGGAATAGAATCTGAGATGTTGTGCAACAGGTCACACAAATTTAACAACCATTCCATTAACTCACCCCTGCGATTTTTTGTCAAGTTTTCTTCATTTGACATCCAGACCGACTTACAATCAGTAGTCGCAAGGACAGTCCCCCTGGGATTTAGGGTTAAATGTCTTGCTCAAGGATGGGTCTGGGCCATAGGCGAGTGTCTTCTGGGCCATAGGCGAGTGTGCTTCCCACTAGGCTACTTCAAATTTGACCGAAGAGTTTAACCAATCATGCCATTACTGCCATTCTGCTACACGTGCACGCGGACCGCGTTATGGATCATTCATCGCTCATGTTGGCACAGAAAAAAAACTGGTTTTGAAATGGCTGTTCAGTTAAGTGTCGTATGAGCTGGTTCATATGCTTTTTAAAAAAAAAAACTGTGGTGCTTCAGGTAAATAGTCTCTATCCAAGGGCCCCAAACAAAAAAGCAGCACAGTGACACAACGAAATGTGCCTACGGATTCACGCTCCCCCGTCTCTGATTCTTGTCGCCGCAGAGGAAGAGCTGAGGAAGCTGCGAGAAGAGACCAACATTGAGATGCTGAAGCAGGACCTGGAGAAGGAGAGGATAAAGAGGCTCGACCTTGAGCACAAAATGAACGAGGTGCTCAAATCGAGGTCTGTCAGTGCTGCACCCCGAATACCGCAGCAGAGGGTTTTTATGTCAGACTTTCACTTCCTGTGTTTTTTTGCTCTGCAGAGTGGAAGACTCCCCACCACAGCCACCTAAAGCACAATCGTCTGCTGTCAATGGAACAGGTCTGTGTGTTTTTACGGACACACACACACACACACACACACACAACATGCAAACAACATGCATTCACTTTTGAGATACTAATGTATTTAGTATCTCACACAAATTATTTTGGATAGAAAAACAGTGCAAACCCTATTAATCCACATGACTGTACTGCATCTAATGGAAATTAGTGTAAAATAATTGTATTATTGACCACAGTCTAGTATGTACAAAATCAGTAATGTTTTTTCAGAGGAGATCTAGCTTGCCAGAATAAAAAAAAAAAAGAGAAATAAGCTATTTTGCTTATTATTGTGATATAAAACTTTTATTGACGTAGTAGCAAAAGAAATTATATTGCAGGCGGACTCATATCAGTCCCTAAAATGTGATCTCCTACAGGATACTATTGTAGGATAACAGAGCTGAGTCTGATGTAAAGAAAGACAGCTGTCCATGGCAACACCTGTCGGAGCATCGTGCGAGGTGTGGGCTGATCTTGTTCCCCTCTTTTGCTCGTTTCCACGCAGCAGACAAGCAGAAGGAGACGCTGGGCTCCCGGCTGCAGAAGTGGCTGTACGAGCGCTTCGGCGTTTACATCGAGGACTTCCGCTTCCAGCCTGAGGAGAACACCGTCGAGACCGAGGAGCCACTGAGCGCCAAAAGGTCAGAGCCTGGCTGCTGCTTGGTGGGATTCCCCTTCCCTTCCCCGCACCACCTTGGTGATCTTTACTCGTCTGGCAGGAGGCGGGTTTGATTTGAAAAGGTCACTGTAAACGCGGCGTGGCTCGAGCAGCCGCGTGCAAGCTGGCAGTGCTGTGGTTATCACCACGAGACGGACTGGGAAGGACTGAGACATACCTACGTCACAGGAGGGCTGATGGGACTCCTTTGTTCCACCGTAATTCCATTCCACCCCCCTCCCACTGTCCTCTTTGTCTGATATCAGAGCGGCAGGCAGCCAGATGGCATGCTGGCGAGGTTAAACGGCGCTTATGAGATGTCATAAAAAAAAAAAAAAAAACCTGATACCTCTTTCTTGGAGCCAGTGCCCCGGCACGCCTTATATTTATGAGAATATGGTGGAACATGGCGTGATGGGTCAGTATCGTCCTCGGAGATGGTGATTGGTTAAGAGGCTGTGTGGTTTGCAGAGGAGATCCATGTCTGCCCCCCCCCCAGTGGTGTTTTATTTCCCATGTTGCTAAAATAGTTTTGTTGTGATGTGAACATTAAGGTTCTATCCAATTTCACAGTGGCCACAGTGCAGAAGTAGAAATTACAACTGTTGTACTTCTCCTCAAAATATACAATGATTGTTGATAGGAAGACATTTACATTTACATATACATTTACGGCATTTATCAGATGCCCTTATGCCTCTGTCTCTCACATTTGAAGTGTATCTAATATGAATATTACAGACCCGGGACCAGTGGTGGCCTAGCGGCTAAGGAAGCGGCCCCGGAATCGGAAGGTTGCCAGTTCGAATCCCGATCCGCCAAGGTGCCAGTAAGGTGCCACTGAGCAAAGCACCGTCCCCACACACTGCTCCCCGGGCGCCTGTCATGGCTGCCCACTGCTCACTCGGGGTGATGGGTTAAATACAGAGGACAAATTTCACTGTGTGCACCATGTGCTGTGCTGCTATCACTTCACTTTATTTTATTTTTTTTAAGAGACCTCTCTCATCTTTTTAAGTGGGACAACTTGCTTAATCAGTGGCTGCCAAATCTTTAACTTTGTATTAATGACCACATTCTTGTTACCTTTATGTCAATGGTCACTTTGAATCAATACCCAGGTGTTGCTGCTATTACTCCATCTATGCATTTGCATCGTCACCTGGAATGGTGGAATGTGTGAGGTTTCACAGAGTAGACATGTTTTGTCGACTCTTCTTTTGGGTCTAATTTCACACTTGTATACGCTTGGTTTGGAAATATTGGGGGAAGAGTATACCACACTGGAGGTCCATGTTGGGCGAAGCAGAGTGAAATGCACCCACGACTGCTTGATCTCCATGAAAGACACTTGCTGCACTTCCTTGAATCCGGTTGTTTTCTGACTCTGAATCCCGATCAGAAAATAGACAGACTCGGGCTAAAAAATAGACGATAAAAGTTGGCTTGGTATTTTTACATCTGTGACAAAGAAAAAAGTGAATTGTGATCGAATTCTGTGGGTGTGACTCGACAGGTACGATTGTGTGAGGAGTGTGTGAGTCTTTTAAAAGTATGTGGTGCGGCCGAGGCTGCTCTGTGTTCTTTAGGGGGAGTCTTTTGTTGTGGCCCTTTGTCCCTTAATTGCCTTTTCTCTTTTGTCACTCAGGCTAACAGAAAACATGCGGCGGCTGAGTAAGTATGATTTACAGATGTGTTTTTTTTTTTTTCACGCAGCCAGGACGTGTGTCCTACCCCCAGTTGTCCCTATATTCTATGAAGGGACGCAGGCACCAAATAAAGGAAACCAAAAAAAATATGGTTTTAGACAGTATACGTTTCTAAATAAAACAATAATCATATTTTTTAGTTTTTCAAACATATTAATTTTTCATTTATCATAAGATATTGACTATAAAATACAATAGAGTGTAAAATAAAAAAAAGTCTTACATAATTGAACAAATTTTGAGCAAAACATGACATTAGACATGCATTACATGTTTATTTGTTTTTTAGATTTTTATTTTGATAGATTCAATCTTCCATAAATAACAAGCTGTGAGCATTTAAATGTTACTTCCCATGAAAACACACACAAAGCCATGTGCAACTGTTGGCATGGTAACAGTAGCAGCCTATGCTCTTGTGAAACGACAGAGCGCGGTGCCAAGCCCGTGACCAACTTCATGAGGAACCTGACTGCCTTATCAAGCTGGCACTCCGTGTACACGTCAGCGATCGCCTTCATAGTGAGTGGGCCGCACGTCCGGCACATCACCCGCCATCAGCCATATTTCAGCGGCGCCGGCGCTGACCCATCCCCCTCCGCCTCTCTCCTCTCTCCTTTTCCATAGATCTATATGTATGCTGCGTGGCATGGCTGGGCCATTCCCATGTTCCTATTTTTAGCCATCCTGAGGTTGTCCTTGAACTACCTCATTTCAAGGTAACCCTACCGATTGACCCTGTTTGTAAAGGCGTTCTTTTACCATTTTAGCTGATGTGTCTGATGTGTTGTGGTTTTTGTGCAGAGGCTGGAGGATACAGTGGAGCATCGTGCCTGAAGTTTCAGAACCTGTGGTGGGTTGTCTCTTCCTTTTCACCACACCTCCTACACTGGATGGAACGCTAAATCTGTCTAGAATCTTATGGACTTTATGTCTACTTTCAGGAGCCTCCAAAGGAAGATCTAACTGTTTCTGAGAAATTCCAGTTAGTGCTTGATGTAGCACAGAAAGCTCAGGTATTTCTTAAAAAAAAAAAAAACAATACAAGCTCAACATTGGAAAATTTTACACAAGTAAGATTTTTTTCTCCCCCCCCTATAAACTGTTCACAGAACCTTTTTGGAAAGATGGCTGACGTTTTGGAGAAGATAAAAAAGTGAGTTTTTGGTCGAAACGATCTGGGGTCTCATTTACGAACTCATACAAAACTCTACGGGCGATCAAAGGACAAAAGTGACGTACGCAAAGAAAATGTCAGATTGATGAAAACGTGCACACACGCCTGCACGCAATAGACGCTTTATAAATTGCAATCTACCTGGGATTGTTTCCACGTAGATTTGCTGCATTCGATTCTACAATTCAGTACATGAACTGAACATGAATAGTTAGAAATTGCGAGATAAACGAGTCATGTGTTGAACCAGTCCAGTGTGCAGCCCCATTTGTAAAATCATATAAAACTTGCACATTTATAGAATGCACGTTTTCTATTTCCGCAAATATGCCCATTTACATCTGTGGCGCACAGATTAAAAGTGTAGATTAAGTTAAGATTGAATTCAAATTATGTTTTCATTATTATAAAAATGTGACTGAAAAAGTACTCACTAGCACGATGTTAACTTTTGTGCGTTTGTGTGTGTGTGTGTGTGTGTGTGTGTGCGCGCCTCAGCCTGTTCATGTGGGTTCAGCCGGAGATCACTCAGAAGCTGTACGTTGGTCTGTGGGTGGCCTTCATATCCTCATGTCTTCTGCCCTATAAGCTAATGGGCTTCATCATCGGTGAGGGGACCAACTTGCATCCTCCATACTGCTCAGAGCACTAGCCTACTGTATTTTATGATAACATATCATTTGGTCATTTGTTTTGGTAATTTGATTCATATTGGTCAGTCTTCAGCCGAAGTATTTGCCCGTAATGAAGATACTATTGAAAAGTTCAGCATTTCTGTGTTGCCAGGGATATTGTAATAATGTGAGAATACATTTTTAACACCTATCTTATATGACTTTACTTTACTTTACTTTACTTTACTTTACTTTATTTGGCAGACGCTTTTATCCAAAGCGACTTACAATGGGAAGACACCAGCAATTCTCGTTCGATTTCTATAGAATATCAAGTATACAAACTAAGAGCCCTGATAAGGCTTAGACTTGTCATTGAAGAACATGCTCGGAGAGTGTTGGGTGCTAGACTAAGAAAAATTATAATGTATTTTTACATTTTGTATTTGTTTGTTAAATGTGTATGCATGTGTATGTGTTAATATGAAACGCGTGTCATTGACCGTGTCTGTCCACCAACAGGCATTTATGCAGGAATCAAATTCTTCATTATTGACTTCATCTTCAAGAGCTGCCCGAAACTGAGGGACAAGTACGACACGCCCTACATCGTCTGGACCAGCCTACCAACTGACCCCCAACTGAAGGAGCGTAACAACGTCACCCTCTCCAGACGGGTGAGTCTGGAGTTTCACGTCACCTTCTCTTCACATCCCGATGAGCTTATTACTAATGGGGGACACGTTTCGTCTGCAGAAGCTTTCATGTTTTTCTCCAGGTTTCATTTCATATCTGTCATTAGTGAGAATGTATGTATATTATTGTGGAATATCTTGTTATCTTGGCATGTATGTGAGTGTGTGTAGCATGTGATGTTTTTTTTTTCTTTTTTCTTTGCTGTTGTTGTTTTCATCTTTCTTTACTGAAGTCTGTCACAGACGTGTTCTGTTATTTTTCCCCCTCTCAGCTCTCTGGCTTTGAGAAGGTAGGGTTTTTGGTGTGTTCATCCAGTTTGAAAGTGCTTGTGTGTCACCTGGCTGGCTTTTGTGTGTGTGTGTGTGGGTGTGGGTGGGTGGTTGTTGTGTTTGAGTAGTTACAGCGTGATGACAGCATCTTGTTGATTGAAGATGGGATGTCCTCTCATTCTTGGTTGAGTTTTTAATCTGTTCATGTAGATTGTGTGTGGTGTTTGAGACAGGTGTGTGTGTGTGTGTGTGTGTGTGTGTGGTGTGTAATAATTATGTAGGTAGTATTTTAGTTTTAGGGGAGGCAGTTAAATGCACAAGAATGGTTAATATATTACTGAACATCAGAACAGCAGAGTGCTAATTCACTTGACTGTAATAAACGGAGCTGCCTCTCAAATGACTGTGATATCTTATCACCACTTTAATGTACAATAAACTTCAAATTAAACTCATATGTTGTTTGATGAAGGTCCTGGTGCTGGACCACTGATCTAAAAAGAACTAAGTAGAGAAATATGAGGCCAGGTACACACAGGACTTGTCTTAATCTGAACTTCTTTTTTTTAACACCTATGCAGCGCTCAGGTACTCTGTTAATACTTCGTTGCGAGCTGTCTTTTCTGAATTCATATAAAATACAAAAATACTAGCCAACTGTGCAACCCAACAACAACGGGCCTCTCTGAGCTAACATGAATTAGCTGTTAGCAATTAGCATTGCTGCTACACGTTATCATCCTGTTACTCTCTACATATAATCATTCACACAGAGCAATCAAAAATTATTATTATCATTATTATTTGTGGAATTGAAATCAATTGTATACAAACTCTGAGAGAGAGAGAGAGAGAGAGAGAGAGAGAGAATTCATGAATCTTCTATGACTGCCGCACCCATGAAAATCAGTGTATTGTTGTACCCTCAGTGTGGGCGTGGCCTTAATGCACTTTGTACCGCCCATTAATGGGCACATTACACGTTAACACTTTCACCGCTGCATTAAAATTATCGTTTTGATTTGATCTTTTTTAACAGAAGACACAGTATCCCACCCCGAGCACCATTTGTATACAGAAATAAAAAAAAAGTAATTATGCTAAAATGCATGTTGACGTGTCGTGTGTGTGCAAATTCCAAAACTCCAAAAATGAAACCCTTCATGCCTTTATTACATGTTCAGGTGGAACTGTCATATTATGCTTGGCTTTTGTGATGTTCAGTAAAATTTACAATTTTAAGACCATTTTAAGATTTTATTTTCACCTTATAGGAGTGATGAAGGTGTGGACTGACTTTACCTTTTGCTGATGTTCTTTGACCATTATTATTACCATAAATGTGAGCAACAAGCCTGATTGGCAGACGTTGTCTCACAAGCTGTACTTGTTCGAACCGTATGGCCTGAGGCTTGGCGCTTTTGCACGATTACAGATACCCGCGCCCCGGGATGGGTGTGTGCGAGCGAGAGCATGCGTGAGAGAGACCACACACAACACCCCAACGTATCTCACCACATTGCTCAACCCACTGCTCCTCTTAAAAGCACAGCACCCGTAGGTTTCGGCTGCGAGATGCCGGTCAAGCTTTAAGCACTGGCAGACACCGGACTGGCTATGGCCCGCTACATCCTTAGTAAAAGTTCTGTGACCTGGGATCAGTTTTTCCCTTTTACATCCATTTTAAATACAGTAAAAACGAGGAACTACTGACCCTGGATCAGAATATGCTGCTTTCGCTCTGACATCACGGGCCGCTCTCTAACTGCCACTCCTTCCAGATCCAGCCCATGGTGGCCCGTGGTAGCCTAGCGACCAGTTCCCCGTGTGGCATCAGCCGCGAGGAAGAGAGCGGCCGCATCCACAGCACCAAAAAGGGGGCCTTCCACGAGGTCTTCAACCTGCCGGAGAACGAGCGCCCTCTGCAGGGTGAGTTCAGGATCGCACCGCTCTCGGGCCTCCTGCTAGTCAACGAGTTTATACCAATGGCGCGAGTTCACGTCACCTTCTGCCCGTGTCCATATGTGTGTCTGTTGCGTCCCTCTTCTGTGTGTCCGCGTGTGTGCGTTCGCAGTGTGTGAGAACGGCTGGCGCTGCTGTTTGATTAACAGGGACAGGAAGATGCCCACTGACTACATCCGCAATGGCGTGCTGTATGTCACCGAAAAGTAAGTTCTGTCCCCCTCAAAGGGGAGGCATCTGTACGTTAAAACCCAAACTTTCCGTGAGCGTGCTTTTTGTCAACACACTTTTGTATGTTCATAACCGTGATGCAGTTTGAATGTTGCCTTTGTGATTTTTTTTTATTTTTTTTTATGGAGATTTGATATGGGATTAAGTTTTTTGCAGCTGAATGCAAAATTTGCAGAGAATTTGCAGCGAGTTCTGTACTTTTTAACAACTTACACCCCTACCCGCAGCTACCTTTGCTTTGAGAGCTCCAGCTCAAGGTCGAGCTCATCTAAGAAGAATAAAGTTATCAAGCTTGTCGACATCACAGATATTCAGAAGGTGTTCTTGTATTTCTTTTTTGTTTTGCTGTAGTGGTGATTTTGGCTCTACCTACTGCTAATAATAATTATTATTATTATGGCACCTAATATTAATTATTTTATTTTTTTTTGGTCCTCTGGATACAGTACAAAGTCCTGTCTGTATTGCCAGGGTCCGGCATGGGAATTTCTGTAGCCACTCCATCCACGCAGAAGGTAAGACCCCTGTGTTATGTCCACCCACTTTGTAATCCCACTGTAAAGAAGTACAGTTTCATCTGCTGCTGTTGCTACACACTCCCCAATTCATGGCACGATTATCAGCATAGCGATGACTCTCAAATGGTGTCCTACAGATAATAAATAATAATAATAATCGTTTTTTTGTTTATGTTTTTGCCTCCCTTGGTCCAGCCTCTGGTGTTTGGTGCGATGATCCACAGAGACGAGGCCTTTGAGGCGATCTACACTCAGTACGCAAAGATAATGAGCACCCCGAGTAACGCCAGCCCCGAGACCTGACAACACCCAAAAAAACACGCATTGCAGTTCAACCCCACCTCGGGTTAACAAGCATCTGGATTACAGGAATTTCACGTCTTCTTTTATTTTATTTTAAAGAGTGTGTACGTGTTGGCACGTGGACGGTTTTATTAGCCTGTGGGAACTCTCACTTTTTGTGTGTGGGTTCGTGTGTGTTGATTCTGCCAAAATGCAATGGAGGGGCAGGTTCCCCTTACGTGTTTTTAATCGCTTCCTTTTCCTCTGTCCCTCGCTCCCTTTACCCCTTTTTTCACAGCTGTGTACGTGTGTTGTGTGCTTTGTGTTCTTCCATTCCTGATTGTAGTTTGTGTTTTAATCACCCCTCAGCCTTGCACATGGTCACATGCTGCACTTTGTTGCGCCTAGTTTGCGACTGTGTAAGTGTGCGAATGATGTTGTGCACCAAGTAGAATGCACAAGAGTACTGAATGTAAAGGTACATGTTCACCATCCCCGTTAAACGACCTCTTTATTACGTCTGTGTTGAGATGAGCAGAAACGAGAAGCTTCATAAAGATTCATAAAGTACAACTTGGACTACAACTTAGATTTAAACGCGCGCCGGAGGAGTTCTGCTGTACATGGTTTAGAGCTTCTTAACAACATTCCACGTATAGAATGGAGTATGGAGAGATGTACATGCAATCAATAATGCTTACTAATTTTCGGTTATACGTGAATTGAAAAGAGAAGCACATTCATGCCATTACAATGAAAAAACATCAATATATGTGATTTATGTTACGTGCTTGTTTAGGAAACGTTGCGAATGTTTGTGGAATCCCGTACAGAGCGTTGTTTGCCTTCTGCCCCAGTGGCACACTTTTTACTTGTATTGATTGATTGATTATTGACATTTTAGTTCTATTGCATATATAGTCTGTCCCATTTACCGTGACTCTGGTAAGCTTGCGTTGTATGTAGCCGGAAACGGCCTGACCTTCCACGTGTGAATTATGTACAGCCGTGGCCCCCCTGAGGTTAATTCTCATGAAAATATTAGTTTTGATTGATTGGTGGATGTAAATTTGTAGATTCTCACTCTGACCCATGCCGGTACACAAGTCAGCCATCTTAGTTAAAGGATGTTGATGAAACCGGCCTAGCAGATAACGTTTTAGCTCTTGAGCCCGAACCCGAGCCTTATGAGCCTTGCCTTCCGCCTTTGCCGGACGTTCTGGAAGCGTCCGGGGAACCGAGTGTGCAACTTGCCTCACCGCCGGGGCTCTACTTCCTGCGTTCCTGTGTTTTGAGTGCACTGTGCAGTGGGCTACAGCATGTGGCGTGCGTCGATGTCATGGCCACACGCATGTCCTCACCGCATTTCGCGGCTTAGTCGTCGTCTTTACGTTAGAACAGCACAGCGTCCTTGTTTTGAAGCACAAAGATGTAAAGCGCATCACCCTGCTTATTAGGTACATATTACAAGTACATAACCGGATTACCATTAATGTGTTAACTGTTGTCTCTTCTGCCTTATGATGTCTAATGATGTGAAGGGTTGTACTAAAGAAAGCACAGAACCGCTGAGTACAGTGTATAATAATTATAATAATAATTGTTTGCCAAATGTGTTTTTTGATAAAGTGCTTGCCTTGGATCTTGCTTTAAGCTCTACTGTCTGAGAGGCGTGTTGGATTCCCAGAAGCCTGCTGGGGGCGTGATGGCTCGGCCTCTTAAAAGAAGTCACGTGACCAGCCCTGGGTGGTCACGTGACAAGGAAATCTCTGTGACCTTTCATTCACCCAACGTCCTGCTGGAGAGTAATATTTCGATTTTATTTTTTTTTATTTAATGTTGAGCATTCAAATTAAGCAACACTTAGCGCTCTCATTTCACTGGAATCATTTTTCCGAATCATTGTTTTATTATTTTATTTTTTGGTGGGACACGAAACTAAACCAGAGGTTGATCTAATAGCCCAGCAAGTGGCCAGAAGTCTCTCCAGATGTGGCCTGTGATCTGTACATCTCTGTTGTGTGTGTGTGTGTGTGTGTGTGTGTGTGTGTGTGTGTGTGTGTGTGTGTGTATGTGTGTGTGTGTGTGTGTGCGCTGTCCAATGCAAACCTTTCCTTATAACCCCATCATTGTCACTGTTGGGTTCAGGGTCACCTGACCCTTCTTTGTACCTGTTTGTACTGAGGGCTAAAGGCGTCCTTGGCGCATTGCTGAAAGTACATTACAAATCATGTTCTGTACAGTAGATGAAAAAACATGTAAAGTTTTTAAAGAGAATTATTATGTCTATTGTAAAAACAATTATGTGATGTACATTTTTTAATTGCAGTAAAATAATTTCAAGTAAAATCTGCTGTGTTTTGATGTTTGTTTACACTGATTCTTGTTGATTAATTCATAATTGCAGTTTAAGAAGTGTCTAAAAGTTAACCATTTTATAATTGTTCACTAGGGGGCAGTAGAGTTTAACATAAATGGATTTAATAGAATGAATTTGTACGAAAATAATACCTCAAAGGCCAGTAAATAACACAGTAACGGAAATGAACAGAAGCAGACAAAATTGTACTCACTGTTTTAATATGTAACAGATTGATAGATGTATTGTTATGCATAAAAACTCAAGCCATGTTTTGTAAGAATGAAAGCTTATTATTTTATTTTGAAGGGGGTTATATCTTCAGACTGTGACATTGCAGCAAATGGATTGAGGCAGTGCAATTCATATGTGATTTATTATTACAGTCTGAATTTTGGTGCTACATAATATATAGTAGAACATAATATATCTGTATCATTATTATGTTATTACATTACATAAGTCTGTATTATAATGTTTCTCATATGGATTTAGGTTCACATAGTACACAAGCTACAGTTTCATTGCTGGATTGCTGATTCGGAGGCTTGCTGCTTTTCATCAGCTGTCAGAAGAACTCAGCGCTATGGCAGGACTCTATGTTCAAAGAGATTCATCACTTGACTTTTATTTTTTTTTCTGTCAGTCTTCATTTAACAGAATTAAATAGTATGAATTTTTCTGTATAATTCTTTTTAGTCCGTCGGGTGCAGATTTATCTCGCAGGCTGAGAAGTGTGCATTAGGAGTAATTAAGACTGGAAAATGTGTCTGGCTCAGCGGTGCCTGAATCAGAATGCAGCTCATGATGAGTGTCGCCGCGTGCAGGGTTCTCCTGTCTGATATAACTTACACTACCAGCCGGTTATATATAGGCGTGGCTGTGTTCCACCGGAGAATGACTGCTGTCTCCCGGCTGGATTCGGTTACGCTGGGGCTCTAAGTTTGTGTGTGACCGATAAACACAATTTCATATGAATCATTTTAAGTTGTTAATGTGATAGAGATAAGTGGCCGTGGGCTTTTCCTGGTGAACCTTCTACACTCCATACAGCGTTGTAACCTTAGGCCCACCTGCCAGATGTTACCGCCAAAGCAGCCCCGTCCCAACTGCTCTGTTATTTGGTCCCAAGCTATCAGTAGCAGATCCTGTAAGTTGTGAGGGGGAAGCTTCATTGGACTGAGATCAGGAGAATTTGGAGGCCAATAGCTGGGCCCTCTTTCAGCCGGATAATGTGGCAACTGCAAACCTGTGGGAAATGTGCTGGAAAATTCTGAACCATGAACGTTCTACCTCAAAACTTCACAAGAATTAGTTGATCTGCTACTTGATGTCTTGGATTAAGATACCACAGCAGATATCTTCAGAGGTCTAGTGGAGTCCCTGTCTTGATGGGTCAAGGCTGATCGAGAAATTTGCTAACAACAGATCAGCACGGAGGGGACCATTACAGAGCAGGTGTCCAATGATGCCTGTCCGGACTCAGATATACCTCTGAAGTCAGGGCGGAGATGTCTAAAAAAGGCCTGCGCTGAAATCCCAATCTGCAAAACAAGCAGCAGTGGGAGCGGCCATGCGCCTGATGTTCTGAGGAGCCCAACCCTGCAAATCTTTAGTGTCGGGTTTCAGAATCTTGCTTCATCCCCTGTAGACTATCAGTGAAAACACGACCATCAAACTGGGCTGACAGCTCAGCCGTGAACCGGTGCCATGGTACCATGGAAATGGCTGATGGTGGAGGGAAGCTTTGATGTGGAATGGCTTTGTGGTGGACTTCTGCAGGCCATTAACGAAATACCTCACACCATGGACACTTACTGAATTCATTTTACATTTTACAGCATTTATCAGACACCCTTATCCTTATAATCAGTAGTTACAGGGACAGCTGCCCCCTGGAGCAACTTAGGGTTAAGTGTCTTGCTCAGGGACACAATATTTGTAAGTGGGGTTCGAACCTGGGACTTCTGGTTCATTGGTGAGTGTGTTACCCACAAGGCTACTACCACCCACTACATATGGGAATGCTTCATTCTTCATATTAGCTAATTATACAGTGTGTGTTTGTGTGAGTGTATGTGTGTGTGTGTGTGTGTGTGTGTGTGTGTGTGTATATATATATATATATATATATATATATATATATATATACACACACACACACACCTCCCAACTGGTGGAGGGCTACAGTGATTGCTGACTTTCTACAACTTTCTCCCATCTCCTAGCTGCATCTTTTTAGCTCAGCCACGGTGATCTTTGGGTTCTTCTTTACCTCTCTCACCAAGGCTCTTCTCCCCCGACAGTTTGGCCAGGTGGCCAGCTCTAGGAAGGGTTCCATTTAAGGATTAGGAACGCCACTGTGCACTTAGGAACTTTAAATGAAGCAGAATTTTTTTTTTTTCCACCTTGGCCCTATATCTGTGCCTTGCCACAATTCTGCCTCTGAGCTCTTCAGGCACTTCCTTAGACCTCATAATTTGCTCTGACATGCATTGTGAGCTGTAAGGTCTTAAATCAGTATATTCAATATTGAGTGCACAGCTGCACTCAAGATCAGAAGAAATTGACAACACCTGAGATAAATATATGAGTGCCAAATAAAAGGGTCTAAATACTTAGGACCATGTGATATTTCAGTTTTTCTTACTTAATAAACCTGCAAAAATGTCGATTATTCTGTGTTTTCTGTCAATATGGGGTTAGGGTAAATAATTTTATCAAATAGCTGCAATATAACAAAGAGTGAAAAACTGAACGGGGTCTGAATACTTTCCATACCCACTGTTTGTGTGTTTTGTGTATAAATGTATAATTTAATCTTCAGTTATATTTTTCAATGCACTAGCATATGTATTCAAATATTGTGCAGATTCATGTTGTCATCAATATAAAAATATATGTTTTCATGTCCACCAAGATGTTGGTCTGTTGCATGATGCATTATTATTAGTAAATAATAATGCATCATTGATCATGTGCCTGTCATTTTCTTAATTTTTTGTATAGAATATTGTGTTGTTTTAATATTTACTTGAAAACCCTGTCATGCACGGGACCATACATGACTGCAGGTGGAAATGTCGTAACCCTTGGTAACGTGAAGAGGAGCCTGTCGTTCTCAACAGCTTACCACCCACCAGCTCATCCATCTAACCTGAGCCGCCATTGGCCGACCACATGCCGCACGCACCCGTCCACAGTGTGGTGCCTGGCACGGGTCCGGAATGGTCCGGAGGCCATGGGTTCGGACACATGAGTGCCGGGACTCACACCTGTTTGAGATGCCTGGGAATACAGGAGCGCGCAAACACGGATGTCAGAGCCCGTCTTGTAAACCGATTCCCACATTCATCAGGCCGCCTCTCTTGCCCGGCGGCGGATGGGAGGGGCGGCGGAGGGGACACGCCAGTCTTCCTTGTGCAATGAGCTCATGCTCTTTAAGGCCGGAGGAAGGTCCTGTGTCCCCGATGACCACCTCCAGCATCAAGTAGCACAATGATTCCACCACGAACGCCCCAAGATACAAGGCCACGGAGTCCGAAGGGGTCTCCTTGGAGCACGCGTGTAATGCTGCCGGCCCCGGGACGGGTCATTCTTTCGCCGTCGGCGTTACGGCCTCCTGGGAATCCCCGGCATCCTTTTCCTGGCACGCCGAGGCACACGTCGGTTAGGCCGCGTCACAGAGCAAATCAACTCAGGACAAAACGCGTAGGCTAGTCGCCGGTTACGCCGTCTCTGGTAGGCACCGCAGTGTTTGGCCTCTTTCCGGCCTCGGCGTGGTCACAAGTCGCCGGCAGGCGGCACCGTGCCCTGACATTGGCATTTCACGCTGACATTCAACACCTGAGCCAGAGACCGGTGTCCAGGTTTTCACAGAGATGATCGACTTTATTTGATTGCCTTGGGACGAGTAGGTGTCCACTCGTCCACACGGTCAAACCTTGAAAGTCTCAGAATAACCTCCTGTGTGTCTATAATAAAAACTGCCTTCATTTGTCAATGACAGTGAATGTCCTATGTTTCTTTTCTAAATATACTTTTAGATATCTTCCAATTGCTGCCAATTTCAAGGACTAAATTGTCAACTGCGACACTGACTGAAAAGCCAGTGTCCCTTGTGGGATGCCTTTCCAGTTCAAACCAGAAAACATTTACATTTACAGCATTTATCAGACGCCCTTATCCAGAGCGACTTACAGGGTAGTTACAGGGACAGTCCCCCTGGAGCAACTTAGGGTTAAGTGTCTTGCTCATGGACACAATGGTAGTAAGTGGGGTTTGAACCCGGGTCTTCTGGTTCACAGGCGAGTGTGTTACCCACTAGGCTACTACCACCCTGGATTTGAATGTTGCTTCAATCCTGTAAAAAAATGAATAAATATATAATATTGACACCAATCTTGTACACGGTACACAGTACACTTAACAAAGCACCAAGTTAATGTGAATTTTGTGCGGTATGCAAAATTCTGACCCTGGTGCTTAAACCTCAGACACATTTACATTTAAGGCATTTGGCAGACGCCCTTATCCAGAGTGACTTACAACGTGCTTTCAAGTTACCATCGATGAAGAGATCGAAGATCGACACAGTAATTCATTCTCAAATATGACATTGCAGCTTCACAGCTGCGCAAAGTGACGTGGAGGTGACAATTCAAAGACCTCTGCACATGAAAAAGGATGGACAATGTTGTCTTAAATTCATTTGGCTCCAGGACCAGGACATAGCAGGACGCGGTTAGAGGTCGAGTGGGCGGTACACTGTTGAAGGAGTGTATCATGCACATGCGATGTTGACATGAAGAGGGCATCATGCACGTTATGGAGAGCTGCGAAAAGCAGCAATTGCCTTCATTCACGTGCATTCTGTGAAGTTCTTTGTGTCTGAATCTAAATTTAAGATCGAGCTCATTATTGCCATACAAGTATCTGGTTTAAAAAAAACCCGGTAAGGGCCAGGAATAGGGGTGGTATTTTGACATCCTCGCTATGTTATTTTTGATGGGGGCTCGAGTGTCAGCGGGCAACAGCATTGCACAGGAAGTATTACGGCAGTGAAGCCCGACGCTGGGGGACCGGAGACAGTCTCGCAGGTCTTGGTCGGCCAAAGTGGCTGGTGGCGCGCAGAAGGGCATATAGCGGGATGAGCCACTGCCATGAAATGACCGTGGGGTCCCAGAGGAACCCGCATGAGATGGTAGTGGTGATGGAGGGGGATCGGGACCCTGCCCTGGAATGCAATGACCGGGTCTTCATCAACGTGTCCGGTCTGCGCTTTGAGACGCAGCTGAAGACCCTTGCGAGGTACCCGAAAACCCTCCTTGGAGACCCCCACAAAAGAATTTGCTTCTACGACCCCCTGAGGAAGGAGTACTTCTTTGACCGGAACCGACCGAGTTTCAATGCCATCCTCTACTATTACCAGTCAGGGGGTTGGCTGCACAGGCCCGAGCACGTGCCGCTGCAGATGTTCATGGAGGAAGTGAGGTTCTACCAGCTAGACGAGGGGGCCGTGAAGAGCATGAAGAAGGGCGAAGGCTTGGTGGAGGAAGATGAGCGCCCAGTGCCTTCCAACACATTCCAACAGAAAATATGGCTCCTGTTTGAGTACCCCGACAGCTCTGCATTGGCAAGGATCATCGCCATCATCTCTGTCATGGTCATTCTGGTGTCCGTCGTCATCTTCTGTCTAGAGACGCTGCCGGACTTCCGAGAGGAAGCCCCCGACTCCAGATGGGACAATGGGACAGTCAAAGGGCAAAAGCAGCATCCTTTTACTGACCCCTTCTTCATCCTGGAGACCATTTGCATAATGTGGTTTAGCTTTGAACTCTTCGTACGCTTTGCAGCTTGTCCCAGCAAGAGTGCCTTCTACAAAGACATCTTGAACACCATCGACATGGTGGCCATCGCACCCTATTTCGTAACCCTGGGCCTGGATCTGGCCGGTTACGAGGGCAGCAGTCAACAGGCCACGTCCCTGGCCGTGCTGAGAGTCGTGCGCCTGGTGAGGGTCTTCAGGATCTTCAAGCTCTCCAGACACTCCAAGGGCCTACAGATCCTGGGCCTGACCGTTCGGGCGAGCATGAGGGAACTGGGCCTGTTGGTCTTCTTCCTCCTCATAGGTATCATTTTGTTCTCCAGCGCCATTTACTTTGCTGAGGCGGACGATCCAGATTCGCAGTTCGCGAGCATCCCCCACGCGTTCTGGTGGGCCATGGTGACCATGACGACCGTGGGCTACGGGGACATGTACCCCGTCACCATCGGAGGCAAAATAGTGGGCTCCATTTGTGCCGTGGCGGGGGTGCTGGCCATCGCTCTTCCCGTGCCAGTCATTGTTTCCAATTTTAACTTCTTTTATCAGAAGGATGTCGAAACCTGCCAAACACGTCCAGGCAACAACCTGCAGGATGGGCTGGACACAGGCAGGTTACCGGAAACTCTCGTGTAGGCAGCTCTGAGACGTCAGCTCACGCTCATATTTTCACATCCGCCGGAGAGCTTCACAGAAAAGCTGTCCGCTGAGTGACGGTGGTGAGTTGCGTCTGTGGACGTTCTGAGCTTGTGAGATACAACCTTTTCAATGTGTCGTGTTTGGCCACCTGGTGAACTCATCCTTCAGTTGTATTGTAACAAAAGCGCAGCTAACTGGATTTCGTGCCAAAAATATCGATGTTATTTCTCATTGCACAGAGTATGTCCACGGTGAGGTCGAATGGCACAATTTCAGCAAGAAAAACTAGCAGGATAGTGTGTCAAGCTGCCAAAATATTTATGCAGCTCTTCAGATGAACGGAGGTGAAAATGATATTTGAAATGCCCACGGCCGCTGCTAAAAGAACAGTAACAAAGCAATGATAAATATATTGACATATGCAACTTTTCAACTTGCCCCGGACAGCTTGCTTGCCCCATTGCACTATGGGTAAATAAAAACCAGCATAAAATCGAGCATGGTGGAAAACACACAATTCATTTCTGAAACTAGCCTCACAACACAGAGGTTTTGGAGCTTTACACACACCGAATTTTCTCATTGGCAAGACTTGCCAGTTAACTTGGCCTTTTCGGTGCATTCTGTTTAAAGCGTGCCGGAGCCCTGATCCACTCTGGGCCTGTGCTGTCAGGATCCGGTCCGGAAAGGGGCTACTCCGGGTCCGGGTTTTGTGTTCGTCCTGTGCCTTTATGCTCCCTGACTGGTTTCACCGGGGTCTGGCTGTATAAACCCGCCCTGTTCGTGTCTGTTTTGCGGTCGGGTCATTGTCAACCTGATGTTTCCCCCCTGTCCTGGTCACCATCTAATAAACCCGTCTGGTGACATCATGCGTATGTGTCCTCCTTCCTCGCCCTGTCCAGCCTTCAAAAAGATTATGTACAAAATCAGATTTTAATTTGCCTCCATCTTGGGGTTTAACGAAACGCAGTGTGACATCACATTTAGCACCAGTAGTAAACTAAGAGAAAGAAATACGGCCTTGGCGCAGCCTCGCGGGTTGTCGTGGGATTACTGTACTATCCCGGATTAAATGTTGGTGCCAGGAAATGGCTTGTATGGAACCTTTCATCTTCCGAAGCCATGCAGCGGAGCAGAAAAACCTCGTCTGTCAGGTAACCTTATAATAAGTGGAATAAATCTACGTCACTTTTAAACCGTGAACTAATCACTAATTATCATGATTAAATTATGTTTAGGAGGCAAATGGATAATATCGTTTCTTTTTCTCTCACATCCTAATACCCAGAGCCCAGCGTGGCGACTGTTCCTCCTATTCATGACCTCGGCGCGCTAATGAGTTACCGACGCCGGCATGTGGCGTCCAAAAACGGACGCCGTGTCCAGGTCAGGCGGAGGGTGGCTCCGTCCTGGGGGGCTTTGGTGGCCGGAGTAGCTGGTGTTTCATTTCAGCAGAACGAAGCAAGTCAAGTGTGCAGTCGGCTGAGCCGTGGCCCGGGGTTTGCCGACGATGGAGCACTTTCTCCACTAAACTCGTCCTTTTTCCTCTCCGTTTTACTCTGAAGCACTTCGGCTGACTTCTGTTGCTGGTCTGACTGCATAAAAGCAATTATTTATTTATTTATTACAAGAGGGCTGCGTTAACGTCCATTTCATTGTAAGAAAACTGATTTCCTAAAGTTCCGGTAAAATATTGTGTTTATGTAATAACCCTCCGGATCGGTGGAGGCACCGCGGGACGAGAGATTCCAGCTTTTCAGATGATTCAAAGTACCTCAAATTGGCTTAAATGCATCAGAAAGCTCAACATGGATCCTTTGCCGTAGGCCCGACGTCGGTTAAGTGCAGAGCGTTGTGTTGTGCGTCTCCCCTGGACCGCGTACCGGCGGTGGCCCCGCGTCTCTGTCACACCCGGCCGCATTTCTTCGCGGGGACGTGTCCCCAGTTGTAAAACACGACCCGCGTAAGACGTCCCCCCCGGGGCGGGTGCTCGGGTGTCGGTGACGCCAGCAGTTTCCACTGCTTGAGATTTACAGGCACCTCCACGGGATTTCCAAATGTACCAAAAAGAAAATCGCACGACATAGTTATATATTACTTAACGTAATATACTTAAATATAATGTCCCACTGTACTACCTAGTAAACGTAATTAACTACGTTTTTTTACTTAAAGAAGCAGTTGATGTGAAAGCTGGGTGTGGCCTAAATCTCAAATGTCTAAAGAATTGCAGATTATAAACGCTGTTAAAATCAATCCAATATCGATCCGTCGATGCAACGATGTCCATTTAATGACATTCGGATGTCGCAGATAGTTGTTGTCGGGGCTGTAAGGAGACCCGCGTAAAGGGACCTCGGATGAAAGTGTCACTCGGCGTGTCACTCGCGCCGGGGAGGGTCCCGCCGTTAAAAGGGCCGGCGTGTCGCCCCCCCTGCAGGTGGCCCCTGCGCCCGAGATCCGGCAAGGTGGCGGGCTTCGCCAGATCGTGGTGGGGCGAGGGCTTCGCGCACGGCCCGTGGCGCGGCAGCTGGCGCTACCCGCGGGGCGTGAGGATGGGCCCGGGGGACGCGGCGGCGGCGGAGGCGGCGGAGGCGGCCGACGGGGAGCTCGGCGACCGGGTCTTCATCAACGTCTCCGGCCTGCGCTTCGAGACGCAGCGGCGCACCCTGGCGCGCTACCCGGACACGCTGCTGGGGGACCCGCGCAAGAGGACGCGCTTCTTCGACCCGGCGCGCAACGAGTACTTCCTCGACCGGAACCGGCCCAGCTTCGACGCCATCCTGTACTACTACCAGTCCGGCGGGCGCCTGCGCAGGCCGGGCAACGTGGCGGTGGACGTGTTCATGGAGGAGCTGAAGTTCTACGAGCTGGACGGCGCGGCCATGGAGAGCTTCAAGGACGAGGAGGGCCTGGTGGAGGAGGAGCCGGAGCGGCCCATGCCTTCCGGCGAGCTCCAGCGGCAGGCGTGGCTGCTGTTCGAGTACCCGGACAGCTCCGGCGCCGCCCGGATCGTCGCCATCGTCTCCGTCATGGTCATCCTGGTGTCCATCGTCATCTTCTGCCTGGAGACCCTGCCGGAGTTCCGGGAGGAGCCGGCCTCCTTCAGCAACCACATGGAGGCGAACGGGACGGTCCCGGGCGCCGGGAGTCCCTTCAGCGACCCCTTCTTCATCCTGGAGACCATCTGCATTGTGTGGTTCAGCTTCGAGCTCCTGGTGCGCTTCGCGGCGAGTCCCAGCAAGGGCGCCTTCTTCAAGGACATCATGAACACCATCGACATGGTGGCCATCATGCCTTACTTCGTCACCCTGGGCCTGGACCTGTCCGACTACGATGCCAGCAGCCAGCAGGCCACGTCCCTGTCCGTGCTGAGGGTCATACGCCTGGTGAGGGTCTTCA
This sequence comes from Denticeps clupeoides, assembly GCF_900700375.1. Taxonomy (NCBI): domain Eukaryota; kingdom Metazoa; phylum Chordata; class Actinopteri; order Clupeiformes; family Denticipitidae; genus Denticeps; species Denticeps clupeoides. The sequence goes on from NC_041723.1 coordinate 3,383,177, forward strand.
GGATCTTCAAGCTCTCCAGGCACTCCAAGGGCCTTCAGATCCTGGGCCTGACCCTGCGCGCCAGCATGAGGGAACTGGCCCTGCTGATCTTCTTCCTCATCATCGGCATCGTCCTCTTCTCCAGCGCCGTGTTCTTCGCCGAGGCGGACGACCCCGACTCGGCCTTCACCAGCATCCCCCACGCGTTCTGGTGGGCCGTGGTGTCCATGACCACCGTGGGCTACGGGGACATGTACCCCGTCACCATCGGGGGCCGGATCGTGGGCTCCATGTGCGCCGTGGCGGGGGTGCTGACCATCGCCCTGCCCGTGCCGGTCATCGTCTCCAACTTCAGCTACTTCTACCACCGCGAGAACCACGACGCCAAGCAGGAGGACTACGTCCACGTGGCGTGCGGCCACGCGGGACCCGGCGTGGGAGACGCCAAGGCGCCGCTCGTCCGAGCCGAGAGCGTGGACGAGGACGACTTCGAGACGACGGAGACGCACACGGGGAGCCTGGCGGACGTGTGACGCGTGGATTCGGAGTTCCCATAAATTCCCATAAATCCTCACCATCAATCAATCGTAGATTCGATTATTAATTTTTCTTATTTATTTTGTATTTATTAATAAACGTGGTGCATATAACCGTGCACATGCGACTGCACAGTCGCGTCTCTTTGGGAAATTGTCGAAAACAGCATTTGAACTGCTATTTATTCCAAACGTATTCCAAAAGGCTTGAATGAACGAAGGCCGCACAGCAAACGTGAAACACATCAAATATATCACACTTTTATTAGCGTCGCGTTAATGATAAAATAACCCTGAATTATGGCGGTTTACGAGCGCCCCGCAGCGGCCGCGGCTGGTATCGCCGCGTCACCACAACGCTACCTGCGTGCAGAAATGTACATTTACAGCATTTACCAGACGCCCTTATCCAGAGCGACTTACAGTCAGTAGTTACAGGGACAGTCCCCCCTGGAGACACTCAGGGTTAAGTGTCTTGGTCAGGGACATAATGGTAGTAAGTGGGATTTGAACCAGGGTCTTCTGGTTCATAGGTGAATGTGTTACACACTAGACTACTACCACCCGCCTAAAATGTTGGCGAATTACAATCAGTAGTGACAGGGACAGTCCCCCCCGGAGACACTCAGGGTTAAGTGTCCTGCTCGGTGACACGATGGTCGTAAGTGGGGTTCGAACCTGGGACTTTTTTTGGCCAGTGTGTTACCTGCCACCGGACATTTAAGCTCCTTTTATGAGCACCAGAAGGACTGTTATAACATCACTAGCTGTCATCTTACTTGTGCATCTTTGAGGTGACAGCCACCTCCAACAATTGGGAAGTTTTGATGGCTTTTGTAATATACTGTAATATATATATTTTCTAGGTTTCCAGTTGTACATGGCTTTAATTTATATGATCTTTTGTACAGTGTGAGTAACATGGAATGTTTATGCTTACATGCATATTATAAGCACAGTGTTTGATGTGTAAGATCGACCTGACTGGATTTACATTTTGCATATTGTCTTATTAAACAAGATTCATGCAATGGACATCATTAATCATTAGAAAGTCTAAAACACGATGGTTAGGGTTCTCTGTGCATTCCACTGCCCGATGCATCAGTATCTGCAGTGTGCAAATGAACCCTTTTCTCAGGTTTTACGAAGTTGCTCCAGCAGAGAAGATGCAGAGCATAATTAGTTTTGCAGGGATAACTGATAACTGATCCCCTTCTGGTGCACAGTTGCAATGACGCAATGAAAGATGATGTCTTCTAGCCTGAAAATCATTCATGAAAGCTTGTATGTCTTTTAAAAAAAGTGCCTTTTATGTTTTGCCATGCAAACCAAGTCCGTGAATAAATCTTTTCTTTGTTGTTGTTGTTTTGCTGCTGAAGGACCGTGTGCAGCGAACAGGTTTATATCCCTCGCGATGGAGTGCCAGCAGGGTTAATGGCTGCCGTGCTGCAGAGCGGAGACGGGGCCTGGAGATGCTGACTGGGGGCTTTTCTTTTCTCCCCGCGACACCGTTTCAATCCCGCTGGTGACTCAGCAGCCGCCCGGCCTTCCTCGCCACGGCCTTCCTCGACCCCTCCTAAAGGCCGAGCCGCAGCCATGCAAACGTCCGGCCCATGATGCTCACATCCAGGGGCCGAGAAGAAAGAGAAGGATCTTCTACTTCTTCTTTTTTCTCTTTATTTCTCTCACATGCTCTGCATCCCTGCAGGTCCTGGAGCCCGTGGACGTGAGAGAGGCACGAACCTGGAGACGTGGTGGGTTGTGCAGAGCAGGGGTGGAGTTAGCGGAGTTGTAGAGTCGGTCTGCATTGCGTCGGAGCTTCTCCTCCCTCCCTCCCTCCCTCCCTCCCACGGTCAATCTGTCTTCTCTCCATCCCTCCTCCTCCTCCTCCCTCCATCCGCGCAGCTCGGTACACCACGTTGCACGTTACTGAGGAATTTATTCCGCCTCCCTTTTTTTTTTTTTTTTTTAAGGACCCTGCGCTGCGGCGGCATCTTCTTTTCTTTTCTTTTTTTTTTACACTCCGATGTCCGCGCATCGTCCCGCCGCCGAACCCGCAGCCGCGCCGCGCTTCCACAGGCGGGACCCGCCGGCATCGGCACCGGCACCGGCGATGCCCGCTCCACGCCGGCCGGAGGTAACGGAGACCGCGGAATTTCACCACGCGTTTCTGCACGCGACGTGGCGCGTAAATAATTAAAAAGGCGCGAAAGTGCTGAGCCCGCGAAATATCCTCCGCTTCTCCCATCCGCCTTCCTCCCTCCTGACTTGGGCGACAGAGGCAGCAGCAGGCGGCGATGGTCGAGTCACTGCACTGAGGCAGAAGCCACAGATCCCCCCCCTACCTGGGGACCCAGACGCCTGAGCCAGGAGTGACACAGCCGCAGGATGACCGTGGTGGCCGGAGAGAACATGGACGAGGCCTCGGCCGTCCCGGGCCACCCCCAGGACACGTACCCGCCCGACCACGACGACCACGAGTGCTGCGAGCGGGTGGTCATCAACATCGCCGGGCTGCGCTTCGAGACCCAGCTGAAGACCCTGGCGCAGTTCCCCGAGACGCTGCTGGGGAACCCCAAGAAGCGGATGCGCTACTTCGACCCGCTGAGGAACGAGTACTTCTTCGACAGGAACCGCCCCAGCTTCGACGCCATCCTCTACTACTACCAGTCCGGGGGCCGGCTGCGCCGGCCGGTCAACGTGCCGCTGGACATGTTCTCCGAGGAGATCAAGTTTTACGAGCTGGGCGTGGATGCGATGGAGAAGTTCCGGGAGGACGAGGGCTTCATCCGGGAGGAGGAGCGCCCTTTGCCGGAGCGAGAGTTCCAGCGGCAGATCTGGCTGCTGTTCGAGCACCCGGAGAGCTCCGGGCCTGCCAGGGGAATTGCCATAGTGTCCGTCATGGTCATTTTGATCTCCATTGTCATATTCTGTCTGGAGACTTTGCCTGAACTGAAGGAAGACCCCAGAGGTCGTATAGAGACTATCGGTAACACCACTTTCTACTACAAGCCCAACATCCTGACCGACCCCTTCTTCATCGTGGAGACCCTCTGCATCATCTGGTTCTCGTTCGAACTGATCGTCCGGTTCTTCGCGTGCCCAAGCAAGGCGGCTTTCTTCAAGAACATGATGAACACCATCGACATCGTGGCCATCATCCCGTACTTCATCACGCTGGGCACGGAGCTGGCGGAGGAGACCGACGGGAAGGTGGAGGGGAAGGGCGAGCAGGCGACATCTCTGGCCATCCTCAGGGTGATTCGTCTGGTCAGGGTGTTCAGGATTTTCAAGTTGTCCCGGCACTCGAAGGGACTGCAGATTCTGGGACAGACCCTCAAGGCCAGCATGCGGGAGCTCGGGCTGCTCATCTTCTTCCTCTTCATCGGGGTCATCTTGTTCTCCAGCGCCGTGTACTTTGCCGAGGCCGAGGAGAAGGAGTCGCATTTCAACAGCATCCCCGACGCCTTCTGGTGGGCCGTGGTTTCCATGACCACCGTCGGGTACGGGGACATGTATCCCGTGACCATTGGCGGCAAGATCGTGGGCTCCCTCTGCGCCATTGCCGGCGTGCTGACCATCGCCCTCCCCGTGCCCGTCATCGTGTCCAACTTCAACTACTTCTACCACCGGGAAACCGAGGGGGAGGAACAGGCCCAGCTGCTGAACGTGAGCAACCCCAACATCCCGTCCGAGACCAACTCCAGCCGCCGCAGCTCCTCGGTCGTCAGCAAGTCCGAGTACATGGAGATCGACGGGGACATCAACCACAGCATCGACAGCTTCAGAGAAGCCAACCTCAGAACTGGCAACTGCACTATGAGCACGCCCAACTGCGTCAACAAGAGCAAGCTGCTGACCGACGTCTAGGCGACGGGTCTTCCGAGCTCTGGCCAGGCCTTCGACAAGTGAATGCTGATCTTACCTCCTTAAGCCCCTTCTTCATGTTACTTATACTCCTCAAATAAGGCACACGAGAAGAAGACGAGAAGGACAGGACAGTTCGGAACGGGTTGCATCATGCCCACACGTGCACTTTTCAAGACTAGCTGGACGCCCGTGAGCCATACGGAGAACTCGGCCATTATGCATGGATAACAGCCTATCTCAAACACTTGCTTAGTACACCCAGGACAAAATGCATAAAAAAAAAACAAAAAAACTGCACTGTCTGGTCGATGCCTCGCTATTAGTGGTCCCCCACTTATACTGTGTGACCTCCTGACCAGCAAAGCACCTTATCGGCCTACGACGGAGCCCGGCTCTCGGGGACGCCAGGACGCTGCCACGTGTTTTTTTTTTCCAGCAGGTGCTGTAGCACCGAAGACGCCGGCGGGCTCCCTGCGGAAATGCCCTTTCGACGCGAGACAGCACACGTTGGACGGAGGAGCTACGTCGTCAGCATGCGTCTTTCGTTCGGCGGCGGCATGCATGGGCCACCGTCCCCGTTTAACAGGGTCGTGGGTTGTTTTTTTTTTTTTTCTTTCTCGTGGGCCTACCCTCCGCCCATTTCCATTTCTCCTTCCATCTGTTTCTGAGGAAAGTGCACTGAGCTGTTTGATTTGAAATTGCCATCATTTAAGGATATTTAGGGACTGAATGTTAAACCTTAAGGGAACCTTTACTATACGAGATCATAGCATGTAAAAATGCATTATGGCCTACTCAGCTAAGGTACTATGTATCCTGGTATATTTAATGCATGACACCGGTATTATACAGCTTGTTGCAAATTAGGCACTTTTCATAGGTGTCTTCGTTACTGTCAGGGAAAAGATGGATGTCAAATCCTGGAATTTTCTGAATTGTGACAAAAAAAAAACAACAAAAAACCACAAACTCCCAATGCAGGGACGCAGAAGTTCAAGAAACAATGTAGTCAAATAAGTTAAGGGGATAAAAAAAATCGATTTTTTTCTTAAATTCAAAATGCATATACTCATACTACGCACCCGATGAAACAAAATAGTGCATGAGAAATCTTAACATAATTATGAAATCATGCTTCCATTTAGGCCATTACGAAAGAAATTAATCAATTTGCTTGAATGTCAGGTTAATATTGCAAAAAAAAAAAAGAAGAAGATACGGCAAAAGTTGCATATATGAGTTGCTAGTGCCTTTGACCCTCCCGACATCTCCATAGGTGAAAGTGCCTCGGACGTCATTAAAACGCGAGTGGGGTTAGCGCTAAAACGCTGTGGCGGCATTAGGCCCCGTCAGAGTCGCGGAGAGATGAAATAGATGCTGCAGGTTTTAGCACCGCTAGATATTAGGTAAATTGCAGGTCGTTTTTTTTATTTTTTTCCCTGCGTGTGTGTGTGTGTGTGTGTGTGTGTGTGTGTCTAGGCATCGCTTTGCACTGGTGTAAAAAGCCTACGTGACATCCGGCTGGTGAAGACTGAGCCAACGCTGACTGTCGTGAACGTAAAACCCGGTTTGTGTATTTCATCCGCGGCTTCCTTGGCCTCGCAGAGTTGAGCCGTGGCTCTGCCCCCGTGGAGAATGTACTTCGGAGAATGTACCGCTCTTCTATAGCCTGCTCTTGCCGCCTCATGCAAAATGGCAAGTTGCCTATAAGAGTAATGACAAGGTCAGAATACCCCAAAAGGTGAACATTTGAAGCACTTATACATTTAGAAACCAACCCCCCCAAAAGGCTTATGCCGTTCAGCAATGCACAATCAAAATTTCAGCTTTTCTTACATTCTATTGATAATTATTGTTATTTTCGCATTAATTGGCATCTCGGAGAAAGCACAAGAAAGCACCCGGTGCTTTAGATATGCAAGTTCACTTAGAGTAGCTATGGATCATAGAACAACATTTCATTTTAATATTGTTTGTATTTTTAAAAATATTTTTAATGAACCGCTGATTCCTGTGCCCGCACGAATTCAACACAGTTCCCAGTCATTGAATATTGGGCATGTTTAGCATTGTAATTTACGCACAGAAGCCAAAAGAAACGGCAAAATAACCAGAGACTGTTAAGCCTATCGGCATAAACGAACCACTCTTACACATGCTTTTGCCCGTGTTACATATTCATTTTTGTTTTCAAGTAGTGCAGTTTCTTACCCGTTATTCCCAAAAATGTAAGACAACATGGCTGCTAGTCACAAAGCTTAAAAATACAAATGTAAATGAAAGCCATCATAGATGTGTGTCAGATCTTACTACGCATAATGTATATATATATATCGGGAAAAACGTATTTTAGTGAGGATCCTTAAAGACATTTGGACGTACAGTGAAATTTGGACGTACACCGATAGATTCTATTTATTTCCTATTCGTATTTATTAATGTTGGTGTTCATTGAGTCTCTAGCGTAACTGTCCAGACATAGCGGTAAAAGGTCACTGAGCGGTCGGCTATGGTGCTACGCAACACAAACCCTCCGAACAATGCGTTCAGACAGCAATAGCAGCAAAGATATACCTTTATTCTTTAAAAAGAACCCTTTTTTCAAACAGCCATTCGCAACAAGAGCTTCAGTTGACTAGCTGCCATTTTGGGGCGCATTTGTGAATTTCCAGGTTTCAGTTTCGAAACGAATCCCGAGCAGATCTGGAAGGCTGAACTTTGGCCAGTGTGGAATTCAGGAGGACGTACGAACCAAAGGGACAAAATCTGATAGTGTCGGCCAGCCACCGTCCGCAGCGGAGCAGCGGCACGCTGCGTGGAGGTCAAAGTCAAACTCGTCACACGTGAGTCACAAAGATTTCTTTTTTTTTTTTTTTATTTGGGTGGCAAAACGATTAAAAAACAACAAAAAAAAACGGAATGTTCGGTCTAGACGTTGAACCCAGGCTATTATTGATCATTTAATGGCTATGGGATCGGTGTGGCCTTGCGGGGAAGTTTTCCTCACCTGCGTGGCCTCATTTATTTACCATTAAAGCTCCTCGCTTTTCCTTCCGAACAGAGAAAAGTCATTAGCAACGTTCCCTCCGGTTTTACTTAATGGCCACAGAACCTCGTTCAGACACCGGCACAAAGGTTTCCATCCCCAAATTGTAGTGTAAAAAAATTAAGTCAATTATTAATCAGCAACCTATTGATTGCAAATACTGCATGGTCATAGGAAAGACTGCATGAGCCGAGTCTTTCCGAACTGAGGAGCAGATATATTACGGTTGCACCATTTTAAAAAGCCCTTGCTTCTGTTAGCACAAAGACGTTCTCCCTCCACAGTTTACACGTTTCTCGGCTTCGTATCTCTTCCTTTCGAACGATTCTTTCATTTAACGTGAACCTAGTCGGGATTTGGCATTCGGTTGCGTCCGATTCGCGCGTGTCCACGACGCTAGACGTGCCTGGCTGCGAACAAGGACAGTCACTTTGACTTTGGCGAGCTGAGCGATGCACAACCGATGCTGCGGTTTTTCATCAAATGCAATTCTACAGAGGGAGAGAGAGAGAGAGAGAGAGAGAGAGAGAGAGAGAAGCATTTTTAAGTAGCCCCTCCCCCACATCATTCGAACCCTTTTCTGATTGGTCATAAATCAGTTTGTTTTGCAATTTCTTAATTGTGTTTCGTTTAAAGTCGGATTATGCTCTGTATTCATGTACTTTAAAGGCATGGTCTGTGATCTATGCAAGGGTGATTTTTTTTGTTCTTTGTCTGATGTCACTTATGAGTTCCAATCACAAACTCAATAAATTTTTAAGGATCTGTCTCTTGTCCAAGGCAGTTTCTGTTCCACATCGGTATTTTGAGTATGTGTTACGATACCAGCATATTTATATGCATCCACCTCTTATTAGAAACAATCACCGCCGTTCTATTAACATAATGACGTAGATCGAAGTTCAAATGTTCACCCAGACTGCATGAAATATGCATTGTGCCAAGATTAGGCTCACAATTTGGCAGCATTTCTAATTTTCAGGGAACTACTGCATGGTTTTTCTGGGACGTGTAGTCTTTGTTCCAATGGCAGCAGCGGACATCAGTCACCCGTGCAACGTGCGTGCAAGAGCACCTTTACAATCTGTTCCTCCGCCGCTGTCACCTGAGTTACCATAGTTACCGGATTTGAAAGTGCCTCGGCTATTACACTTCAAACCCAAAATATGGTGCAGCACACCCACCCGGAAAAACAGGCTCTGCCTGGGCGTGCAGCACTGCACCTGGGCGTGGCTCGGATGCAGGTGCAGTGGGTGTACGCACCTGCGCCGGAAAAAAGGAGGTGACCTGGTCAAGAACGGCCCGTGTTTGTTTACGGGCCTTAATTAAAACCGTTTAGGGGGAACATCTCTCCTCTCGCCTCCTCCGCATTGCCCTCAGCCGATGCAGCACTTCCCCTCCCTCCGGGGTGGGGTAGCGGGCTGGCGGCGGGCCGAGCGCTTCTCCGAAGTCTGTTTAACGCGTCCGCGCTGACCTCCATTTGCGGGGCTGGGGTGTCGTGGGGAACCCCGCCCCTGGGGAAGATGCCCGCAAACGTGAAATCATCATATTCAAACCTCCTGCCCTGCTGTGATATTTCTACTTGTAGATGTTGGGATGTGCACGTGCTTACCAACACACACACACACACACACACACACACACATCATAGAAATGGAAGGAAAAGTGAAGGCTGTCTGGTGGGGCGGCGCTTTTCTCCTGAGTCAGGGCTCTGGCACACTCAGCACTCTGGATCGATTTCCTTAAAGACCGACGCTCACCCAATCCCTGTTCGGATGCGGGAAAGTCGTACGATTCCTGTCGACGTCGTCCAAAAAGTTTCTGAAGGTCAGCGCGGGACCGGCGGGCGCGAGAGAGGGCGCGCCACGCGCGCCGGGCCCGCCTTCTTCCCTCCGAACCCCGTGCGCCGTGCAGCGTGTTGTAAATAAATGGACATGCCTGACATTTTTTTTTTATGACATTTAAATGCTTCCCCTCTTCCCTCCACTCCCGGGCCAGGCAGAGCTTCCTCTCCCCTTTGCATTAAATCCATAACGCTGCCGTCAGCCGTCTTTAATAATTAAGCACGTGCCCATCGTTGCATACATCTCGTTGGGGCGTGCGAACCAGCAAGGTGTGGCTCCGACAAAAGCCTGGGCTACAAGCGCTGAATCGGGTGAATAGACCGATAGTAGCCTAGCGGGTAACACACTCGCCTATGAACCAGAAGACCCAGGTTCAGACCCCACTTACTACCAGCGTGTTCCTGAGCAAGACGCTTAACCCTGAGTGTCTCCAGGGGGGGACTGTCCCTGTAACTACTGATTGTAAGTCGCTCTGGATAAGGGCGTCTGGTAAATGCTGTAAAATGTAAATGAATCCAGGGACAGTGAGGTGACCCTCATTTTGGGACATGTTGGCGTGGTGCCTGCGATGAATATGAAAGATGCTTGTGCTCGCACCGCACTATAAAACTGGCATGGTAGGTGGAGTACAGATGGGACATCTAAAGTTTGTCACAAGGATACTCAAAGACTGCAAAACACGGCACAGTTGAGGACCGGAGGGAAAGGAAATCGATCGCGGCCTCTGCAGGTGAGGGGCGCTGATATGATGGTGTAGGTGGGTTCGAGAGGCAGCACAATGCCTTCGCCATGAAAAAGAATGTTATATAGTTGTGACCATAGCACATTGTGACCATAGCACATGGAGGGATGAGAAGGTCTGTCTGCTGTGGTATCTAGATGGTATCTGTGGTACCAGGTCATTTATCCAGCTCATCAAACAGATGCTCGAGGGTGGTAGTGGCCTAGTGGGCGGCACACTCGCCTATGAACCAGAAGTTCAAATCCAGGTTCAGCACTTGCCACCACTGTGTCCCAGAGCAAGACACTTAATCCTGAGTGTCCCCAGGGGAACTGTCCCTGTAACTACTGATTGCAAGTCGCTCTGGATAAGGGCGTAAATGTAGGTGACGTCTGGAGAATTTGGTCAGCCGTGTCCTCCCCAGGTAAGTGACACCTGGCCGGGATGGTAAAGAAAATGTGATTCATCGGACCCGGCCTCCTCCTTCCGTCGCTCACATGGCTGGACGTTCAGCTGGTACCTAATACACCCCACCAATGTCAATGGCATTCACGTCACCTGCCATATGCAGTCATAATGTTATGGCTGATCAGTTTAATTTTTCTCAAGGTGAGTTCATTTCATAGTTCATTTCTTTTGGGAAACTTTGTTCTTAATTAGGCAGCGAAAACCTATTTATTATGATTCTATAGTCTGTAATATACCCATATATGCAAAAAGGTCAAAAATTCTCCTTGGCATCCGTGGAAAATTCTCTTTGGAATTTTGCCACAGCATAATGCGTCTGACTGTATTCCCCTTGAAGGAATTTGAACGAATCTCATCCACCGTCCTCCAACTCCCAATTCATGCGGCAGTGCCTCGAGTCGCTCACACCCGCACCCCTCCCTGCACAGGTCACATGATCCTCGCAGCTATTCAGCACGTTGCGCCGCTGCCGGGCGTGAAAGTCATTCGTCTAAGGTCTCCTGCCCTGGCCGTTATCCCTTCATCTATTGATTTTGGATCAGTTCCCCGTCTTCTGTGCATGTCCTTTGTTTACTGACTGCCAGAAAGTCCTTGGTACAGTATTTACCCTCCAGCATGCAAACAATCTCTGTGAGGAAAATATATATGTGTGTGTGTGTGTGTGTGTGTGTGTATATGTGTATATATATATATATATATTTTTTTTTATTCAAAATTTTTTTACTGCTTCGCACGGCTTTAAGTACATAGAACTTTGTACTCGATATGAATGTCACATTATTAGACACTGGAAAGGACACTTAAATAATGCTAGGGACAAAACCTGGACCGGACCCTGGCGAGGCATCACCCGAGCACTGCACCAGCGCTCAATCAATTTCTGTTGCTGCTCTGTTCAAAGGATGACAAATGAAATAAGCCGGGGCTTGCAGGCAGCTCTCCCCTCAGAGCGTGGCGGGAGGCTGCATCGCCACTCAGGGGGGGGTCAAGGGCGGCCAGATGGGGGTCTGCAACTCCCCTCGGGTCAAAATCAGCGGTTTGTGCCAAAGCTGCAGCCTCGACAGCAGGATGCTGTTTTTGGAATAATGGATAGGGGTGTGTCTGGTTGGCTTGTTGCCTCCTGGCACTGCAGCCCGTCATTTATTCCAATGGTCTTTTCGCCAAAACACAACCAAGGAAATCTGTTGCATACGCTGCTCTCGCACTCACACCCTCTTCTCCCCTCCTCTCCTCTCCTCTTCTCTCCCTTCGTCTGCTGACTCACTGCCACTGGACCAGAATGTGCTGCTTGCCTGCATTACTCACTTCTTCACCTTCCTGCATTATTGCCTCCTCAGCACTAGGCTGTGGGCGGGGCTCGGCATCCACAGCTCGGGGCCATATGAGGAGCGGGACGGAGGCAGAGACCAGGCCTCCCCGTCTAACTGGGAATTCGGCGCATTAAAAACGAACCGCAGATGATTTTCCCGTCAACAAATCCCGCAGCAAACGTCCTCTGGAATCCAAGTTACAGATGAATTTTAAGGTGAGGCCGTTCAGCCTATTTACAGTGCAGACGTTTTGGGGTTCGAACCCCGAGCGGCCAAGGTGCCACTGCTCACCAAGGCTGGTGATTAAATGCAGAGGACACATTTCGTTGTGTCACCATGTGCTGTGCTTCACAATGACAACCACTTCACTTTCATTAGGCCATGACCTCTGAAACAGCAGGTGAGGTGACCAAGCCTGGACAAAGTATTCAAGGTTGGGTCTTAGAAGGGCGGTGTGTAAGAATGAGACTAGAATTTGTGGACAATGGACAATTGTGGACAGAGCCTGGACAATGTATTGAAGGTGGGGTCTTAGAATGGCAGTGTGTTAGAATGAGACTACAATTTGTGGGTCTAGGACAAGCAGAACCGTCACCGTCGGAATCAAAACGCACCTCTTGCAGAAACATGAATGGAAATGCATACGGTTGTAAGCAATGTTTCGACAATAAAAATCAAACCAATTGCCATAGTTACTGTAATTCGCATAGTTATAGCGCCGCCCACTGTCCTGAATGTTTTTTTTCCCTTGTTACTGAAAACTGAAGCAGGGTCAGTTCAACAGACAAAAAACCCTCATCTTACAAATTATACGGGAAACGACTAAACTGATCTCAGATCAGAGAGAGATCGCGTAACCAATAAGAAACAGTCTTTCTAGTTTCCCTATATAACCGACCAATCAGACAGCAGGGAAAGTCACGTGACAACAGCGTCAAGGCTGTGTATAAAAGCCGGGCCTCGCAGCTTTTGGCGCGGCAGGGTAACGTTTCTAACCCTAGGTGGCTCGGTGCTCCTTGTCCTCTGCGTTTGCTGTTTTTGAACTCTGGCTTTCAGCGAACTTCAAGGAGCCTCCCGTCGACGGCTGCGTTGTGGGCAAGAAAAAAAAAGCAAGAGAATACCCTGTCGGGCTCAACCTCCCCGGCTCTCGCCGCGCCCCGGGGGCCGTGGACGGCTCGGCCGCCGCGAAGGGCTCTGCCCTGCAGCGGGGCGCGATGCCGGCGCGCCGGGGGGCGTCGGACAGTTGAGCAGAGAAACGTGAGCGCGGGTCCGGTGCTGAGGGCCGTCGGCAGTGGGTCCTCGGCGGAGTCCGCGCTCAGACACGCTTTAACTCTCGCCGAACTGGCAGAACCCACGCAGGCGCCTACAGCACTGCTTGAAGTGGGCTTAACTAGTACTGCATTCACCACCTACTCTTTGCAGTGTTTTTTTTTTGTCTATAATGCATGCGTTTTTCTTTCATTGGACTATTTCAACGCAATTGCACCCGATTGGGATGCAGATTATTGGGTTTTAAGGCTGTAATCCGCGTTCATGCCCCTCGTGTTTTCACTCTTCACTGGGACATTCCTGTCATTGAACCTGCTTATTTGTTTCTTATGAAGCCTAATAAAGTGTTTCCGTTATATTTGTTTGGTGGTCTGTACAAATCCCTTCAAGGTGCACATTCAGATCGTCGAAGGTCCTGCACATATTAACTTCTTAAGGTTTATAAAATTAATGTCTTTTGTACAAGATATGCCAAAGACGTGGGCTTGTGAGAATGCATCTAACGTTCAACGAGTACACTACATGTACGTGGTTTAATAGTTTAGGTTTGAGGTAAACCGTAAGGAAGCACCAAATTGTGCTTTTCGGTTCTATTTTCATCGGTCCTTGTAGCCCGTTTTTCGCCTTTGGTCGTCTTCCAACATTCTTATTAGCATGAAACCATTTGGAACAAAGACTGCCGTGCTCCGCGTCACGTTCATCAGCGCCATCTACAGGCCGAGCGAAGAAATTGGGTTGCCAGTTTCGACCGGTTAAAATCATTACGTTGCGGTCTGATAATGTTAAAGTGTTATCCATTATTACCCTACAATTAAATGGCTTTTTGGTCACTGCGGGTGTTTAAACTGTTGTCGCCGTCACCAGCTCCAGTCCGTTTTGCGTGCGGTCTGTTACTGTCCGGCCAGACCTGGCAACCCCGACGACAGCACACCGAATGAACAGCGAAGGAAACGATGCGCGATGTCGAGGCGCCACTGCCTGTCCGCCTGTCGTGTAAAATCTCCCCGTGAACACGGCATGCGTGCCGACTGAGGGCCGAGTGGAGGCTGGGAGCGGAGCTGTCCACCGCGCCGGGGTGCTGATGTGGCCTTGAGACGCGACGATGGCGACGAGGAGGTGGCTGCTCTACGCCGGGCTGTGCGTCTCCCTGCTCGCCTTGCTCATGCTCACGGTGGCCGTCAGCTCCGACCACTGGTACGAGACCGACGCCCGGCGCTACAAAGAGCGCTGCCGGACGTTCTCCGGCCGCAGGGACCCGGGCTTCATATACATCCCGAACCACAGCCTGCCGCTGCGGGCCGGCCGGACCGGGCTCGAAGCCCCAGCCCGGACCCGGCGCCAGGTGTTCGCCATGAGCGCGGCGGACGAATGCAGCAGGCGCTTCAACTCCACCAGCGTCGGCCTGTGGAACAAATGCTACCGGCCCGGGTTCGACCCGGACATCGAGGAGCTGGTGCAGAAAGGTGCTTCGCCGGCAGCTTGCGTGCGTCATCCACACAGATGCACGGTCCTGTCGAGGAATTGAGTTTTATTATTTCTGTTTCTGCATGGGCCACATGACACCAACTCCCTCCTTGCAGGGGCATTCCCAGACAGTGGGCCAGCTGCTCCTGTATTTCCGACAGGTCCAGGGCGAGATGCCCTGAAGACACTAAATGAAATCTTTTCTCTTGTTTAGGATCCCTTGAGCGGTGCTCCTTCATCAGGTATTATTATTCCCCCTCAACGTCCTCCAGGAGGGATCTCTCCTACAACGTCACGAAGATAATCCAGCAGGACGACTGGCACGCCCTGCGTAGGTTGCAGCGCGCCCCCTTCGCACCGCTCTTCTTCTCTCTGGGCCCGTTAGCCACGCCTTTCACCTGCCGTTGTCTCCTGTTGCCTTGCCTCTCCAGACCTGCGTAGAATGACCGCGGGCTTCATGGGCATGGCCCTCTCCATCATACTTTTTGGCTGGACCATCGGCGTGCTGGGATGCTGCTGGGACCAGGGTCTGATGCACTACGTGGCGGGTCTCCTCTTCCTGATGGGAGGTACGTTGGAAAGAAGGGACTCACAACCCACCCAAGACTGAGAGATCTCATTCTGGATCGTTTTGACCCGCTCTTGTCAATAAGTAGCACATTTACATTTGCAGCGTTTATCAGACAAGCGTTTTTACAGTCAGTGACAGGGACTGTCCCCCTGGAGACTGTGTTAGTAGCCTAGTTGGTAACACCCTCGCCTATGAACCAGAAGACCCAGGTTCAAATCCCACTTACTACCATTGTGTCCCTGAGCAAGACACTTAACCCTGAGTGTCTCCAGGGGGGACTGTCCCTGTAACTACTGATTGTAACTACTGGAAAAGGGCATCTTATAAATGCTGTAAATGTAAAATGTACATGTAATGAGACTCAGGTTTAAGTGTCTTACTCAGGGACACGATGGTAATAAGTGGGGTTTCAGCCTGTGACATGGCAAGTTTAGGGTCACTGTAAGGCCACGCCTCCTGTATTTGGTGTCCTTTATTCATTGAAAGATAATTATGAATGCATTAACACCCCTGGTTGGCCATTTTTGAGCTAATCTAAAATCCATCGCAATTTAACCGTCTTAATTGATGCAAACATGTGATGAGGCTGCCAGAATATAAATATAATATGGGGTGGTAGTGACCTAGTGGGCCCATGAGCCAGAAGACCATGGCCCTGTAACCACCAATAGTCCGTCGCTCTGGACAAGGACGTCTGATAAATGGCGTAAATGTAAACGTACATGGCCAGAAGGGTTTGGTGAGAAATATTGTACAAAACCACCATCTCCACATAACGACATCAACATTATAATCACTCTTTAGTGTGTTTTTCCACTTTTAGACAGCAACCTTAATGAGTTACTGTAACTGAACTCTACGTACAAAACCGATTTAAGCAGTTTCAAACGTATTTGCAATAACCATAATTTGAATGCACCATTTGTGGCAGTTTATCTTAAATCATTATTATATTATATATTCTCTGCTTTTAACCATCACCCTTGGTGAGCGGTGGGCAGCCATGACAGGCGCCCGGGGAGCAGTGTGTGGGGACGGTGCTTTGCTCAGTGGCACCTCAGCGCCGGATCGGCAACCTTCTGATTATTGGGGCCACCACTGCCCTAAGTGGTGATATGTTCATGATAGTATTGTGACAGTTCTCTATGTTTAGCGTGTATGCACATTGGACTAACCTTGCCGCGTTTGCCAGGCACGTTCTGCATCATCTCCCTCTGCACCTGCGTGGCCGGCATCAACTTCGAACTGTCCCGCTACCCGCGCTACCTGTTCAGCCTCCCGGACGACGTCAGTCACGGCTATGGCTGGTCCATGTTCTGTGCCTGGGGCGGCTTGGGGCTCACCCTCATCGCCGGCTTCTTCTGCACCCTGGCGCCGTCTGTCCAGCCTCCGACCCCGCCCCGCTCCCACTACCCCAAACCCCGCCCGGAGAATGGAACGCTCTGTTGAAATGCACAACCGAGGTGGAATTTTTTTTTTTTTAATTGCTTGACGTCGTGCTCGCAGGGACTACAGTAACCGTGGCGATGAGGAACCGTATCCCGTCACGAAAGGGAAGACGCTCAACACGAGACTCGTACACAATGCCAACCAAGCCACACTTATAACCACAGAGCATCAAATAATGTATGAACTTCTGAAATGATCTTTGCACGTACCGAGTGGAAGTACCGTACTGTTCCGTTTCTTTTTAACATGTCGTATCTTCTACTTGCCTTCTTATGTGTGTGAAGATCAGCAGGAGGTGCCGATTCTCATGAACACAACGTCTTGTGTAAAATTGACTATAGAGGAGACGTGCAAACCTATGGACTCAGCCGTCATGTAGTTGTTCCCAAATCACGTATCCCATTATTAGGAAATAAAATTTGTGACGTGGTTTTTGTGTGGGAGCTTCCAGATTCTCTGTCCTTCCAGAACACCTTCCAATATTTCCATGGACTCATCAAATCACACGAATCACATCAGGTTTCTTTTTTTATTTAGTTTTTTTTTTTTTTATTCCAGACCTTCAGGAAAAAAAAAAAAAAAAGTTTCTGTTAGATGTGTTTCTCAGCAGCACGTTTAAAACTCGAGGTTGAACTGCACTTCCTTCTTTCCCCGCAGCGAACACTGATTAGTGCGGCCCGGCCCACAGCATTAGAGACGGTTAGAGAAGAAACGGCGGCGGGCTTCGGGCGTGGCCATTTTCATTTGGACACACGCATACATACACACACACACCCATCCTAACTTAAATAACCACCCTTGACCCATGTATGATTCCAATTAGAAAAAAGGGGAAACAATTAAGGCTTGAATGTATCTTCATCATCATCATCATCATCATCATCGTCGTCCTGTGAAGCAGCTGTTCCAACAGAGGTGGCTCCATAACCGCAAGTGCCACATAGTGGCACACCGATTCTCAGAACCCCATCTGGGCCACCAATCTGGAAACCCACGTCGGGCCACCCTCGCCCCCCTCTGATACAGAGGGCAGCTGGCCGTCGACCCGCTCAACTTCGCTCTGACCCATCACGTCCCTGTGGAGCGAGAACATTCATCTCCTGAAGCTCCGCCATAATTTGGTTACTCTTTATTACAAATCAGACCGCGTGTGTGTGTGTGTGTGTGCGCGTCAAGTCATTTATTTTCATCCTTGTTATTGGGAGACGAATTGAACTGGTGTCAGCTGATCCTAAGAAGTACACTTTGTTGGTAGCACCAGCAAACGACAACTTCTGAATCAGAACAGTGTGAGAATGAGGGAGGGTCCGACGTACTATTATTATTATTATTAATAATTATTATTGTGTTTCTCATTAGAAGTTTGGCTTCGAGTTGTTGCGGTTGGATCGAGGGGGCGGCGTTGCGAGTCTTTAGTGGCGGTCCATGGCGGTGCTTTGTAGGAG
Source organism: Denticeps clupeoides (assembly GCF_900700375.1). Lineage (NCBI taxonomy): Eukaryota > Metazoa > Chordata > Actinopteri > Clupeiformes > Denticipitidae > Denticeps > Denticeps clupeoides. The sequence continues at coordinate 3,401,152 of NC_041723.1, forward strand.
GTCTGCGGTGGCTGTCTGGGCGGGGGGTCTGAAGGCCGCCTGGAAGCCGGGGGGAGGGGAGTGGTACTGGCTGGGGCCGACGGAGGGGCCGGGGAGGTACGGGGACCAAGCGGCTCTGTGCAGTGAGGAGAGCTGCGCGCCCAGCAGACTCCCGTGTGTGGACGGGGCTGCCGGTGCGGCCGAGTTCGGCGGCGCCTCCATCTCTGTCAGCGTCTGCAGAGACTTCAGCCAGTGTGGAGGATTGTCATCCTGGAGGCAGTCCAGACTGTTACCTGTGGACGCTGGGACACCTGAAGGGAGCAAGTGAACATCTGCATAAAACAAAACCACCACGCAAGAACCAATCAACATTCTTCACATCATGCTTTTTAATTTAAATCATGTCACAATACAGTAGGAACAAACATCAAGCCAATCCCACAGCTCACAACTCATATTTAATTATTACAATAACTGCCATGTTACACATCCAGTGCACACCATGTATAGTAATTGCATGAGGTCAAAGGTCAAGGTTGCATGTCTACAGTGAACCAGTCCTTCAGACGGCTGTACCTGTGATGATCGCTGGATCCATCCAGCTTGCCGTGGCGTCCCAGCTGAAACTGTGCGAGACCCCTACTGAGCCCAGCGGCCCCCCCGATGTGGCTGATGTTGGAGGAGGATGAGGAGGAGGACGACGAGGAGGTAGAGTTTGGGAGACCTCCAAAGTTGATGTTGATATTCGGTAGGAGTGCCCTCAGCCCGTCCTGCCACTCTTTGACGTTGAGGCTTTCTATAGAACCGTTACTATCTGTAAAGGACAGAGAAGACTACTATTAAACCTATTTAGATTAAAGGTGTTTACCAGATGCCCTTATCCAGAGCGACTTACAGTCAGTAGTGACAGGGACGGTCCCCCCTGGAGACACTCAGGGTAAGTGTCTTGCTCAGGGATGCAATGGTAGTAAGTGGGATTTGAACCTGCAACTTTGTGGTCTTCTGGTTCATAGACATGTCTTACCCTCTAGGCTACTTACAAGTATGAGTTCGAACACAAAATAATGCCTGCTTATGAAAATCGTAGTAGTGGCTATAAATCTATATACGTTTGTGTTCGTAATGTAATAAGAGTCGGAACGGTTTCACCGTGGAAGATAAATCTGAAGTCTGAATCATTAGAACAGCCATAAATAAATATTAATAAGTAAACTGTGGGGGTAATTGCAATAAAACTCCTGCACTGTTGGCGGTGGTGTGCTGGTCTGGCCTCATGCCTGAGACTGTACTTCACTACTGCCAACATCTCCTGCCACAACACCTCCTCTTTCACCGTGTAATCATTTTAATATTTATAGAACAAATGACATGAAAGTGATTATTTTTAATATGTTATACAACTATTAAATATTAAACAACCTGAAAATAATAAAAATATATATAAATAAAAAAAATCTATCGAGATATATATTACACACACACACAAACAGAGTACAGGCCAAAAGTTTGGACACACCTTCTCATTCAATGTGTTTTCTTTTGACCATTTACGTTGGTAGATTCTCACTGAAGGCATCAAAACTACGAACGAACACATGTGGAGTTATGTACTTAACAAAAAGTGGAGACCTGGACTCCACAGTCACCGGACCTGAACCCAATCCAGATAGTTTGGGGTGAGCTGGACCGCAGAGTGAAGGCATTTTAGGTGACGACCTCTCGAAGCTCATCGAGAGAATGCCAAGAGTGTGTAAAGCAGTAACCAGAGCAAAGAAACTAGAATATAAAACATGTTTTCAGTTTGATAGCTTCAGTGAGAATCTACCAATGTAAATGGTCATAAAAATGAAGAAAAACACATGAGTGAGAAGGTGGGTCCAAACTTTTGGCCTGTACTGTAAATAACTGAAAATAATCAAAATACCTCTCGATTGAGATATATATGTATATATAAATTTGTATATCATTAAAAAAAATTACACTTGCTTTTGTAATAAAATGTAAAAAAACTATGGTCAATTATTTTTTTTTTTTCCAAAAAATTCAGTAATGTTTTGTAGGTGAATAATGAAAAACAACCCCCTACCCTCCCCAACAATTTTATAATGTACTTGCATAATAAGTGTCACGAGAAAACACTTTATTAATATTGCCTGTATCCAAATTTGGGGCTGTGGGTCATGATAAAGGGTCATAATTGAATGGGAGACCCCCAAACCCCACCTACCTGATATGGAGATCCCTCCCAGCCCCCTGCTGTGGTGGTGCTGTGCTGGCAAGTTCAAGTCCAAGAAATTGCTGTGCACCATCGAGTGGTTCAAGTGTGCCAGGCTAGTCTGTGTGGGCACGCCCATCCACGGGTGTCGGGCAGCGGACTGGGGGAAGCTGAGGGAGCTGTGCAGTGCCCCTCGCTGATGAAGATGGTTAAAGCGCTGCTGGCTCAGGCCGCTATGGGGGTGGACGTTGTTGTGGGGGGGCAGAGGGCCTGAGGAGGAGACAGCTATGGTGGGCGGCTCCTGCACCGACAGCTCCTTCTCAATGAGGTCGGCCAGGGCCTTTCGCGTGATGTCGAAGGGGTCGAAGCCCAGGTCGTCATCCTGCTGCTGCTGCTGCTGCTTGGCTGAGGAGCCGAAGCCGAACGCCGCCTGCCAGTCTGTGGATGAGGATACAGGTATGGTGTCTGGGAAGGGACAAAAAGCACAAATATTATTTACTCATAGGAATCAATAATTAAATCAAGCTATCAAAAGCATTTCCTCACTAGTTCCACCATTGTCAGAACAGGCCTGCTAGTTTCACCCATTCACTACAAATTGTTCTGTTTCTTCTGAAACGTGAAAGTGACGTGGTTGTCATTGTTATACACAGCATAGCACAGCACACGGTGACACAACGAAATGTGTCCTCTGCATTTAATCATCACACATCACAGTGAGCAGCCATGACAGGCGCCCGGAGAGCAGTGTGTGTCGGGCAGCGGACTGGCAACCTTCCGATTACGGGTCCGCCTCCTTACCTGCTAGGCCAACCACTGATTCTTAAATCTTAGATCTATAAATCTAATATGAATAATCTTATTTTCAAATTGATCTAGTTTAGTACCAGCGCATATATCTTATACCTGGAGTAAACAACTTGTCAAGCAAAATTACCTTGGTGCAAGGACAGATAATTTCACTAGTATTCACTATTATATTGGTCTTAGTGGTTCCCTAATACCGCATCTGAAGGTCTCTTTCTGATTTTCAGTCTTGAGACAATGAGATTTTCTCAGGACAGTCTGAGCTGCCGCTCTCTGAAGAGCCAAGCAGAATGGCTCTATATCGCCATAGACAGGCTCGGGGAACTCGTTATTAATGATACATAAACTTCATGATAAGGGACCATTAAGTCATTGCCATCTTAAACATAGTGCTAATTTCTTATATTCATCTTCATCCTTTTTGCAGTGTTAATGTTCTCTGAAATGCAGTAGGTGCAATCATAATGCTCTGGTTGCACTAGAATATTAGCTGGTAGAGACATGTGATCATTTTATTATGATAAATATAGTAAAATGATCAAAAGACATGATTGAGGCAAACTTTAGTAGACTAAGCTGAAGGTCACACCTGAGGTGAAAAGGCTCTGTGGTTCAGGGGTCATGGGCCAGTCTGCCCCCCCCTGCGGGGAGCAGGGGAAGGAGGGCAGGCCGCTGGGGAGGGGGTTAGGGTGCCGGAAGTTACTGTTGTCTGAGAAGAGCGACTGGGACTCGGCAGCGGCCCCTTCGAACGGAGAGCGGGCGGTCAGGTCTGAGACACTGATGGGCACCACCAGGCTGGGCTTGGTTAGACCCGGAGGAGGTGACGGCGAGTCACTGCTGGGGATCTGAAAGGTGAAAATAAAAAAAGGAGATGTGTCAATTTAGGGTTAAAGTGAAAGAATTAGCGCTGAATCAGACAAATAGAAGGAAGGATTTGGCTCACTTGTGGTAAATTCTCTCCATTCTCCCCTATAATGACTGATTCTGGAGGCTTATCACTGGGACTACAAAGAGGACAAAAAACAGGGTCAAAAACTGTTTACACGGAATATTAACCAAAGATATATATATAAAAAGCACAAGCATTGTCTATTTAATGGGGCTCTCAAAGTGTATTAGGAATATAATTTAATTCATAAGGTTGATATTAATTAAGCATTTTCAGTGAGAACTGTTTAAAGGAGATGCATTACATTCATTTTGACAGTTTATGTCTATAACTTTCAAAAAACCCAGAATGCACTTGCATTGCAGATTTGTACTGTAATTGGTTCAGTTTCCGTTAATTTGCATATTTAGGCCGCCCTTGATTACTTCTACGTTTGCACGCGGTCAGAAATGCCCCCTGGATATGGCTATAATCAGCTAATTACGGGGTGGCACAGTCGCCCCGCCGGGTACCTGGAGGGGTCCAGCGCGGACGAGAACGGCGAAAGGGCGGCGCCCTGCTCCGTGCCCAGGTCCTCCGAATCCGGCCCGTCGGGGGTCATGTGGTCGGAGTCGGAGCCGCAGTCCAGCAGCGGGGGCGTCTTGCCGCCTTCGCCGGCCAGCCCGTTGGTCATTTTGCCGCAGCCCTGTAGCAGCGGCCAGCTGTCTTTACTGGTGCTGCTGGGCCTGTGGTGGTGGAGAGGAAGAGTACGATTGGTCACGATTTCTCCGGATTCGTTCGCTCTGCCGCTTATGAGGAGAGTCTGTGAACCCTTCGGTTTGTGCATTTTGGCATGAAGTAACGATCCCTTTTTGTGTGTGTGACGAACTGCGCTGCAGTGACATTTTATTGTCCCCCATTGTCATGTGCATCGCGACCATTTGTTTCTACCTCAGACAGACGTCCAGATGTCGATTTATTAATTTCCCCCACAACCTCGCCACATTTCCCACATTCTCATATTATAGCAAGAGGTTTATGAAGCTTATCCTCAGATTCTTCAGCATGACCTTGAAGTGACCTCTGCAGGATGTCCCCGTGTGACACCGGTCACGTGCACTATTCCGGTCAAGCCAGCGCGGCTTCAGGAAATGCACGCTGCCACGTGTAAAAGGGGAGGGGTTTATTGAAGAAAAATTTATTAGGATCGTGATCATCACAGCCACGAGCGTTTGGCCGCGCTGGCCGTGGACCTCATCGCGGTTTACTTATTTAGGTCCTGCCGGCGCCAACGTCGCGAGCAGACGTTTACTTCCTGCTTTTTTGCGCCGCTTTCAAAGGGTTCACAAACATTTGCTCACAGCCAGGGCCAAACGCGGCACGGGCCGACATTAACCTTTGGGTGGTGCTGCTGGATTTGCCCTTCGCCTTCTCGCTGCCACAGTTTGAGGTTTGGTGGAAGTTGGGGTTGAGTTTGTAAAGCTCCTGGAGTAGTTTCTGCTCATATTCCTGATGTTTACCAGCCTGAAAATGAATATTAATATAAATAAATAAAAACAGCACACACACACACACACACACAAATTAATAAAAAAAAAAAAAAAAAAAAAAAAAAAAAAAAGATATTTGTACCTGCATCTCTTCTTTTGTAAAGCTGGCGGCCTCGTCTCCCAGCTCGTGTAAGTACATGCAGTCCGGCTTGGGACACTGCATGCTTTTCAGGAAATAACTGCAGTATTTTGTTGTACCTAAAGAAGCCTTTGAGACAAAAACAAACTAAAAAAAATAAAAAAATACGGAGCAAACGCGGCACGCCACACGAGGAACGAAATCCCACTACAATAAACTTTGTTTTTAAACTAATAACGTGGCAAAATTAATAGAGAGATTTATTAAAAACAAAAAAACGTTCACAATTTAGCTGATTGGCACAATAAGCGCTAATTGTCTTTATTTTGGGTACAACGCAAAGTTAATTTGCCCCCTTAGGCCCAAAAAAAAAAAAAAAAAAAAAAAAAAAAAAAAACTGGCTTTGCTCTCACCTTGAGTGTCCTGCCATCCACGACCACATTGTTAACGCACTGTATTGCTCGGAGGGCGTCCTCTGACCGCAGGTAAGTGACGTAGGCACTTGCACTCGGACCCTGTGACCCAAATAACGCGCCGTTAACCAGCAGAGGGTTAAACGATGAACATTCCGACAGGGAATTTGAGCTTTTCTTACCTGTGAACCTGCATACGACGTGCTGTTGTTTATAACAACTTTATGGATTTTGCCAAACTTCCCAAAGTACTCGGGCCTCTTTAGAACCTGAGAGCGCATGGAAACGACATTTGGTGACTGTGTGCAATGCTCCAATGCGCCTTAAAAAGAAAGGTCCTTCCGACCGCTGGGTAAATGGGTTTTCCAGCCAACTGATTTTAGATCGCCCCCTACTGGTCTCCAAAAGCCTTTACTTCAGACTACACCGTGAATGAGTTGAGGACCAGGTCCTTCTTTCTCACGAAAAATGTGTCTGAAGAGAAATCGATAAGAAACGTCCACTGGTAAATAAATAACGATTGGACCCACATTTGCTGGAGCACCAGATACTTAACTAGTCTGAATTTGTCGGGTTTTATAGCTTCATCCAATTTTATTGGAAGCTTTATTGTGACTAACTACTTCAAAAAACACGCCCTCAGGGGTCCAGACCAGAATCGCAAAACCGAGACGCTCACCTCAGGGTCGGCCAGTCTCTGAGACAGACCCACCACGAACACCAGGTTCCGCTGGACCACGCGCACGCTGGCCAGGTGTTTGCGGTTCTCCGTCACCTTATGCCGCTTCTCGTTCTGCTTCTGCTTCTTCTCGTTCTTGATCCTCTGAATCTCCTCCTGGGAGAGGGGCTTGTACACCGCTGGGTCCTCTGGATAAGGCTGCGCCGGCACAGACACCCGTTAGAATTGACCTCGTGCATTTTGCACAAAAACTGCTGCGACGGAACCAACGTAACTTCGAACGTGATTTTCCCCCCCAGTTTCAACTGGGAAACACATCTCTCTACCCGAAACGTGCTTTTCACAGCATTACTTGTTAAAGAATATTATAATTCAATCCCCGACTGGCTGTTGTGGTCCGGTGAGCACGAGTCATGGAATTAAATCTATTTTTTGCGGCATACACGTTGACGCATCACTTTGGTACAGGCCAAAAGTTTGGACACACCTTCTCATTCGACGTGTTTTCTTTATTTTCATGACCATTTACGTTGGTAGATTCTCACTGAAGGCATCAAAACTATGAATGAACACGTGTGGAGTTATGTACTTAACAAAAAGTGGAGACTTGGACTCCACAGTCACCGGACCTGAACCCAGTCGAGATGGTTTGGGGTGAGCTGGACCAACAAGTGCTAAACACCTCTGGGAACTCCTTCAAGACTGTTGGAGAAGCATTTCAGGTGACGACCTCTTGAAGCTCATTGAGAGAATGCCAAGAGTGTGCAAAACAGTAATCAGAGCAAAGAAACTAGAATAGAAAACATGTTTTCACTTATTTCACCTTTTTTTTGTTAAGTACATAACTCCACACGTGTTCATTCATAGTTTTGTTGCCTTCAGTGAGAATCTACCAACGTAAATGGTCATAAAAATAAAGAAAACACACTGAACGAGAAGGCGTGTCCAAACTTTTGGCCTGTCCTGTATGTATGTGTGTGTGTGTGTATATGTGTGTTTAGGCATGCTTATATGTTCACGAGTGGTCCCTTTCTCATCACACTGAGATTAAGAACGCATCTTCCAAAAATAGCTGGCAGAGAGAAACGGCAGCGATTCCCATAACGACGACGCATCGGGCAAATAAAACCAATAAATAAATAAATGCCACAACCCACACAAACCTACACCCAGGCAGCAATACAAAACAAGTCGGCTACGTCCTGCTGGTCCGAGACATCACTAGGCCTGAAACGAGGACCACATTTACAACAACGAAGCACTCTCAACGTAACAGATAAAATGCAAACGTAAAACGGCGTATACATGAGGTAGAATCGTGACGACAGCGGTTACGGTTCAAAGCCAATGCAGCGTGACATTGCCTAAACATGACATGGCCCGATAGGAACAATGCGATTTAATAAGACGCGCAGCGAGTAAGTACCAATCAGACAAGGGCCAGGGCTCACCTTTCTGCAGGCGGGACACAGGCCGTTCTCGTCGGTGCGGATGCGGTGCCAGCAGAACCGGCAGATCTGGTAGCCGCAGGTGCAGGGGAAGAAGTTGACGTCGTCGATCTCCAGCGGCTCCATGCACAGCGGGCACTCCATGGGGTCGTCCTTCGTGTCGGGGCTGCGCGACATCCTGCGGCTTGTTCTGGGGGGACCACGCACAGCGGTTCAGGTACCGAGGTCCCCTTGATCAGGGGACCGTCCCCACTGCTCACTAAGGGGTGACTGGTTAAAACAACAACGACAATCGCTTCACTTTCACTACAGTACGGGCAATAAGACTTGTCAGGCTGTTCTTTTTCGTTTTAAATACGCATTGCCGTGAGCACCAACGCAGGCTGCTTCAGGTAAGTAGATAAAGCGAATACACAGAGCTTCTCCATCTGTATCCTGCAGGAACGACTACGCCAGCAGTGGTGGCCTAGCGGTTAAGGAAGCGGCCCCGTAATCAGAAGGTTGCCGGTTCGAATCCCGATCCGCCAAGGTGCCACCGAGGTGCCACCGAGCAAAGCACCGTCCCCCTGGCACCTGTCATGGCTGCCCACTGCTCACCAAGGGTGATGGGTTAAATGCATGGGACACATTTCACTGTGTGCACCGTGTGCTGTGCATCACAAGCGACAATCACTTCACTTTATTATTACGGTCCGAATCGGAACGGCCCCGCACACCCGCGACGCGACAACACCGGGGAGCGCAGGCGCGTCTCGGCGGGACAGCTAGCCGCGGCGCTAGTCAGCGGCTCGGCCCTCCGGCCGGTCAGGCGCCAGGTGTCGCGCCGAAAAGTGCCCCCCGCCTGGTGGAAGCGTGCGTTGACACCGCGCGCTGCTGGAAAACGTGCCGTGTGTCACATTTACCCGGGCATTTTTTCCACCCCCCTCCCCGCCCTTTTAACCCCGCTTGCAAACCGAACGCGCCCCGTCTTCCGGCCCCAGGTCCCGAGCAGCTCACGACACGACTCGGTAAAGACCGTACGCGATGAGACGGGGGTGAGATTTCGGCGCGCCACCGGATATCCAGAGGCTAGCGTGCGGTTTAAAACACGTGGACTAAACGGCGTTTCATCTCGGAACGCAGGCGGCGGATGCAACACAGAACCCTCCAGGGGCGAAGCCATGGCGGCCGAGGAGGAGCGGCGGTGCCGAGCCCGGTTCGGGAGGCTGCGGCGCGGCCTGGCCCGAGGCTAGCGGGTCCGGCGGTGGCGGACGACCGCGTCCGAGCCGGAGTCGGACCCCCGGCCCGGACACCGGCGCGAGTGGGTCGGGGGGCGGCGGGTGTGTGTGTGTGTCTACTGGGCTCCGGTTCGTGGGATAACTCACCCTGGTCCTGCAGCAGCGGCTCCACTGCGAGGTTTAGGCGGGGATTTCGGTCTCGGCGGTCCAGACGCGCGTTGCCAGGCGCACCAAAACCTCCCGGCGTCCGCTGTAAACTTGCGATTGCGCACGACGCGGCTTCCTATTGCTCTAGGTAGCAGTTCCTCGCCACCATCTTATATTGAAATGAGGAGGGGGGAACTGGGAAGGAATTCGGAATGCACCGAGGTTGCGCAAATAGTCGCTCGCAATGGCGCATGGGAAATGTAGTCTAAACTTCGACCCCCTTTCACCCCCCCATGGTCATTGTTTTATGGAATGTACACGAAACAATGAACGGCTTGTCGAAACCTGAGCTCGTCCCCCCCGCTCACCATGTCACCGAGAAGGAAAATGTGTAGCTGATTTACATTTACTGCATTTACCAGACGCCCTTATCCAGAGCGACTTACAGACAGTAGTTACGGGGACAGTCCCCCCCTGGAGACACTCAGGGTTAAGCGTCTTGCTCAGGGACACAATGGTTGTAAGCGGGATTTGGACCTGGGTCTTCTGGTTCATAGGCGAGGATGTCGCCCACTAGGCTACTACCACCCCTGTGAAATGCAAGAGAACATTTAGACACTTTGCTGAATATAATTGGCTTCAGGGTGCGATTATATATCGTTTGTACACCAGTGCCACGGTGTTGTCTCCAGACGATTGTCCAGATGACGGTCGCGGAGAAGACCGACTGGTAAGATGTCAAATAAATGGTGCCAGCATGTAAAATGTAAAGTGAAGTGCGGTCTCAACCACCAGGCGGAGTAAAAGCAAGTTTCGCAGCAGAAGGCAGTGGGGAAAAAGCCTTCGTGAATGTAACACATTATATTAACCCACGTAAAAATTGAAATAAATAAATAAAAACCCAGACAGAAAACAGACATCCTTGGTGAGCCTTGTTTTGCCCAAAAGTAGTCACAAAAACTGAATTTCAAATTCAAATTTAATTTTTCACAGTCATACACTGTATGATATGCAGTGAAATGCCTTTTTTTTAAACTCCACATGTGTTCATTCATAGTTTTGATGCCCTCAGTGAGAATCTACCAAAGTAAATGGTCACAAAGATAAAGAATGGGAAGGTGCGTCCAAACCTTTGACCTGTACTGAATGTGATCAATTGCAAAAAAAATTGTCATCTTTTCTAAATGTGTGTCCTACCAATGTTCACTACTCTCCAAAAACAGTGAAGCCTGACCACTATGTATTTTACTCACTCGCTCACCATCCATAAGTGCTAAGTGGTCTTATCCCCATCACTAACCAAAGCTCTACAGTAAGTGGTATGTTTGAATTGCAAAGCAAGAATTTCTAGTTTCCCTTTCTGTAAAGATGCAGTGACGGCCGAAAGATTAGGGAAAACAGTTCAAAACGTGGCGAGAGGAATATGAAAACATTTGTTTAGCCAAATGACAGCTGAGATGTACAAATCGGTTCTGTCAGGACAAAGCTCTCATTAACACCACGGGACGCTCAGTAGACATGGCTGTCCTTCATCTACTTATTCTCTCAGGTGTGTGTTTGCATCTCTATCCTAATACTTGAACAAAAATGTTAATATTGTGGAAAGAGTTAAAGGTAAATGTCTTATATACTATATATTGATCAGTCATTACAAAATAAATGGTGACGTGAATACCCTTGATTGAATGAAAATGGTACAGTGTAGTGATTTGAGCGACTTTGACAAGAACCGATGGCTAGAGGACTGGCCCATCTGTGCCAAAAAGCGCCAACAAGGGGCACATTACGTTCAGAATTGAACCACGGAGCAGAGCATTCCCTGATGGCAGTGCCATCGGCAGGATTATGCATCCCGCCACACTGCAGAAATGGTTCAAGAGTTCAAGGAACAAGGTGCTGACTTCCTCAGATTTCAACCGAGCGTCTGTGGAATGTGCCAGAAATACGAGTCCGATGCATGGAGGCACCACCTGTAAGGATCTGCTACTGATTGGTGCCGCATAGCACATTATACCTTCAGTGGACTCTAGTGAAGTCCAGGTCAGCGGAAAGACAGGGAACTTCCCATTATTACCCTGTCGATTTGAATGTTATGGCTGATCAAGAGTATTCGTAGAAATATTTTTTTTTTATTATCTTGCTTAATGCTGATGGCTAATGACAAAAATATTCTCAATGTCCAGTTTTTTTAAAGATTTTTTTTGACCTTGTTGTAACGGTCACATCCTGCTGCACCATGGTGATGCTCTTGCTTCTCGATGGCAGGTCTTGGTGGCAACGGCTGGGTACTTGCTGTGCAGTACCTTCTGGTGAACGAAGTGAAGAGCTGGCCCGACGCACAGCAGCACTGCAGAGACATGGGTGCAGACATGGCCGTCGTCAGGGACGCGGGGGACATGGACAGACTCGCCGGTAGCCTGGGCGCCCAGATCACCAGCAACGTCTGGATCGGGCTGAAGAAGGGGACGGGTCTGCACTGGCAGTGGTCTTACTGGGAGAGCTCTGAGCCGGTCACGTACTTTGTCTGGCACTATGGCTCGCCTGTTGCCACGGGGGACTGCGTAACCATGAGCGTCGAAGGGCCGTGGGTTAACGATGACTGTGCCCAAGCGCAGTACTTTGTGTGCCACAACAGTGAGTGACCCCGCAGCCCAATGGTTCCCGACCAGGGGGTCCGCACAATTTAATCTGCACTGATGTTACCAAAATTAGATTTGGAAACATTTTTTTCACATTTTAAAGTGAAGTGATTGTCATTGTGATACACAGCAGCACAGCACACGGTGCACACAGTGAAATGTGTCCTCTGTATTTAACCATCACCCTTGGTGAGCAGTGGGCAGCCATGACAGGCGCCCGGGGAGCAGTGTGTGGGGACGGTGCTTTGCTCAGTGGCACCTCAGTGGCACCTTGGTGGATCGGGATTCGAACCGGCAACCTTCTGACTACGGGGCCACTTCCTCAACCGCTAGGCCCAACAACACACCCAATAGGATAATCAAGATTATAGCGATTATTTGATGGTTTAGCATGAATTTAGTTCCACCTGTGAACATTCATCCTTGAATTCTGTTACAGTGCGGATCTTCAGTGAAAGGGTTTACGTCCCTGTATTGACCGCAGTGCCGTGGAGGCAGGCTCAGGAGTACTGCCGGAGCAACTACACCGACCTGGCCACCATTCCCGACTCAGCGGCGTATGATCTGATATACAGCCTCACGCCGGCAGATCCGTTCTGGATCGGCCTGTTTAGGGACCCCTGGGAGTGGGAGAACGGAGACCAGTCGTCTTTCAGGCAGTGGGCTGACGGGCAGCCCGGCAACGTTTCGAACGAGGGCTGCGCTGGCGTGGACGGGAGCGGCCTGTGGCGTGCTTTGAGCTGTGCGTTAAATCTACCCTTCGTTTGTCAGATAGGTGGGGAACGCATCAGCAGCATTGTCACCCAATATCCATAATTCTTAATATGCCCCCTGTCAGCAGGCTTAGTAACTCAGTGTTCCTCTTTAGAAAAAAGCCTCTCTGTTCTGCAAGTGACTTTTTCCTTCAACGCAAGCGTGGACCCAAATGACCCAGAGATAAAAACAGCCATCCTCAACCAGGTCAGATCCCATCTGCACCATCATATGAACAGTGTACTTGTGACGCATGTGTGCATGTTTTTCTATGAATGGATGAATTGCTTTGGTTGTAGGTCAGGGCCAAGCTGACAGCAAGTGGGCTGTCTGGCAGCGTGCAGATGCAGTTGGAAATGAAGCCTGGTGGTTAAACCTTCCGCACCAGCTACTGAGGCTAATTTCAATGCTAAAACAACCATGTTTCTGGTTTGTATTTTAATTGTACAGATCGTTATATATGCACACATAGACATACATTGTTGCTTGGGATGCACTTAGTCTATTTCTATCTGTAGGGTTGTGTTTGTTTAGTGGGCTTGACGGAACATATAGTATGCGGGTATGGTTTCCTTCATTTATTTGCTTGACAGGCATATATGGCATATGACAGCTATTAAAATTTGGTAATCAATAATTGAATCAGTTGTAGATAATGTAATTGATAACGTATGTATTTTCTCATTGCTCGGCACCACAACATGGATAAATATATCCACTAAACACCAGCCCCATTTGCAAGTTCACTAACGCTCATAAAGTACCTGGTAGGATGGGTAAAAACTGGGATCTGGAGAACCACACACAGTCCACATACAGCTGGGGTCAGACCAGGGCTGGGGGAAAGCCTACAGCTGGTGGATGGGGCATACATTCACATTTGGGGGTAGGGTGATCTACAACCATTGTAGATATGGTCAACTGGTAATGTCGGATCGGCCACGTCACAGTTTGTATGTGTTTTCCTGTTGATGCCCTGATGCCCACCCTGTATGGGTGGTTCCTACCTGCTGCAGACTCTGCTGAAGACTCTTACTTTCAAAAGCCTGATCTGGTTATATGGATTAAGTCCAATTAACCACAGTTTGTTGGGGTGCATTGAGCCTCCGTAATGTTCTGGGTCTCCTGGGTTGTATGTTAATATAACCAGCATGAAGTTCCCCATGCACCAACACTGCCGATGTGACAGCAGAGGGCGCCAGAGAGCCGCAGTGCAGATTATCAACTCTTCCAGGGAACCTTTGCAGAACTGCAAGTCAAAAAAATTGATCTGTGGTCATTCTAACCTGTTTATTTATGCTTATTAATTTCTGTTGTTTTAAGATCATGCTGTGTTAATAATGGCTCAATAAACTATTTGAATGTGCATTTTAATCTGTCCATGACACCTTGGCTCCATGGTGATGAACAGCCCAGATTTGGACTGCCTTGAGTGTGTGGTTTGCAAAGCCAGGTGACATTATATGAAGGATGACGTACAAGCCTTCATCTTTCATTTCTGAAGTGTCAATTAAAAGATTTAATCTGTGATGGATAGAGGGTATGGAGGTATGTTTCAGAGAGGCATATCTATGAGGTAGACAGAGCTGGGTATTGTCAGCATAATAGTGGCATAATAGACCATGTGATTGGATAGTCAGAGCCGAGAAGGTGGTGTATACATCAAAGAGAAGTGTTCCCAGCACTTAGCCTTGTGGAACTCAAGTGCAGTGATGTTGAAGGTGGGCCCAATAAACCTTTTCCTGCCACAATTTGTCAACCAATGTCATGTATGCTTTAACAATTCCATGGATTCATTTGTAGGACCCAAACACCCATGTGTGTTTGGAGCATTGCTTCTGAGCAATAGAGCCTATTCTGTGTCATCAGCAGCAGGGACTGCGCACTACGGGGCAAACTAAAATTCACCTGCATAGTGGAAGTAAACCAGAAAACCTGGCTGAAATCCACGCCAACTGAAATTTACTGTGCTTATGTCTGGATGAATTGGCTTAGTGTTTATAATTTACTTAATGTTTTTATGTGTGTCCTACCAATACTTACTAGAACACAAAAAATTTACACTTGGACAATATTTACTATACAATGTCAAACAAATATATTGAAAGCTTTGGAATCACATTTACATTTATGATTTATGGCATTTATCAGACTCCCACAGCGTATTTCAAAGTAGTGACAGGGACAGTCCCCCTGGGGACGCAATGGTTGTAAACAGGGTTTGAGTCCCTACTGCCACCCTTCAAAAGTTACGCTACAAGTCCTTGGGCTGGATTTAGACGCAACGTATGTGCTGTTGTCCCCACGACTGACGAAAACGCGAATACATGCAATGTTTGAATTGCAAAGCAACAGTTTTTAGTTTCCATCTTTGTAAAGACGCAGTGACGGCTGAAGGTTATGGAAAACAGTTCAGAAAAGAGCGAGAGAATTATGAAAGCATTTGTTTGTACCCAAATGGCAGCCGAGAAACACATATCAGCTCAGACAGGACGAAGCTCCCATTAACATCACGGAACGTACAGCAGACATGGGTGTCCTTCATCTTCTTATTCTCTCAGGTGTGTGTTTCGTGCATCTAAGGTTGATAGCTCGTAAGTCCAGGATCTCACATTATTACAATATGACCTATGATCAACTCTAAATTCAGATGCACTAGTTCCTTCTGATGTTCAGTTCCTGGTCAAGCTCTTGTTCTTTGACGGCAGGTCTTGGTGGCAGCTCCTGGACACTTGCTCCGCAGTACATCTTCGTGTACCAATGGACAACCTGGGCCTACGCACAGCAGTACTGCAGCGACATGGGCGCAGATATGGTCATCGTCCGGAACGTGGACGAAATGAACCAACTCAGAAACGTGATGGGCGCCCAGGACAACAGCAACTATTGGCTCGGACTGAAGCAGGGGACGAAACTGCAGTGGCAGTGGTCCTTCTGGAACAGCTCAGGGCCTCCCTCCTACACGAACTGGAAAACTGGCTGGCCTGGTAGCTTTGGGGACTGTGTGGCCATGAGCTCCCAGGGGCCGTGGATTAATGAAGACTGCGCCCAAGCTACGAACTTTGTGTGCCACAACGGTGAGTAATGTTTGCACCATAATTCAACCATAATTCAGTGGGGCAGACGTTCTGTTAACGGTCACCCCTGTGTTGTGTTGCAGTGCGGAATTTAAGCCAGAACGTGTACGTGCCCGTGTTCACCCCGATGCCGTGGTCACAGGCTCGGCAATACTGCAGGAGCAACTACACCGACCTGGCCACCATCCCCAGCTCGACGGCACAGCAAGAAATGTTCAGTCTCACACCTGCCATGGCGTACTGGATCGGCCTGTTTAGGGACGCCTGGGAGTGGGCCAACGGGGACCAGTCCACCTTCAGACAGTGGGCCACCGTGCCACCCAGCAACGTTTCGGTTGAGGCCTGCGCTGCGGTGGACATGAACGGACTGTGGCACAGCCTGAGCTGCTCATCCTATCTCCCCTTCATTTGTCAGATGGGTGAGTATACGCCTCTCCAGTCGCACCAGACATGGTGGACGATTTCACTGCTGTGTCTAACTGTGTCTTCCTCCTCAGGAAAGGAGGAAAAGTCTTCTGTCATGCATGTAAGGGTGTCCTTCATCGGAAAGATGGACCCCAACGTCATACAAACAGCCATCCTGAACCAGGTCAGTTCCTGGAAGGTTTACCTTTGGTTAAATTACCCCAAGGGCATTTACTGTAGCATTGTTACAGTAAATATACCCAAATGCATGGTCATTGTTCACTGTTGTTGGAAGATTCCACAGATTATCAATTTATTCCAGATTTTATTACCACATAATGTTGCTGAACTCAGACCTGACCGACTGATACAACCCCAGATCATCCCAGTACAGCCTAGTAGGGACTATGCACGATGGTCGCATCACTACAGGCGCTTCATTTTGCAACAGAGCAAATCTGGACTCAGATCACGTGGCCATTCTTGAAGGCTTCCTGGCAAACTGAAGATCTGTGTCAGCAACACATGCCATTCCTAATTCCACGACTTGTTGTACCCAGCTGTGAGTTCAACTGTTGACCAGGTTTTCCAGATTCCATCGGAGCAGCTCCTCACCCAATTTTAGCTGTTACAGTTGGTTTTATTTGCTTGATCATTTTCCGGAATGAAAAGAGCTTTACTCGTTCCGTTAGGACTAAATAGCCGACTGCAACATACAAATGGCTGCAGTAATTAACCAATGAGAAGCTCTAGCCTGTTTGCTCAATTAAGGATTTTTGCGTTTGTTGTTCGTAATTTCAACGGCTTTTGTCTGTTTTAGATCAGAGCCAAACTGACAGCCAACGGGATGGCAAACACCACTATTTTGCAATGGAACATGAAGCCAGGTGGAGGGGCCTTCGGCACCAGCAATTAAGGCAAATTTGATGTTGTAAATACCATAAAGATCATTATAATCACGTATGGAAATACGCTACCAATCAAATGTTTGGACGGCCTTGCTCATTAATTGGTCTTTATAGGAAATTATAGGACAAAACTGAAGGCACAGGACAATGAAAAAACACGTGTGAGGTTATAATTATGAAGAAAAGTTGAAGATTTGTCTCTCCTGCTGTGATGGCAGCATTTCACTCTTGTCTTCTTGCCACCACCTTAAGGTGGACATCAGGGATGGTTTTCAACAGTCATTAAGGTTTAACACTTTCTTAGAATTCACTCATGTTAATGAGCATCTCATCAAGTGGCTTTTGATGATGCCACTGCAGCACAAAGCAGTCATGAAGGTAAAAAGATTCAGAAACAGATTCAGCGAAAATACTTAATTTTCTCCTTCAACAAAAAATGCTAAATATGTTTCTTGCATTGGATTCTTCAAAATGGCTTAATCTTAATCTCCATAACCACCATAGAGCAGGTGCATCCTAACTTATGACTGGTATTGTATACTGTTGCCATTATTTCTCACTTTAGTAACACAAGTTATGGGCAAGAGTCTAAATGGTGGCATTATTTATTCGATATGAATCATTTACACGACTTGTATACACATTTCTGGTTCGTCACAATCAAATTAAAAGTACAGTACAGTAACATTATAGTTTTTAGATATTCCATTATGAAAGAGTAACTAGAAGACATCCGATGTTAATAAATTAGTATTTAAAATTAGAAACTCGATCTTTTAAATGTAAACAGAGCCCTGGCTTCACAGCACCACAACAAAGTTCAAATTCCTGAAGGTTCTGCACTGGGAGAAGTTCAGGTCTCAGGACTCCATCCACAGGCAGGTGGGCTCAGGCCAGGGCTGGCGGTGGGCCCGCAGCGGGTGGACGGAGTCCAGGTCCAGCGTGGGAGCGATGGGGTGCGGGGAGGATAGGGACAGGCGCGCCGCCAGCAGCCCCATCCGCACGCACGTGTGTGTGTCGCAACCGCGCAGGATCCCCACCATCATCCCTCCAGCCAGGCTACGGCAGAGGGGTGGGGGTTACTGGATGGAAGATCTAACACGCTGCGGCGCGCGACTGGCCGTAATGTACCTGTCACCAGCTCCGGACACGTTCACAGTTTCATCTCCGGTCACCGCTACAGCCGGGTAGTGGACGGCGCACAAACGCCCTTTCTAGAGCAACAACAGGCATGAAACTTGCATGCATTTCCTTTTTTTTTTCTTGATAAATACACCTGAAGACACAAGTCCTGGCCTATTTTTGCGTGGACTTTGCATGTTCTTTTCTAGACAGGCCAGGTGCAGATACGGCAAATTGCCACTGGCAAACTGGCCGTGTGAAATTTGTGATGCTAAGGTGTGTGTGGTGTGTGTGTGTGTGTGTGTGCTGTCGAGCCGAGCCTCCTCACATTTTTTGGTCTCTTGGGCTGTAGATTAACAGAGGGGGCCTTGTGTTCCCCGCAAACGAGCACGCCCATGGAGCCCAGTGTGACAATTACACACTGGATGTGCTCCAGCAGGGGGCGTGAGAGAGCTGCAGCGCAGTTTATCTGCTCGTCCGGGGAGATCGGAAGCACTGAGTGAGAGGGGGGGGGGAGAAAAAGGAAAAAGATCTACTGTTAACGTTTGCATTCAAGTAACATTTTTTGATTGTATAATCTGCTGACTTAAAAAATGCTTCATAGTAAATATATCCTTCACTTCTAGACCTACTGTCACATCTAGGATTTCGTCTGCAGCTATCCATAGTTGTAGGATCTACATGTAACTTTCCCCCCCCAAAAAAACTGCAGTATCTCAGACTTCATCTCTGTTTCAGCCGTACAGCTGCGAGCAGCACAAGCCTCAAACCTGCAGGCGTAGGCAGGCCCAGAGCGCGGTTCATGGTGCACAGCTCGGTGAGGTTGGGGGAGGTGTAGGTCAGGGCCTTCCAGCTCTGAGACAGGAAAGGCTTGCAGGCCTTATCAGCATCGGTGGGCTCAAACCACACTGTAGTGCACATGTTCACACGCACGCACACGCGCACACACGCACGCAGACACGCACACACACACACACACACACACACACACACACACACGCTGAAAACGCTCAATTCCCACGACGGATCATGAAAAATAAAAACCAGCTGGAGTTTACCTGGGACTGCGAACTTCTCAGCCACAAAGCAAATGTAGTCTATGGTGGAGACGGGCACGTTGCCGTCCACGCACACAAGAGATGCTGCTGCCAGCTGATCCTCATACTGGGACACCTACAATTAACACCTATTAATCACAAGCTACAAACAGTATTTCATAATCAGGGTTGTAATGTTATACCTAATATGTTATAAAGAATACCTGCACTTCCTGCTGCACCGCGGCTGCATTTACATTTACAGCATTTACCAGACTCCTTTATCCAGAGCGACTTACAATCAGTAGTTACAGGGACAGTCCCCCCTGGAGACACTCAGGGTTAAGTGTCTTGCTCAGGGACACAATGGTAGTAAGTGGGGTTTAACCCTGGGTCTTCTGGTTCATAGGCGAGTGTGTTATCCACTAGGCTACTACCTCTCCTGCAGTGATGGTAGATTACAGTTTTGCTGGTTTTAATCCTCATGCATTTATATATTTTTTTTACATTGTTACATCCCTAGATGACAATACTAATGCACTAATAATATTGCGTAGTTTGTGCACCTTGTCCTTGGCTCTTGCCTGCAGTCACTCGCACATTGCCTTCTTCAATAAGTTCCGAGGACTCTCCGTGCTCTGCGGCACCTACTCACACACTCCGCCTTGATCTGCTGGTGGATGTCCATGTCCCCCAGTCCCAAGCTGAGCTCCCCTTTCTCAGTGATGACAGCGCAGTAGGTAGCAGTCCGCTGCTCCTTCAGCCTCGCTATTGCACTGGTGTTCTGCAGCCGGCAAATGAAATAAAACAAGGTCAAATTGGATATCTTGCTCTAATTTTTATTATATACTAAAACCCCCCCCATATATTAAATTATTGTAGATACAAAAATGATATAAAAAAGCACACGTACCATATGTTTACAGGAGGTCAGCACATTTTCACCGTGGGCGTCTAATCCTATAGCTGAGATGAAGAGTGGGGTCTGGTCAAGTCGACTGAGGCAGTCTGTCAGCATGACAGAACACAGTGACTGAAAACCCATCGCCTCCAGGCCGATGTCCAAACTCGTAATTTATACAGACCAGCTATGTTTCTGCCGACGCCTCCAAACGACTGACCGACACTTCCACAGTTAGTCTGACCAAGCTGCAAATGAATAAATAAAGCAATAAATACAGAAATAAATAATTGTGAGTTTTTATCTAATAAACAAAATGGACAAATGGACAAAGTAACTTTAGTGTAGTACAGTGCACACACCACCGCATGGCAGAATGTAGTGCAATTTCAGTAAAAATACGGTAAAAATATCAGGGTGGGGGGCATATGCACATGTGCTTCGTAAAGTGTTTTATCGTAACCACACGTGAAACAGGGCAGAAAAGACAACATTTTGAGATGAGATCGTGTTTTGTTTTGAAGCGTGCGTCGCCGTACCAGAAGCTTTTCGGTTTTTGCCTTCGCGATGAAGTCCACATTTACCCCGCCAACAACTACCTAATGATATGGAAGGTAGGCACCTTGTCACACAGTGCATTTATGGTACCGTGGTACTTTTTTTTTTTTAAATGAAAACATCCTGCTGACTTACAGCGTTTGACTGGTGCTTTGTTGGACTCTCGCCTTCAGGGTTTGTGCGGCGGGGGCGGGCGTGCTTCTTCTGCGAAAGCGCAGACAGAGCGCACGCCACCTGGCTACCTACCTTAGCGTTGTTGCGGATCAGAGCGATGTCTTTACGGTTATATGTAGTGAGGAAGCATCAGTGGAGATTCTGCATGGCGTCATGATGGGTCTAAGGTCCAACGCCCGATGGCGTTGACCCATCTCTGTTACAAAATTAACACTCCGCTGCAATGGATACTGGCTTGGAGGGATTTTCCTTCCGTTATTTCACTGACTCTTTGCAAAATGAAGGGCGTCACGTCTCGTCCGATGATGCCGTTCGAGCTGGGAAGCGATGCACAAGAAATCAGATAAGCGAGGCTTAAGCGTTTCTCGAGACTCACACCAGCCACAGCAGGAATGTCCCTGCATTCACATGAGGTCATGGGTTAAAACCAGCTGAGATGGAGGGTCACCTGGCCTCTCTCACTGCTCTCTGTATCGCCTCCTCGATCTGCAGCCCGCCAGCAGAATGCCCGTCCGGGATGGGCACGGCCAAAAGCACCCCGCTCCGTAAGCCCAGGGAGAGAGTGGACGCTGGTCGGGAAAGAAAGAAAGAAAGAAGGAAGAAGTTCTGAGGAATGCAGCAGGAAACCGCTACATGCAACAACAGACCATAATCAATATCATCAGCTTTCCTGGGCAGATATAGACCGGAGCACTGCTTTTATCAAACGGTAACGTAAAGCAAGATTTCGCAACCTGCTGATACACGTGTGATAATGCATTTTTAAGTAAAGATAAACTGGGCTGAAGAAAGATTACTAGTCCAAATCAACACTCTTAAGCTACTCTTGATCTATTATCTTCTTAAAGTGCCATTATCCTGCTAAAAGCGGGCAGAGTGTTTAAATACATGTAAAGGTGACAGCCCCATGAATGCAGGATGCAAGGTTTCCCAGCAGAACATCATCCAAAGCGCCACATCAGGTCATTTTCATCTAATAAAATATATATAATAATATATTAAAACAAAGAGACATCTAATAATCCAGAAAATCCCATTTTATGATTTTAGATAATTATTTTGCACAGTTTTTTTTATTCATTCTGGCTCCCAGAGACCTATTCATGTTTCCTTAAGACTCCTTACTGTCCGCTCTACTATGGGCAAGACTAAAGAGCAGTCTAAGGACACTAGGACAAACAGCTTGGTGAGAAGCAACAACTGTTGGTGCAACTATGACGATGATGACTGTCAATCTGCCTCAACCTCGTGGCTTGTCAATGAGTTGGAGGAAGCAGAAGGCTACACTCTCAAAAACACCGTCCCAACCATGTAGCAAGGGTCTGGAAGCATCATGCTGTGGGGCTGCTTCTCTGCCAAGGGGACAGGACGACTGCCTATTAAGGTGAAGATGGATGGTGCCAAGTATCGTAAGATTTTGGCCAACAGCCATGGAGGCTCATGGCTGGGTCTTCCAGAGTGACAATGACCCGAAACAGCCAGGACAACTAAGGAGTGGCTCGGTAAAAAGGTTCTGGAGTGACCTAGCCAGTCTCGGAGAATGGGGAAATTAAATTTACCCACTGCCAGGTGACATAATAGCAAGACAATCTTTGTTGAGACACTGTGGCTGATCGAGTGAATTCAAATAGACATGTGTCTTTAACTGTCCTTAACCGCAAGGTATTTTAACATGAAACACATCTCAACACAACTCCTCGGAACTGTGGCACAAGAGAGAAAAGTGAGAGGTGGGGTGGTCATGGTCTAGCGGGTAAAACCCTCGCCTATGATCGGAGTCTCTCTTCCCTCCATAACGGACATTTACCAGACACGCTGCATACGGAAAGCCACCAGTATTGCGAAGGATTCTGCACACCCCTCGCATGCACTCTTCACCCTCCAACCACCCGGAAAAAAGGCACTGACTATGCAACAGCTTCTTTCCACAGGCCATCAGACACCTGAACATGCAGGGACTTTTTAGTCTGGACTGACACACACACACACACACACACACACACACACACACAAAACCACTGAGTAATATTATCCATCTGTAGTATCATCTGTTAATACACTGTTCCATTTTGCACAGCAGTATTTGTTGTCTACATGTCTTTTGTTAAATGTTCATCTTGCACTGCCTGTGTCCCCTGTTTGCACCTTGTGTGGCCCAGTTTGTCTGTGTTGCATATGTGCACTTTATGGCCGGAGAAACGTTATGTGCCATCTAACATGTATATCGCTGAAATGACAATAAAGCTCAACTTCAAGTTCGGTGAATGAAAGCACCGTTGTTGGCACCTTCAGCGACACTTACAGCAAGCTTCAGTCTTAAGAGGTCCCCTATAATGAAAATTTCTCTTTGTGAATCAGAAGACCAAAAAGACCCAGGTTCAAACCCCACTTACTACCATTGTGTCCCTGAGCAAGACACTTAACCCTGAGTGTCCCCAGTGGGGGACTGTCCCTGTAACTACTGATTAGAGGTCGCTCTGGATAAGGGCATCTGATAAATGCCATAAATGTAAGGAAACTTGCCAACAAGCTCTGCGGCCTCTTCTGGACTGCAGACATTGTAAGGAGAGGCATATCCGCTTTCAGGTGAAAAGAACGCTGGGAACTTTTTAGACCTTCCATAGGTAGCAACACACACTCCTTGCGTTTCCTGCCAAAATATGACAAGAATCTCATCTTCACACAGTTAAGTAAGACGCTCAAATAATGAATGAATAATTGACTATACATGAAGATACAGAAGATAACGGAAGTTGGACATTTGTTTGATTGATCATAAGTAATAATTAAGTCTGTTAAAATGAATGTTTTGTTGACTGTACATGTTGTGTCAATGCTTGATGGTGGGCGTGTCTGCCGTGTCAACGTAGCCGCTTAATCTGCATAAACCTGACTGATTGGCAAAATTGCATAAATGAATCTGATTGGCGCTTGACATTTTCAACGTTTCTCAACCTTCTCTTCACTGTGAGCAATGTGATGCGATGGACCCACAAGTCAGTTCGGTGAATGGAAAGCACCGCTGTTTGCACCTTCAGTGACTCTTACAGCAAGCTTCAGTCTTAAAGGTCCCCTATAATGAAAACTTCTCTTTGTGAGATTATTGAACATTAATACGAGTTCCCCTAGTCTATCTATGGTCCCAAAGTGGCTAGAAATGGCGATAGGTGTAAAGAGTGTTTTGGCCATTCTTCTTTGCCGTTCAGAGGGCGGTCAGATCTGGAATTTGTCCCCTTATGATGTCATAAGGGGAAAGGTTACCTCCCGTTTATCATGCTTTGCCCACCCAGAGAATTTCCCACCGCTCCCGCTGTCGTGGCTTCCAAACGTGCGACGCATTGCAGTTGCTTGGTGACTGGTTGTAAAAATTAATTTTTGTAGTTCAGACACGCGAGACTCCGAAGAACCAGCGGATTCATTTGATTTTTTCTGGAAAAACGCAAACACGACTTGTGGTTGGTGAATGGTGTTGATGACGCAAATGCCCCCTCAACTTCTATAGGCCGCTCTCCTCCGCGTCCCGCCTCTCTCCTCCTCATTAGCATTTAAAGCTACAGACACCGAAGCGGTGCGTCCTGGGAAATCTCATCGTGGGACTGGATCAAAGTGGCTGTAATTGTGCACCAAGGCTGAATTTTGGAAAGAGACTTCAGATACAGTATTAGGGGACCTTTAAGAATTAATCGCTTTGCAAAGTAAAATGAAGTGATCCAAGTGAAGTGTCATTATGATACACTGCAGCACAGCACATGGTGCAGAATTACAAACGAAATGTGTCCTCTGCATTTAACCATCACCCTTGGTGAGTCATGACAGGCATCCAGGGAGCAGTGTTTTAATTGACAGCCCCAGTAATAATAAGAGATTTCAGATGAATATGGCTTAAAACTCATGAACATCAACATTTAACAAGAAATACTTCCCATCATATGATGGTTCACCTTTTTGAATAAAATTTTGCTAATAGTTTTTTTAAGACGCATTGCCATATTTCAACAGATATTATTAATGACCGCTGGCTGTATGTAAAAATACTGGGAAGTCACATTTTATTCTCCTAAACGTCCAACACACAGAAACACAGGAAGGGCTTCTGAAAACGTCGATAAGCCATCGTTCCACCGGCATACCAAGAACTCCAAAGTGCGTCCAATGTCCAAGATCGACTTCACCCCAGCGGAGACAACAGCTATAGGCGTACGGCCCAGTTCGGTGAGATCAGCGCTGATATCTAATGCTGCGTGGAGGGAGATTCCACATCAGTTACTCCACGCTTCCGCGTTATCAATATACAAAATGATCCAAAACGTGCAAACAATACGACTTACTGTTCTCACCGTCTCGATGTACTCCTCCAATCCCCCCAGTCACAAACACAGGAATTCCTGCCCCGTGGGCGGCAATCATGGTCCCAGACACCGTGGTGCCTCCAGAAAGACCCTGGAGATGCGGCACGTGAGCTCTACGGTCGCGTTCGCTTCGCGCAGTTCACACACAACCGGACGACGGCGGCGGTGGCACCTTGCTCACGACATAAGGCAGGTCCCTCCGGGACACTTTGAGAGCCGTCCTGCAGCGGGCCAGGAAGTCCAGCTCCTCTCCAGTCAGGCCAACGTGAAGCCGCCCCTGGAGGACGCCGACGGTGGCGGGAACGGCGCCGTGCGCCCGAACGATGCTCTCCACCTCTTTAGCTGTGCTGAGGCGCAATTATTTTACACGCTCACTGCATGTACGCCGCTCAGGAACAGGAGACAAAGGGAGTTTTTACTTGGACTCACTTCAGGTTGTGAGGATAGGGCATGCCGTGGGTGACGATGGTGCTCTCCAGGGCCACCA
Organism: Denticeps clupeoides; assembly: GCF_900700375.1. Classification (NCBI taxonomy): domain Eukaryota; kingdom Metazoa; phylum Chordata; class Actinopteri; order Clupeiformes; family Denticipitidae; genus Denticeps; species Denticeps clupeoides. The sequence goes on from NC_041723.1 coordinate 3,426,964, forward strand.
CGGGCCTGCGGTCGGCCAGGGCCTGCGAGACAGCCGGGTGTACTGACATCAGGCCATCTTTGGAGAGAGCAGAGAATAAAGGGGCTTCAGAAGACCCATCCCATCAACTTCCGGGCCCCTGCGCTATTAAACAGTACCATGCAAGCCAGCTCGGCGGGGAGATGCGGGGATGCAGCGTCTCAGATGCGCGGCCGGTCTCCTCAGCATCTTCAGAGAAGAAGGAACACAGAGCGTTTCACCTTCTCAAATTCAAGCCGCTGAAGCTTGAAGCTCCTGAAAAAAAAAAACCCAAAAAACCACTGCAGTGTGTGATTAAACCGGAGCACACAAGCATCAAGAGCAAAACCAGTTCAAGTCGTTCCAAAAAGTTTTACACCTAAAAATTAAATATTATAATACACATATTAAATATTATAGTAACAGTACAGGCCAAAAGTTTGGACACTGTCACGATCCGGTCCGAAAGGGGGGTTACTCCGGTCCGGGTCAGGATCAGGATCCGGACCGGAGTTTCATTGTTGTCCTGTGTAATGTTCCCTAATCGTTTTCACCTGTGTTAATTGTATAAAGCTGCCCTGTTCGTTTCTGTCCGCTGTCAGGTCTTTGACGTTATGTTCCGTGTTCACCAGTGTCTTCGTCTCGGATGTCTCCCCCTGTCCTGTGATTCACCATTAAACCCCTGTTCCGTGATGTCAGGTGAAAGCGTCCTTCATTCCTCGTCATTCCTCGTCACTCTTCGTCCTCCTCTCCGTTCACCCGCCGCGTCATGCCCGCATGGACGTGACAGAAAGACCTGACCCACATTTGGACGCCACCTGACGCAGCCCTGCTGAGATCGGAGGAGCCGCGACTCGCCGGGAGGACGCCGCCAGCTTCCTTGTCCCTGGCCTTCCATGGCTTCATTCAGCAGGGTCCCGACCCCTGCCTCTCAGTCCCGTGTCTGGCGGCGTTGAAGGTGAGGAGCGGCCATTCAGCGGGGCGAGCCGGAGACTGACAGGGAGCGGCGGACGCATGCGGACGGCGGACGAGGTGCCGGTACCACACTGGCCCGAAGCCGTCTGCGCTGGACATCCGCCGCTCGTCCATCTGGAATACCGGACCATTCGTTCATTCAGTCATTTATCATTCTGCTCTGTTCATCTCATCTTTTCCGGTTTTCGAATCGATTCCATTCGATTCCTCCTGTCCACTCGGACCATTTAAGACTGTGTTTGGACTATCCTTCCTCCTTCATGGACTGCTTCGTCTGGCCCGCCAGGCGTCGTGCCATAGGAGGGGGGATTCTGTCACGATCCGGTCCGAAAGGGGGGTTACTCCGGTCCGGGTCAGGATCAGGATCCGGACCGGAGTTTAATTGTTGTCCTGCGTAATGTTCCCTAATCGTTTTCGCCTGTGTTTAATTGTATAAAGCTGCCCTGTTCGTTTCTGTCCGCTGTCAGGTCTTTGAAGTTATGTTCCGTGTTCACCAGTGTCTTCGTCTCGGATGTCTCCCCCTGTCCTGTGATTCACCATTAAACCCCTGTTCCGTGATGTCAGGTGAAAGCGTCCTTCATTCCTCGTCATTCCTCGTCACTCTTCGTCCTCCTCTCCGTTCACCCGCCGCGTCATGCCCGCATGGACGTGACAGACACACCTTCTCATTCAACATGTTTTCACTTATTTCACCTTTTTTTGTTAAGTACATAACTCCACATGTGTTCATTCACAGTTTTGATGCCTTCAGTGAGAATGTACTAATGTAAATGTTCATGAAAATAAAGAAAACTTTTGGACTGTACTGTATATCATACGTAAATATCCTGCTGAATGTTGTCCCGTTAAGGAAACGTAACTAAACGTCGATCAAGTAGTCACAACAAACCAAGTTTTAACCAAAAGATTTAGCATAAAAAGAAGCTCGGCGTGCAGTGTTGTTCGTACCTTTGTCGTGCGGGGAGGAAGTGAACTTTGACCGCCGGGCTTGCAGAGCGAGTCTCTGGTCCGGCTCCCTTCCCGACACCCAAATGCACGATTTTCCAGCCCAGGACTCCAAATGTGCCCGACTGTGGGGAATCCGACCCCCGACCCTCGACCTGGCCAGTTTAAATCAACGGCAGCAAAACGCTCGACGACGTTTTAATGCTTTTGACCACAAAACGACAGTGACGGAAGATGTGTGGAACCTTGAAGGGCACGACTGATATTCCCTGATCCAAGAGGACGCTGAGATCTTCCCAAGTGGTTGTGCGCATGCGCAACGCACATACAAAATTGATGCATCAACAAGTCAGAACCCACTTCTTAATTCTTTTAAAAATTATTTTTTATCAAAAACCCTAAAGTATAGCTTCTACACTAGCCCTACCAACTGCACAATTTTGAAAAAAAAAAAAATTAAAACACAATGAAAAATTGTGGACCAGAAAAACAAAAACAGGATCTACAGAGGACCTTTTCAGGACCAGAAAACCATAAATATGATGTACAAAGGATTTCTCAGCACCAGAAAACCATAAATATGATCTACAGAGGATCTTCTCAGGACCAGAAAACCATAATTATGACGTACAAAGGAGTTCTCAGCAATAGAAAACCATAAATATGATCTACAGAGGATCTTTTCATCCTTTATTGTCACTATAGATGTATAGCTAAATTGATGCATCAACAAGTCATAACCCACTTCTTAAAAAAATGTTTTTTTTATTATTATCCAAAACGTTCCTAAAGTATAACTTCTACACTAACCCTATTAACTGCACAATAAAAAAAACACAAAGAAAATGAGACTGTGTCTAAGTGAATTTTAAATATATAAGAATATAATTTAGCTTAATTACATATTTACATATCTACATGTCATTAACACGAATGCCTCCTGAACTGCATTAGGATGCTGCAGTTTTACATGTCCAGTCCTGATCAGACGTCAGACGCATGAAGGTGCAGACTGTGAAAGCCGCCTGTGGGAGACCATGGTCTTCTGGCTCTCCAGAATCTGGGAATTAGTGGTTTTCCCAGGTCATGTTCACTGATTTGTCACTAGTTGGGAATCCAACCCCCGACCCTCGACCTGGCCAGTTTAAATCAACGGCAGCAAAATGCTCGACGACGTTTTAATGCTTTGGACCACAAAACGACAGTGACGGAAGATGTGTGGAACCTTGAAGGGCACGACTGATGTTCCCTGATCCAAGAGGATGCTGAGATCTTCCCAAGTGGTTGTGCGCATGCGCAACGCACATACAAAAATTGATGCATCAACAAGTCAGAACCCACTTCTTAATTTTTAAAAAAAATATTTTTATCCAAAACCTTCCTAAAGTATAGCTTCTACACTAGCCCTACCAACTGCACAATTTAAAAAAAAAAAAAAAAATAATAAAATTAAAAATGAGGGTCTATAGAGAACCTTTCCAGGACCAGAAAAACAAAAACAGGATCTACAGAGGACCTTTTCAGGACCAGAAAACCATAAATATGATGTAGAAACGATTTCTCAGCACCAGAAAAATCATAAATAGGACCTACAGAGGACCTTTTCAGGACCAGAAAACCATAAATATGATGTACAAAGGATTTCTCAGCACCAGAAAACCATAAATATGATCTACAGAGGATCTTCTCAGGACCAGAAAACCATAAATATGACGTACAAAGGATTTCTCAGCAATAGAAAACCATAAATATGATCTACAGAGGATCTTTTCATCCTTTATTGTCACTATAGATGTATAGCTAAATTGATGCATCAACAAGTCATAACCCACTTCTTAAAAAAATGTTTTTTTATTATTATCCAAAACGTTCCAAAAGTATAACTTCTACACTAACCCTATTAACTGCACAATAAAAAAAACACAAAGAAAATGAGACTGTGTCTAAGTGAATTTTAAATATATAAGAATATAATTTAGCTTAATTACATATTCACATATCTACATGTCATTAATACGAATGCCTCCTGAACTGCATTAGGATGCTGCAGTTGTACGTGTCCAGTCCTGATCAGACGTCAGACGCATGAAGGTGCAGACTGTGAAAGCCGCCTGTGGGAGACCATGGTCTTCTGGCTCTCCAGAATCTGGGAATTAGTGGTTTTCCCAGGTCATGTTCACTGATTTGTCACTAGTAATCGTAAATTTTTTTTGTAATGGACGGACCTCAGTAGTCCCGTGGTGGCATGTTGTTTGGTCGTGTTTTAGAGTCGACAGGCCCTCGAATTTCTTCTCCACGTGAGGGACACTGTAGGACCCACGGCGCTCTTCCGGAACAGCAGCGTTCATGCTGACATTATTGCCGCTGTGGCACTTGAGGTGATGGCGACACACAGAGGGGGCGAAAGGGTTCAACTTGGCTGCCTCTTCGTCATCTTCACTTTCCATGATCTCCATTTCAAACCAGTTTGGGTGGCTGAGTTGGTAAGCCTGAAACGCCTCCACGGCGTCCCTCAGAGCTTTCCCCGAGGGACACTGGAAGTAGTCGTCCTCCGCGATGCCAAGGACGCGCTTCACCCTGCCAGGCTGGTACTGTTCCTGGTCCAGGAGCCTGAAGAAGAGCTCCTCAACGTGCTTCATCAGCTTGTACTTCACGGTGATGTGGAACGGCGAGGGGATGTCCGCCTCACAGCTCACGTCTTCAAAATACGCCACCAAGTACTTCTGAAAGGACGACAGGCGCACAAACTCGGGGACGATGAGGGACAGGGCAGGGGAGAGCATGTCGCCGAGGGGCGAGTGCACATCCTCCCTTAACGTAACCCGCGGCCCGCCGCACATGGCCTTCCACTTCACCCCCACGCCACGCGAGCACAAGATGAGGATCTTGTCGAAGGAGCCGCGTACCCTCTCCCGCTGCATCTCCAGCCACTGCACGCGTCCCACCGCGCCGAGCTCCGCCGAGTCCAGCAGGTCCAGCGTCACCTCGGTGGCACACTTGGCCCTCAGGAAGGCGCTCAGCTTGAGTACAATCTCCTTGTACAAGGCATGGTCCAGCGAGTAGAGGATGAGCACTCTACTGGGACCGCTCATCTTCACGGGACCTGACTGACCGGGGCTGGGATTCGCAGAGGCCCCGGGGGACGTGGCTGGAGGCGCATTGTGGCACCAAAAACAATGAAGTATAATCAGTTTTACAGTTCTCCTCTGGTATATCTCAGCACATATGTTCTAATTCTACCAACCTTTTTGCGGATGTCTTTGCTGAGAGACCACGAAACAGACAACAAGCCCGGCACTTAGAATGAAGAATCCCAGCGTGAGCGGCAACATCCAGGCAAATCCGACAGGGGGAGGTACGCCTACGAACCCCAAAAAATGACATCAGACAGCTTTATGGTCTTTAACCTTAATGAAAACTGAATAGAGGGCTGAGAGGCACAGCAAGAAGAAAGTGACTTTTTCTGTAGCACAGCAACCGAGTAACAGAGTGTGGGCCCCGCCCCGCCCCGCCCCGCACCTGGACTACCTGCACCAGTGGTCCTCGTTGGTCTGTCTGTCGCTGTGTGTGTGCGTGGAGTGAGAGTGAAGTGTGGGCGTGTACTGTGTGTGGGTGCTGGTTCTGGTCAGAGTCGGGTGAGCTGCGTGTGTGACACGACACGGTGGGTTTTCACACAGTTTGCTGCTTCAGCGGTTTTAGATTCTGTCGATTCGGGCGTATTGAAATATAATTACAAGCATTTTATAAGTTTCAGTGGCTTTTACTGACAATCACATCATGTTTATGCAAAGAGTCAATATTTGCAGTGTCCTGACTGATGAAAAGTGAAGTGATTGTCACTGTGAAACACTGCAGCACAGCATACGGTGACAAAACAAAATGTGTCCTCTGCATTTAACCCATCACCCTGAGTGAGCAGTGGGCAGCCATGACAGGTGCCCGGGGAGCAGTGTGTGGGGACGGTGCTTTGCTCAGTGGCACCTCAGTGGCACCTTGGCAGATCGGGATTCAAACCGGCAACCTTCTGATTACGGGGCCGCTTCCTTAACCGCTAGGCCACCACTGCCCTGATGAAGACCCATTCCTTCTTAATCAGTGCTCGCCTCTTGAGGATTGACAACAAGTTCTTAATTGGTTTTCTGGCTATTGAACTATCAAAACAGGGCTTCATCAGAGAAAATGACTTAACCCCAGTCCTCAGCAGTCCAATCCTTGTACGTTTTGCAGAATATCAGTCTGTCCTTGATGTTTTTCTTGGAGAGAAGTGGCTTCTTTGCTGCCCTTCTTGACACCAGGCCACCCTACAAAAGTCTTTGCCTCACGATACGTGCAGATTTACATTTACATTTACAGCATTTATCAGACGCCCTTATTCAGAGCAACTTACAATCAGTAGTTACAGGGACAGTCCCCCCTGTATAGACTCAGGGTTAAGTGTCTTGCTCAGGAACACAATGGTAGTAAGTGGGGTTTGAACCTGGGTCTTCTGGTTCATAGGCGAGTGTGTCACCCACTATGCTACTACCACCCTCACACCTGCCTGCTGCCGTTCCTGAGCAAGCTCTGCACTGGTGGCACCCCGATCCTGCAGCTGAATCATCTTAAGCAGACGGTCCTGGCACTTGCTGGACTCTCTTGGGATCCCTTCACAACACTTGAACCTCTTCTAGAATTTTTTGATGATAAACGGTTGATTTTAGTCGGCTATTTTAACTCAGCATGACAGAATGATCTCCATCCTTGTGCTCCTCAACACTCTCACTTGTGTTAACGAGAAGATCAGTGAAATGATCTCAGCAGGTCCTATTGTGGCAGGGCTGAAATGCAGTGGAAATGTTTTCATGGCAAAGAGGGACTCTGCAACTCATCTGATCACTTCATAACATTTTGGAGTGTATGCACATTTCCGTAATAAAAATGGAAGCAGCAAACTTTGTGAAAACCAGAATTTGTGTCATTCTCAAAACTCTTTTGCCATGACTACACAAATCCGATCATACATTATTAAGTATATTATAAAGGCCGGATTATATTTTCTTTTACTGTACTTACGGTCACATACATTTACTTTTTCCCAGTGATCCAAGCAGTCTGTCGCACAGAGTTGGGAAAGTGGCTGAATCTTTTAGAAACAAGAAAACACCAGTGAGACCATTTTCTGAAAACATTTAACTCACCATAGTCATTGAACTCACCATAATGGAAACTCTGCAATGACTCGAGGAGTATAGGTCGATATGGAACGTGTCGTTCAGCACCGTCCGGTTCTCCTGTAGCAAGTGGGAAAAAATTGACCCAGATATTTACTGAGATCAATAATTGATCATTTATTCTGCCAAGAGAATATCCGTGTTTAACCTTCCAGAGTGTGTGGGAATGGTGGGAATTTGTGCTGTTAATGGCGAGCTTGTACTCCTCCGAGAACGACCAGGGTCGAAAGCTGATCAGGAGCTGGTTCCTGCCTGTGTTTTCTACTGACCACGTCAGGTGAGGTTTCCAGAGGCTTCCTGAGGCCAGAAGAGAATGAATGAATGAATGAGCGAATGAACACATGAATGTACCGTTCAACATATCGTCAACCAGAGCTGGTGACTGACCTCGTTCGACACACACTTTACAGTTCTGCATCCTGGGACTCCTGCAGTCTGCGTCACAGTCATCGTTTTAGAATTAAGAAAGCCGCTTTGTAATATGAGTTTTGTTGAAGAACTCACCTGGAACTGAGATTGTTTTCTTGACTCCTTCTTGACTGTTAGGTTTGGGTAAATTGTTGAGTAAAACTACATAGTTGTGCGCTGGGTTCACTGACACAGCCTTTATTGAAAAAGACCACTGGGACAGGCGAAAAAAAAGACACAGTGTCTCTTTAATATCATGATGGAGGAGACAGCACATTTGTATATTTTCTAAAACATGATTTCTTACTGGTTTCATATCTGGAGAGAAAGTCGACAAGCGGTTGTGAAAAAGGTAGCGAATGCATAGGCTCTGATTGGTGAACTCTTCCCAAATCTGAACCTCAGTTCCCAGTAAGATGAGTAAACCGGCTGAGAAATACACACACGTTTCATTAAACTACTTGTACACAGAGAAGAAAGGTTTCCATATTTTGTTCCCACCGTCAGACTGTGGCCTCCAGCAGAGGAGCAGCACCGGCACCAGGTCCCCCCTCTGGTTCTTCTCCGTGCCCCAGTCTTCGTCCTGGTCGCAGGGCTGGAAGAACGGGTGGCTTGGGGTCTCCATTCGTGACTTCACCCAGCCGGCATCTGTGCAGCTGTCTAACACAGCAAATAGGAAATTACTTCATAGCAGCAACTAAACCTCATTTACCAATAAAATGTCAATTCATTCCATTCAGACACTTACTTATCTTAACACTGCAATTTAGACCCTGTTCAAAAATGAAAAAATATGTTATTACTACATGCACTGCAGGTTATATTGTCACATGAATAAAATAAAAAGATTGTAAATTAAACTAAAAACAAAAGTGAAACTAAGACCAGCACACTGGCCAGTTTAATCAGGATATGAACGTATAAAATTATAATAATACCCATATACATACATAAAGAAACACAAAGCAGAGAAGATCGTGTGCATACCGCAGTATATCAAAAGTATATCATTTGATGACATCCTTAAACGTTAAAGATATATTTCAGTTCCAGAAAACCATAAACAGGATCTACAGAGGATCTTTTCAGGACCAGCAAACCACAAATATGATGTTCAAAGGATTTTTCAGCACCAGAAAACCATAAATAGGACCTACAGAGGATCTTTTCAGGACCAGAAAAACAAAAACAGGATCTGCAGAGGATCTTTTCAAAACCAGCAAACCATAAAAAGGATAAACAGAGGACATTTTCAGGACCAGAAAACCATAAATATGATGTACAAAGGATTTCTTAGCACCAGCAAACCATAAATAGGATCTACAGAGGACCTTTTCAGGACCAGAAAACTATAAACATGATCTACAGAGGATATTTTCATCCTTTATTGTCACTATAGATGTGTAGCTAGATAACGTTTGGAGCAAACCAGCAGATGCACATTTAAACTAAAGTCTGACAAAGATGAATAAAAATTGAATAAAGATACAGGTCTGGAATATTTACACTATTTATAGTAAGCAGTGAGTTGAAGTGCAGGTGAGATGAAGACAGTCCAGCATATAGAGGTGTAATATTGCACAGCAGTTATTGCACTTCAGACGGATTGACTGTAAAAAGCTCCCAGACCTGCTGTGAACAGTCCAGCGGCGGCTCCTGCAGCAGCAGTAGAGGATTCACCATGGTAACGGCCGGTGACAGCAGCAGGAGAGTAAAAAGCGGCGGGTGCATTTCAGAAAAGGGCTTCAACCCTCACGCAAACCGAAGTGAAGTTCACTGTGAAAACGCAACTGCGCCTTTCACACTGCAGGCCTTCCTCATGCCGATAACAGCGAAATTATCACACGATCTGAGGAAGTGCCTGCGCAGAGCAACTACTTTTAATAACAGGATGTGGATGATGATGGACCGTATGAAAAAACCATTGATTCGCAAATTAAAAGAAGGGTTAATTGTCTCCCAGGTCCCAAGCTTCCATCGGTCTTGATGGTTTTCACGTAGTTTTCACATGGTTTATCCTGGTTTGTTAAATTGAAATAAGATAATTTCATGTTTATGTTATTATTACATCCTTGCATTGTAGTAGTAGTACAAACCGGATTCCAAAAAAGTTGGGACTTAAATTAAAACTGAACTGTGAATTAAAACTGAATGCAATGATGTGGAGATGGCAAATATCAATATTTTATTTGTAATAGAACGTAGATGACAGATCAAATGTTTAATCCGAGTAAATGTATAATTTTAAAGGAAAAATATGTTGATTCAAAGTGTCACGGTGTCAACAAATCCCTCAAAATGTTGGGACAAGTAGCAATAAGAGGCTGGAAAAAGAAAATTTGAGCATAACGAAAAGCTGGAAGACCAATTAACACTATTTAGGTCAATTGGCAACATGATTGGGTATAAAAAGAGTTTCTCAGAGTGGCAGTGTCTCTCAGAGGCCAAGATTGGTAGAGGATCAACAATTCCCACAATGTTGCGCAGAAAGATAGTGGAGCAATAACAGAAAGGTGTTTCCCAGCGAAAAATTGCAAAGACTTTGCATCTATCATCATCAACTGTGCATAACATCATCCGAAGATTCAGAGAATCTGGAACAATCTCTGTGTGCAAGGGTCAAGGGCGTAAAACCATACTGGATGCCCGTGATCTCCGGGCCCTTAAACGACGCTGCACCACAACCAGGAATGCTACTGTAAAGGAAATCACAGAATGGGCCATCTGCCGTTGCCAGCTGAAACTCTACAGTGCAAGTAAGAAGCCATTTCTAAGCAAGATCCACAAGCTCAGGCGTTTTCACTGGGCCAGGGATCATTTAAAATGGAGTGCGGCAAAATGGAAGACTGTTCTGTGGTCAGACGAGTCACGATTCGAAGGGAAATCTGGGATGCCATATCATCCGGACCAAAGAGGACAAGGACAACTCAAGTTGTTATCAACGCTCAGTTTAGAGGCCTGCATCTCTGATGGTATGGGAGTGTTATGGGCAGCTTGCATGTCTGGAAACGCACCATCAATGCAGAAAAATATATTCAGGTTCTAGAACAACATATGCTCCCATCCAGACGTCATCTCTTTCAGGGAAGATAATGCCAGACCACATTCTGCATCAGTCACAACATCATGGCTGCGTAGGAGAAGGATCCGGGTACTGAAATGGCCAGTCTGAAGTCCAGATCTTTCACCTGTAGAGAACCTTTGCCGCATCATAAAGAGGAAGGTGCGACAAAGAAGGCCCAAGACGATTGAACAGTTAGAGGCCTGTATTAGACAAGAATGGGAGAGCATTCCCATTTCTAAACGTGAGAATCTGGTCTCCTCGGTCCCCAGACGTCTATTGAGTGTTGGAAGAAGAAGGGGAGATGCCACACAGTGGTGAAAATGGCCTTATCCCAACTTTTTTGGGATTTGTTGACACCATGAAATTCTGAATCAACATATTTTTCCCTTAAAATGATACATTTTCTCAGTTTAAACTTTTGTTCTGTGATTTATGTTCTATTCTGAATAAAATATTAGAAGTTGGCACCTCCACATCATTGCATTCAGTTTTTATCCACAATTTGTATAGTGTCCCAACTTTTTTTTGTAGTATTGTAGTGTGACTCGCCCCTTCGTAGACTTTGCTCTTTTTCTTGTTCACCACATGGTTATGTTTATGTTGCCGTATGTCTTTTATGAAACTCTTCATAATGTTCTCTTATATTTATGTATAATTTATTATTTTATAAATTTTTTTGGCTGAGCTGGATTAGCGTCACCTTCCCTGATTCTGCAATGACGCGTTACCACCGCCAGAGGGCAGCGCCGTACACATTCCTGCAATTGCTGTCAATGTGGTCTGTTGGTTTCTATGGTCTGATCAGAAATTAAATGTAACAATTTGCTTTAATCACTGCTGCAAAATGTTACAAATCCAATTATGCTTGTTTCTATAATTATAACAGTAAAAGCAGATGCATCTGTAAAATGTTATCAGTTCAAATAACCTGGTAGTTAGAGAACCATCCGACCTCTACAACTCACACAAAATGCAGCAGCTCGACTGATCTTTAACCTTCATAAATTCTCCCACACCACCCCTCTGCTACGTTCCCTCCACCGGCTCCCAGTAGCTGCACGCATCAGGTTCAAAATACTGATGCTGACTACAAAGCCAAACATGGAGTAGCACCATCCTACCTCACAGCCCTTATTACACCTCGCACTGCACCTCGTATACTCCGAGCCTCCAGTACTGCTCGCCTGGTCCCTCCATCTCTGAAGGTAAAAGGAAGACGTTCATCTAGACTCTTCTCTGTCTTGGCTCCTCGGTGGTGGAATGAACTTCCCCTCGAGGTCAGAACAGCTCACTGAGCACCTTCACACGACAGCTCAAGACCTTCCTCTTTAGAGAACATTTAGATTAAATTGTACTTTTTGTTGTCAAACTTGTGTACAGAATCTACAACAGAGTGAATAAAAAAATTGTATTCATAGTTGGGGTCCTAGTGAACCGGAATTGATCTCTTCATCGATGGTAACTTGAATGCATGTTGTAAGTCGCTCTGGAAAAGGGCGTCTGCCAAATGCTGTAAATGAAAATGTAAATGTAGACAAACATAAAAAAAAACCCACACCATGTAGCTGAGTGCCCATGCTCAATTGAAAAGTGAAAACGATTCTATTATCTGAGAGTGCAGGGCATCCATATATCTGCCCACATGCCACCAGTCAGCAGAAGCAGGTGAGAAACGCTGGCACAAATCCTGTTTTAACACGGCAGCTCCGCCAAAGTCCCGTAACATACTGTTCCAGCCCAGCCTTTCACCTACAGTGAGGTGTTCAGAGTACAAATGAATAAATGACGTGCAATGGCATTTAAAATCTATGCAATTAGAATGTGTGCGTGCGTGTGAGAGAGAGAGACGTAAAGTTGGAGGTGATGGACAAGCAGCCCAAGGTGCTTTAATGTTGCCAGGCACGTGCGATAGTCAGAGGCGTATCAGGAACTCTATTTTAGTGAGCCATTCACATGAAGGATCAAAATCATAAATCTGTCATCAAAACGAATAAAATGCCTTTTCGCTGCGGCGCCGCCACACTGTCCACTCTCTTCCTCTGTCATCAGGGTTAAAGGTACGTTTGATCGAATGAACTGTACAGCCGTCAGCAGGACAATGGTGCCTATTGTGCTGGTTACATTGTAATATTAATTATGAGTATTGTAGACGCAACATGCGCACTGTGGCCTGCTAACCCCTCTGTTTTACGACGAGATTACATCTTTAGCTGCATGCGCAATGTGTGTTTGCCATGTCACACACTGGTTATGGCGTGCCTGTTTTTACGGTGGCGACTCTCACCCCAAGGCGCGGTCCTGAGCGGGACGGCGAGGCCGAGGGTGATTTGTGCGCCTGACCCGGCCAGGTGGCGGTCGGTGAAGATGCCTTGTAATAAACCCGGGCACGGCTGCATGAACAGAGTCCTTGTGGCTTTTTAATGTGACTCGCTGTCACTCACTGTCTTCGTGCGGACCCCAGGTCAGCGTGAACGCTGCAATCTGGAACCTTACATTATGGCCATACGTTTCATTAGATGAAATGACATTTAGCTGGTGACTTCCAGCCAGTAGTCACAGAGACGAGATTTTCTCACAGGAGCTGAAAGTCCTTAACCAATTACGTGCCAGTTATCCATCTGACCTCCCGTCTGAACAATTTGCCATGATGACATCGTGCGTCATGTCCAACGGCGCGAGAGGGATCAGTGGCACATTGTCCCCGCTGCCACTGTCCTGCTGTCTCAAAGCTTCACGGTGTCCCAGTGAACCAGCCGGCCAAGGCCACAGGCACGAGGCATGGCAGCAATGCGCTCCAATATAGCCAGACCAGAATACGCACTAACTCCCGATAACGAACTGTGTCGTTATCCAATTTAGCTGGTCTGGCAGGGAGCAGAGAGCCTCGGCACGCTGGTTAGTGCCATGCAGTCATGAGTGGAGATAACTATATAAAATGCACAAATACATTTTATAAATTTTTTTTTACCTTCTTCAGGGTATCTTCTTTAGTCATCATGTCTGAAGGGTAAGTACCGTTGCATTAAAAAAAAAAAAAATTATCAATTGATTGATCAATACAATTTCACTGCATATCTAATTTTTTATTACGTGCAACTTCCCCCATCCACCAAAATATTGCAGACCGGTGAGTAGTTTTTGGATTGTATATAATTGATAAAATATTAGAATTTTGAAACAGTTACTAATAAAAGAGTGAAATACATGTGTCATGATCCGGTCTGGAGTTCGGACCGGAGTTTCATGTTAGTCCTGTATTATTATGTTTCCTGATCGTGTTCACCTGTGTATGATTGTATAAAGCTGCCCTGTTTGTGTCTGTTCGCCATCGGGTCGTTGTTTGGTGATGTTTCCCTTGTCCTGTCTACCATGTATTAAACCCCTGTTTCGTGACGTCGTGCTTATGCGTCCTTCTTCCTCGTCATGTCCAACCATCGTGACGACGTGATAATGTACTGTAGAATGTATGAACATACGGTACTGAGAAAACAAAACCACTGTACACGTAGGCTTGTAACAAAACCAATACGCCAATCACTGATCAAACATTGATTTTACGTAAAGCGTTTATTGCAGAATTTCTATGTGTTGTGATGCAAGACAGTATTGTTCTCCATTGTTCTCCATCTGTAGACTTGTAGGAGATCATCCATTAGGAGACCATCCATTATTATACAGCATTGGGAGAGACCACTTTCACTTTTTAATCGTCATTATTTCTGTCTTTTACACTCTTATATTGTCCCTTCCTGAACAATTTTTAGAGTAGCTGATGGGGAGATGGAAACTTTTAATTAGCGTCCTTGCTGACTAATACTTTTGCACAGTACTGTATGTAGAATGTGATGAATGATGAGTTTTTATTGCAAGTTTTAACTAGTATGTTTTTTTTTGTAGAAAGTTTGTTTGTCCTTTCCTGAAATATAATGAGACAAAATAAACGTAATGTCTGATTTACTCTGAGCTGTAATGTAAATTTTTCATCTTGGCAGAGAAAGGCAAAGTATTCAGCCACGCGCAGGCTTCTCCTGAAGGTGAGTTCCTCTCATCTTCATCCTTCCCCTTCCAAAATCTGCTCTTGATTAATGTTCATGTTTTCTTGGCCTCCAGTCCAAGCTGCTGAAGAAGGCAGCTTCGATGCTGGTGACGGAGAAGGAGGGGATGGTCCGAGAGCGAGAACAAGCCCTAAGCGAGAGGGTCCCACCGCTCAAACTGTCCGGCCTCTCCGCACAGGAGCTGCAGGTCTGCATTTATCATGTTGAGCACGTTCTGATATACTCTCCGCATATTTGAACCCAGACTGTGTTCTGTGCAGGAACTCTGCAAAGACCTGCATCGTAAGATTGATGCCGTTGATGAGGTCCGGTACGACATGGAATTAAAAGTGGTGAAAAATGACAAGGAGGTATATTTTCTGCACATTTTTGATTGCTTTCAATGAAGTAACGAGTTGCAGTTTTTATTCATAATTCAGACTATAAGAAAGTGTAAGTATTGAAAAAACTCAGCGACTGTGCTGTTCTGACCACCGAGGAGCCAAGACAGAGAATAGTCTAGACGAGTGTCTTCCTCGTACCTTCAGCGGTGGAGGTATAATATGGGCTGTGAGGTCGGATGGTGGAACTCCATGTTTGGCTTTGTAGGCCAGCATCAGGATTTTGCAGCTACTGGGAGCCAGTGGAGGGAGTGTAGTGGTGGGGCGGTGTGGAGAATTTGGGAAGGTGCGGCTGTATTCTGTATTAGTGGTAGAGTCAGAGGTGGACCTGCTAGAAGGGAGCTACAGTAGTCCAGTTGTGAGATTACTAGGGGCTGAACCAGGATCTGGGTGGATCCATCTGATTTGAGCAGGAAAGATTGGTGATGTGAGTTGAGAAGCAGAGTTGGTCATCTAGAGTTACTCCAAGGTTGGGTGCAGTTGTTGAAGGAGAAATCTGAGAGTTGTTCAGGTAGATTGTAGTTGTAGAGAATCTGCTGGAATGCAAATTAGCTTGGTTTTGGTGGGATTTAGTTTTAGCTGATGGGCTGCCATCCAGGATTAAATGTCTGTTAGACATGCAGAGACTTGGGAAGCAGCATGTACATCTGAGGCAGGATAAGAAATGATGGGTGTGACGCGTCTCCCAATTTTGCCATTCAGATTCAGACCCTGGTCCAGAAAATTGCAGAGATGAAGGGCACCATGAGCCGCACCAAACTGAAGAGGGTGAAGAAATCTGCCGACGCCATGCTGGGCTCCATGGAGTCCAAGCTGATGAAGGCCGACTTCAAGGCCAACCTGAAGACGGTCAAGAAGGAAGAGGAGAAGGTGACCCCCCCTTTTAAACCCGCCCTCTCCTCTATAAGATTTGAGAAATGTTCTGATCGCCAATCAATAAACCTTCCAAATTGTTTAACCCTGTGCTGCTCCACCCACTCTTTTATTAGTGAGTGGAAGAAGCTCTAGATAACAGCAAGGACTACATGACCCTGCTGTAGAATCTGACTCCTTTCATTTGATTTCTGATTCTCACAGAAAGAGGAGGTAACCGACTGGCGTAAGAACGTGGAGGCCATGTCTGGCATGGAGGGCAGGAAGAAGCTGTTCAATGCCGGACAGTAGAAGTCAAGATTACAAGACTGTTAAAAAAAATACAGATAAATTTAAACGTGTCCAAGAGTGGCTGCCGTTTATTAAAATGTTGTACAGACCTGTCTGTATTTTTTTTTGTTGAAAAAGTAGATATAGAAATTTTATATGTCTCTTTGACATTATACTAATGACATTAGAATTCTTGTCTTTGTAAACTAGTTCATGTTGGATGTAAAAACATAACATCGAAAAATCACAAATTTTCTTTTGCAAAATATTTCAATATTTTGAACCAAAATTGTGAATTGCTGCCAAATGACTCTGTACAATGACATTTCACGATTAAACATGCTGCAATCTGTAAAAGAGACGTTTTTGCTTCTGTTTCTGGACAGGGGGTGGATGTGGGTTCAACCTTGTTTACTTCTGGGGTTCCTTCTATGACCTTGACACAAAGGTCAGGAAGGTGCATCATCACACTTCGTAATTCGTCATTCACGCTTTCCAGTGTTGCAAGCAACAGCCGCTTTTGCCCTTTAGCTCAAGACACTTTGCACTCAAACTGTTCATGTTCGATCTCCACATGACCTGAGCTGCTCAGTGTTGCACAGAACCCCCTGACAGCCAGACCCTCCGGGGGTCTTCGCCCCATCGCCCTCCCCCTGCCTTATAGGGACAAACAATGGGGGACCGCCGTGGAGTATGCATGCAACCGTGTTTCGATGTTCCTCGGCATACTGAGCATGGGGACCTCGAGGTCTATTTTAGTGAGCCACTCACAGGAGGCCACAGGAGCCATAAAATGAGACTGAGGTTTTCCTTGGTCCCCGTCCTCAGCTCTCAGCCCTCAGCCGCGGTCCTTAACCAGGGGGAACCGGTAGGATTTATTCAAAAAACACTTTACGCTCGCAGACTCACTAGACACTGAAAAAAGCATTTTAATTAACCATCATGTAATGTGTTCATCCTCAGCATGCAGGGCTTTTACAGAAAGCAGATTAACCGCTTGGCTTTCACTGATGCTGCTAAAAATGTTAAACTGTTCTAAAACTGCGGAACTTTTGCTTTCAGAAGACACAACATAATGTCTGAAGCGTGAGTTTTTCTCCTATTATGAACATGTGTGTTATGCATGTGATTGTTACTGATTATTTATTCATTTAAAACTTTTCTTTTTTTCTTCCTTTCCACTCCAGATCGGTAAGTTGACTTCCTCTTCTATGCATTGTAAAACCAGACAGATTTATGGGGTACAGAACCATGTACAGCGCCCCTTCGTGTCTTTGTGTCATGTCCCTGTTCCTTAACAGGCATCAAAGCCCAAGATCAGCGCCTCCCGCAGGCTGCTGCTGAAGGTACATTCTTTATGTGACAGTGAGAAGGCCTTCGTTGCCTCAATTCTTTTTTTTCTCAGAATAAATGGTGAAATTGTGGGTGAAATACAGTCTTTTGCACGCCCCCCAGACCAAGCTGCTGAAGAAGGCCGGGTCCATGCTGGCGGCTGAAAAGGAGGAAAAGAAGCAGGAGAGAGAGAGCACGCTGAGCGAGAGAGTTCCTCCACTCAAACTGTCCGGTCTTTCTGTGCAGGACCTGCAGGTGAGTCCTAAAATGGATTAACCGGAATGCACGTCGCACCTCAATGGTGTCAGGAGGACTAGTGTGATTTTAGTATCGACAAGTAGAAAGTTAACAAAAGTATTTTAAAAATAAAAGTTCTTTCTGCAAATGTACATGAAAAAAGCTTGCAGTTTGATATTTTGTCATATGCAGCCAATTTCAGGCCTTTTTCAGGGGTCAATTTGAAGAAATATGAAGAGTTTCATATTGGAATGGTTCATACAATCTCTTCTGTTGGGAAAATGAGCAAACCAATAACCAATTGTTGTGTAATTTTAACATCACACATGAAACAGAACTATAACAGAACACAGTTTCTCTGTGTGTCAATATTATTCAGTAATTACACTGAATTAATGCTCAAACTTCCTGGAATAAACACATAAGATGGGTGTCTGAACCACAATGCCTGTTATGATTAAGGCTGGGACTTAGCCAAGGTGAATATTTACAGTATGGTTGCTTTTCATTTTAAATGCATGTGAGTGTTAAAACTGGGCAGAAACAGCAGCAGAATGAATCTCAACTTGAATCTTCACAGACACTTTGCAAAGACCTGCATCAGAAGATTGACGTCGTTGATGAAGACAGATATGACATTGAATCCAAAGTAGTTAAAAATGAAAAAGAGGTACGTTTTTATAAAGTAGAGTGTCAGTAGATGATCAATATTATCACCAGTGATGTGTAAAATGTACAATCATACTTCTTACTTCCATAATTGTAATGACTGAAAAATATGAACTTCACCGGTTTCAGATTGAGAACCTGACGATGAAGATCACTGAGCTGAAGGGCAAAATGAAGAGACCTAACCTCAAGAGGGTGAAGATCTCAGCCGATGCCATGCTGGGCGCCCTCCTCGGGGCCAAGGTTAAGGAATCTGTTGACTTCAAAGCGAACCTCAAGACGGTGAAGAAAGAGGAAGAGAAGGTGAGGTGCATCTTGCACTTGTTTGCACGTGACCCACGACTCTCATCTGACCCTGTTCAATGCTGCTGTCTACAGAAAGAGGAGGTGACCGACTGGCGTAAGAACGTGGAGGCCATGTCGGGTATGGAGGGCAGGAAGAAGCTTTTCGACGCTGGACAGTAAAAGGTTGGTTTAAATGGCTTGAACATTTTTTGAAGCGTTTCAAAGATGTGCAAGGTTCTGATGAAAATCTTTATATTTCAGATGAACCCCCTGAAAGCTGATGACACTGAAGAAAATGCCATGCCATTTCCGTTCTTTGGCCACCTTCTTATTGTAATAAGATTGTGCTGTTTTGTTACAGGTGATTGTGATATTTCATACAATGTGAAGTTTAACTTTGGTGAAATATTGTTAATTGCACAAGTAAATGCAGACTGCTGCAAATTTGGTTGTTTTTTGCAATCAAAGCTGTGTGAACTATAGAGAATTCTTATATATAATTCTATAATCATTATATATAATTCTGTAATCATAGTATTGTGTTGTTATTTATCAAGCATCTGTGAAACTGTGAATTTGTTGCACATAGGAATAAATTGTTCTAGTGGACCCTGTGGCACCGTTTCTTCGTTTGTGCAGCTTGCACAGAACAGCCACATGCTGTCACGTCCATGCGGGCATGACGCGGCGGGTGAACAGAGAGGAGAACGTGGAGTGACGAGGAATGGAGGACGCTTTCACCTGACATCACGGAACAGGGGTTTAATTAGTGAATCACAGGACAGGGGAGACATCCGAGACGTAGACAGTGGTGAAGACGGAACATAACTTCAAAGACCTGACAGCGGACAGAAACGAACAGGGCAGCTTTATACAATTAACACAGGTGAAAACGATTAGGGAACATTACACAGGACAACAATGAAACTCCGGTCCGGATCCTGATCCTGACCCGGACCGGAGTAACCCCCATTTCGGACCGGATCCTGACACATGCGGCAGCATGGAGAAGCATTGGCATCAGATATACTGCTCTTCCAAAAGGGATGTGGTGGGTCAAGGTCTGACCCACATTTCCGAGCTGAACCAAGATTATTCCCTCGTCTGCACTCCGTAAATTACAACATTTACAGATGAAAAGGTCAAAATAGTCAAAAAGGTTCTGAGCTAAGATGGCTTGTCAGATTCACATATACATTCTCATTATGAAATGTAAACTTTAAAAGTTATTTTATTTTGACTTGTATCTACTCAAAAAAAACCTTTTTACCTTAAGTGGCCTCTGCCCTGTCAGCCAGTAGATTAGATTCATTTGATCCTATCTGCTACCAAATGTAGGCGATTAGGCCGACTTTACAAATAACAAGGAGGCAGGGGAAACATTTCCAGCTCATCTCAACAATCAGCTCTAAAAATAATCCGTGACAAAGGCCATGTGTTCATTCTTGACTCTTCTTACATGTATGCACGTCCCTGGGAACGAGCCCTTGACACGCGGGCTCGCGTTACATCGAGAGATGCCTCCACCTGCTCCTGTTCATTTAGGCGAAGTTTATGGGTGGGTAGGTGTACAGCCCTGCGCCCCGCTTCCCGCCCCCAGTGGTGGGCCAACGTGAATGGGCGATTATCACATTCACGTAGTGTCTGATAATTAGCTGCGATGCACCCGCGAGAACACCCGAGGGACTGGCGATCTTTGGATCTGGCAAGGCTCTAACACAACAGAGTCATTTTGGAACAATATCTCAACAGACGTACCTGTCCACGGTTCTTAAAGCTCCTTCTCTTCCTGTCCAGTCCTTGTTATGTTGCAGTTCAGTGCTGTTTAAAATGGTCACATTAACAACTCATATTACTCCATTAGTTTAGCTGCTTTAAAACTCAAGAAGACCAAAGCTGTAAAATGGATTTAAGGTGAGCTAGATTAATACGTTGTGTTTGCCGAATTTTTTTATGTTAGGGAGTAAATGTGGTTCATTTTTATTCCTAGTCTTTAACCGGTTCTTGTGCACGTTGCATAAAGTACATTCCCTAAACATTCCCTAAACTAAATCCAGTTCAGGAATCTACCAATCTGGGTGCCAGCCAGAGTGGCAGCCCAACACAGGGGGCATTTCTGATTTCGTACAGAAATAAACGCTCTTGACAGGGTCAGTGTCACGGTGTTTATGGGTTTATTATCCATAACTGGTCCTGCACCTTTTGATACATGATTGTGCTGAATTTTTTTTTTAGCATGTCCACCATTGATATGTATACGGAGATAACATAGTGAACTATAATAGTTTTATTTGATCTGTATTATAATGACTGAGGACAGCCGCCTTCCTTTGCACACTGGTTACTCTGTGTTTTACCAGCTCTGACCACCAGGCCGCCATCCTCCTTCGCCGCCCCTCAACAGAACGACAATAAAAGTTGTTTTATTGTGACACTTTTCAGTTGGGATGTGGCGGGCCACGCTAAAGGCCAACCAGAGAGTGGCAGAGGCAGCGGTCTATTTTAGTGGCTCGTCCACATGGGCGCCTGAAACTATAAATCTGAACCGTTTTCCCCTCATCCTCCGCTGGCGACCCGTCCACAAGCTCTGCCGCGAAGCTGCCAGAGGAGGTACGTTCACATCGTGTTCATTTCGGAGTAATCGCAACTGCTCCCTCACGAAACCACACAGTTGTTTTCAGAGGCGCGGGCCCGAACGAAACGAGATCGTAGCACGAACTCATTCTGCCTGGACATGCGTGCAGATTTCATTCATGCAGACGCCTGTCAGTTTAGAGAGAACGCCAGAGCATGTTCACCCTGTTCTGAAACGTTCTTAAGAAGAACTCGATCTTCCTTCCACCTTAGATCTGAGGCTCACACGCCAAGATGGCAGACGCGTGAGTACACTTCTTCATGCCGGGCGTCTGGTTGCCAGAGGCCGCTTGGCCGCGCGCACTGACACAGGTCCTGTCTTGTCCTTTTCTCACCTTACCAGGCCGGTAAGATGGTGACGAATGAAGCGAACCCAAACGACCAGAGATGGCACTTCAATTCAAGTCAGCCCAAGATGTCGGTTCTGTGGCTCATCTGTGTTCTGTGAATGTTTCAGAAAAAGTCCAAGATTTCCTCGTCCCGTAGACTCGGCTTGAAAGTAGGTACACACCGTGGTCACCTCTTTGGTCTTTCCCCAGACTTTCGGGACGTGTGTGTCTCTCGCCCTGTCAGATAAGGCTGCTGAACACAGCCTTTCAGATGCTGGCCGTGGAGAAGGAGGAGAAGGTGAAGGAGAGGGCGGCTGCTCTGAGCGAGCGGGTTCCACCGCTCACCCTGACTGGCCTGTCGCTGCAGGACCTCCAGGTACGTCCGCGCAGTTCCCTTGATAAGTGGATTTGGGACATTATTTTGCATTACTGTGCTTTTCACAGAACCTTTGCAGAGATCTGCATCATCGAATTGATGTTGTTGATGAAGAGCGGTACGATATTGAGTCCAAGGTGGTCAAAAACGACAAGGAGGTACCACCAATGCAGATAATGGTAAAGCTCCAAACGCCACTGGAGAGCGTGTCTGATGTGTTGGGCTCTCTCGGAAACAGATCAAGGAGATGAGTCAGAAGGTCTACGAGATGAAGAGCAAGCTGAAGAGACCGGCGCTGAAGAGGGTGAAGCTGTCGGCTGAGGATATGCTGCGAGTGCTGCTGGGCTCCAAACACACCGGCTCCATCGACTTCAAGGCCAACCTCAAAACGGTCAAGAAGGAGGAGGAGAAGGTATGGCCTCTGTGGCTTTTCTTCACAAGCTTATCTCAGGAAACAAGTCAGACATCCACAGGCGATAAAGAGAAAAACGTGACTTTGAAGACATCATGAAAAAATGATCACTGCTGCAGCCAGCTGCAAAATAATACTTTATTATACATAATGTTTTTATGTATAAAAACTACTGAATGGTCTATTGGATCTGCCCCGGTTTCTGCCAATGTGGGTCTTATTCCCACAGAAAGAGGAGGTGACGGACTGGCGTAAGAACGTGGAGGCCATGTCTGGTATGGAAGGCAGGAAGAAGCTTTTTGATGCTGGACAGTAAAATCCTGTAATCCTGCTATTATTACTGATATTACTGTTATGTTTAAAAACAGCCAAATGTACGTTTTAAGACAGGAATATTACTTGTAAATGAGTGCAACAGTCATTTAATGCAAATTGAATAGTTGTTTCTGTCCTGTACTTGTACAGTAGAACAGACCTGTGGTGACATTAATAAAATTGAGAGCTTGAAAAAGTTTCGTTTGCAGTTCATCTCTCTGCCTGATGATGGTGATCTAAAGCAACGTGTTGAGACAGAACGAGGCCCGTTACCTAATACAAGGTACCTTATAATTATAAAGCTGTAATGAGCAAATAAATCTGTAAACTGTAATTATGTTGTGATTAAATTATATTTATATGTGTAATATATTGTTTACTGCATCAAGGTCTTTTAAATATGTCATTTTGAGAAAAATAATTAATGTTAATTGATGTAATATAAAAGTAAATAGGCTCTTATATCATGCAGTTAAATGTCAGGAAAAAGTTGAAAAAGCCAACACACCTATTTAATACTTCTGCAAACTCGAATAACCAAAGTGCAGCAACAGAAGAAAACACAGACGGGTGTCTCAGTGACAGCGGCGACTCTATAAATCACCTCTCCTCCGGTGGCCAGAAAACTGTCACATGCAGGACATGGGGAGAGCAGAGTTTAGAATGTACAACATTTCAGATGGAGACAGTGGGCTATTTTGGTGAGCCACTCGTGGGATGAAGCAAATCTATATATGTGTTGAGTTTCACCTGTCCCCCACACACGGAGAGCAGCTACTGTCACCTGGAAGGTACGTTTCCTGAGCGTGGGACCAAAAATGACCTTTATTACAATTTCTCGAGTGGAGCCTGAGAGACCAACTATCTTATTTTAGACAATATTAAAAAAATTGCTTTAAATGTAAAAGGTTTTCATTATATAAGGATTTAAGATAACATTTTCTTTGTATGAATGATTTTTTTAATGTGATTTGTCATTTTAGCATTGCCACACAAGCACAAGCATGTCTGAAACAGGGTAAGAAGCATCTTTACGCTCAGCTGAGGTATCGATGTACCGGGAAGTTCTCCCATATTTATCTCTGACGCGATGTGTGCTTGCATTGTTCTTTTTCCCTCCTCTCCATTATTATTGCACCAGACCGGTGAGTCAGTCACAAAATAAATTTCATCATTTATGCCATACACCTTCGGTGACAGTAAAATTAACATTTCAATCAAAACGGATCCTGCATTAGACCAACACTTCAAAACACAAAAATATTACATTGTTAACATATTGGTAACAATGAAAATTATTGATTAACTTTTTTTTTCCTTTCAGAAAAAGTCAAAGATTACTGCCTCCAGGCGGCTATACATAAAGGTTGGCCTGCATTCTTAGTTAATGTTCATATATACAGACAAGAACTATGGCGTGTAAGCAATCAAATTAGAGTAACTATCACAAAGGAAGTTTTTTTTTTTTTTTTATATATTACTTTTTCATATTCCTGATATGGTTTGAACATGGTGTTTTTGCCACTAGACCAAGCTCCTGAACAAAGCCCTTTCTATGCTGGCATCTGATAAAGAACAGAAGATCATAGACAGAGAGAGAACCCTGAGCGAAAGGGTTCCACCGCTGAAGTTCCCTGGTTTATCCATACAAGACCTTCAGGTGTTTCAAAATTTAATTTTCACAAACTTCTCCAAAAAAAAGAATTGTTGTACACCGTGAAGAAAACCAAACTTTTCAACTTGTTCAACAGAACCTTTGTAAAGATCTACACCAGAAAATTGATGTGGTGGATGAGGAGCGCTATGACATTGAAGCTAAAGTGGTTAAAAATGAGAAGGAGGTACTGCAGCCATTTGCTTTAGGAGAAAGGTCCATGTGTTGGTGTGAAGGGCTACATCGTCTGCGTTTTCCTGCGTTAGATTGCTGATTTGAACCACAAGATCTACGAGCTGAAGGGTAAAATGAAGAGGCCCGCGCTGAAGAGGGTGAGAGTGTCTGCGGAGGCCATGCTGGGTGCCCTGCTGGGCGCCAAACACAAGGAGTCCATCGATTTCAAGGCTAACCTCAAGACGGTCAAGAAGGAGGAGGAGAAGGTGCTTTTCGCCTGTCCCATCGTCCCATTACCCAATAAAATATCGAGACTAGCTTACATCCGGCTCTTTGTAATGATGCATCTGTTTTTTATCTTCTTCTCACAGAAAGAAGAGCTGACCGATTGGCGCAAAAACGTGGACGCCATGTCTGGCATGGAGGGCCGGAAGAAGATGTTTACTGGGGCTTCATGAAAATTCTGCATCAGTCTGTTAATTACACATTGACTCATGGCACTTTCATTTTGGAAATATAAGAAAGTATGAATGGAGAAAATTGTATGTACATAGTTTCATTGAAATATTAAAGATATGTATGCGCTTTGTTGAGGATACTCTTTCATCTCATATGATATCTACACTGAAACCTAGTGTTAACACTATTGAATAAATACATTGAATAAAAACAGACTCAATTTGAGTCAAGGTACCAAGTAATCTGGAGAATTTGAGACTAAAATACAGCCCTCGTCAAAACAAACTCGAATGCCTTAAATGGTCAGCGGCAGCTGAAAGCCCCGCCTCTCTTGGACACTCCGTCTTCCCATTGGACCGCATCCCTGTCAGTCACGCGTGTGGGCGCGTCCACCGGCTCCGCTTTGAACGCAGCGGTTCCTGCGAGCAGAAACATCACTCTGCGGGATCCGGCCTCGCTCCTAAGGTGAGTGTAAACGTCACCAGGGTCCCTTTTCCCCCCACCCCACGTTCCCACTCCGTCGTTAGCCCGTTGTTAAACGCGACGCACGGCTGCTCGACCGTGCACCGGCGTCCGAGGCAAATGTCAGAGTTCAGGCAGCCTAGCTGATCGGCTAGCTGTGTTTACCTCCACACGCATCGCACGCACGGTGTTGTACATCGCGATGGAAGTGCGACTTTGAGCCGAGTGTGTTTTAGTGCAGGTGTCCCCAGTTCCCGGCGACCCCGCTGCTGGACAATCGATGGTCACCTGACCCTTGTTGGAAAAGGCTCTGGAACTTGATCTCTGTTTCCGCAGATCGTCCTCCCTGCCGCATGTCGAAGTACAGACTCTTCCTCCTCAGGCATGGGGAAGGGGCCTGGAACAAGGAGAACCGCTTCTGCAGCTGGGTGGACCAGAAGCTGAGCGAAGACGGGGTGCTGGAGGCCCAGGAGTGCGGGAAGCTCCTGAAGGAGCACGGAGTTATGTTCGACCGCGTCTTCACCTCCATCCTCAGCCGCTCCGTCCAGACGGCCTGGCTGGTGCTGGGGGCCATGGGCCAGGAGTGGGTCCCCGTCACCAAGTCCTGGCGGCTGAACGAGCGCCACTACGGCGCCCTGATCGGCCTCAACCGAGCCGAGATGGCGCAGAGCCACGGCGAGGAGCGGGTCAGGCTGTGGCGGAGGAGCTACGACATCACGCCGCCGCCCATCGACGAGTCACACCCCTATTTCGCCGAGATCTACGACGACCGGCGCTACACCACGTGCGACGTGGCCAAAGAGGCGCTGCCCCGTACTGAGAGCCTTAAGGAGGTTCTGGGCAGACTGCTGCCATACTGGAACAACGTCATCGTTCCAGAGGTCAAGGGTGGCCATACTGTGCTCATCTCTGCTCACGGAAACAGTTGCAGGGCCCTCCTGAAACACATAGAAAGTACGACATACTAACGCTCGACTAAAAAAATCCAGTACAGCAAGGAGCGACTTTTCCGCTTTAAGTAGAATCTGGAAGTGACACCCATGACCTCACCGTAAAGGCCACAGGCATAATGTTTCTCGTCCCTCGGAAACCCTTTGACCTTTTAAACCCATGTGCGGCACTACTGTAGGCTGCAGACGTTTTATACCATAAATGGCGATGTTTTGCTCACCAGTAAAGCAACAGACTGTTTTTTAAATGTTGTCTTTTGGGAGGGGAAACATTAAAGGTCCCACGACATGAACATTTTTTTTTTGTCTCACAATGAGATTTCACCAGGACGGGCCGTTTCGGTGCCTGTGGCTTTAAATGCTATTGAGGAGGAGAGAGACCATCCACCAACACCATCCACCAACCACAACGTTTGGCGCAGACAGGAAGTCGTTTCGACGTTTTTTTTTTTTTTTTTCAGAAAAAATAAAACGAACCCTCTGGTTCTTCAGCGTCTCACTATACAAAAATACATTTGTGCTCATTTTTTTTTTACATCCAATCACCGAGCAACTGTAGTGGTTCGTTCACACTGTTGGAAGCCATGACGGTCGTTGGAGATAATGCTTTAGGGGAGAGGGTGGGAAATTCTCCGGAATGGACCGGAGAATGCAGGACCATAGACAGGCTCGGGAACTTGTGTTAATGTTAAATAATCTGAAAAAGTGCAATTTTCATGTCACGGGACCTTTAATTTTGGGCTGTAAAGGACTCTGATAGCTGGAAAAATAATGGAACATCAGCATGCATGTAGAGAGGAACTGTATCAGCAACAATTAGGCTCAAATTTTTTGAGTGGAATGATGCTTTGTTTGTTAACCCATGTCTGTCACTTTATTATTAGTATACTGTATAGTATCTAGGGCATCAACAAATGACTAAACATCATAATTTCAAACTTTGTGAATGACTTTTCATTACTTCTTTATATATTTATTTTGAATTTCTGTTTTTTCCCTATAGACATTTCTGAGACGGACATTGTGAGTGTGACTTTGCCCACTGGGGTCCCGGTTCTGCTGGAGCTGGATGAGGACCTCCGCCCCGTCAAGCCCCGCCAGCTTCTGGGAGATCAGGCCAAAATTCAGGCAGCTATCAAAAAAGTGGAGGATCAGGGCAAGGTCAATTCTGGCAACAAGTGAAGAGTCCAAAAGAGACACTCAGGAAGAGGTGATGTTATTTTTTCAGGCTGATGACCCAGCCCAGTTCTTCAGATATGAGGGCGTGAGAGTCCCACATACCTTATTTAATTAAAAATGAAAGTTAGTCTGAAAGTATTTTTCAGTGGTTAATTACACTGGTGGTTTACTCTAACGCAACGAGGGAATATTTCTTGTCTAACTAGCTTCCATCTGATGCCATGTGGTTTCTTTTTCATTCTTTACAAAAAGTACCTGGCTGCGCAGGGGTGATTATTCATTCCGATGTGGAGCAGGGCGTTGTATTATGTTGTATTATGGACTAGTACTTCTACTTACTAACTAGAATATGTACAATGTATACAATGAATTGTTATCCTTTCAGTTACAGTTAAAAATGTATATATAACCTTAGTTTGGTTGACACCATATTTCTTAATAGAGACTGCTCTGGAAAAGTGAATCCTGAAACATTAGATATACAGGGTGGGCCATTTATATGGATACACCTTAATAAAATGGGAATGGTTGGTGATATTAATGCCCTGTTTGTGGCACATTAGTATATGTGAGGGGGCAAACTTTTCAAGATGGGTGGTGACCATAGTGGCCATTTTTAAGTCATCTTGGATCCAACTTTTGTTTTTTCAATAGGAAGAGGGTCATGTGACACATCAAATTTATTGGTCATTTCACAAGAAAAACAATGGTGTGCTTGGTTTTAACCTTTATTCTTTCATGAGTTATTTACAAGTTTCTGACCACTTATAAAATGTGTTCAATGTAACCAACCATTCCCATTTTATTAAGGTGTATCCATATAAATGGCCCACTCTGTATATTTATAGACTATATGGAAAAGTCTAATTTTAAAATATCTTGTTTTAAGCTCTTGTGCATCCCATCACGCAATCTTCGTAGCAGAGGCACATTTGGATTTCCGTTTTTATTGTTTCATATTTTCTATTTCAGAACAAACCGAGAACAGTGCTGGTGTTACCAGGGCGTCGTGCACAGCCCTGCGCTTTAATGGCCGCGTGAGAGAGAGGGCTTCCCACGCAGGGCTTTTATTCACGGCCGTGAATAACACACATTGTGGCCTGTTCATGTACTGTACTGTATATGGAAATCATTTGCCAGAAATAATACCCATTTGCTTCTACAGCTCTGTGTGTAGGTTTCTGCTGTTCTAGTTTCTCTTTTGGATTTTGTGCCACCTGTAAGTGCCGCCCTGCTGTGATTTTAGTGCCGTGTTGTCTATATGTGTACTAATTTTTAAATTTTGTAACTGTTACATGTACAGTATGATTTTCCTTTTGTACGGGTGTATAACGGGTTATATAATGTGCTTTTGTTACACTTGTGCTTCTGAAGTTATTTTATTAAACATTATTTAAGAAAGCGTTAATTTATTGGGTGTAAATGGAAGAGTACACTGTTGCACTGAGTTTTCTGTGTGTACCACTGTAAATGAACCAAGACGTGCTGCTTTCTGTGTTAAACCGAAATGTCCGAGTGCTGCAATATGCTCCTGGCGTGTGTGCGCACCTGCAGGAGACACAAAGAATGGAAATAAAAAAAAAAATTAAAAAAAAGTAAGTTTTCGGATTGTTTTTTTTTTTTTAATGATTAAAAAAACCACTAACATCAGGATTCTGAAACTCCTGTCCCACTAACGTAATAATGTACGCTATGGTAGACACTGCTGTTTTCTTCTATACAATAAATGCAATAGCTATTTTATAAAAGTGGATGGATGGTTAACGGAATGAGTTGAGACTGATCAGAATGACATTTGGCATGTTTTAAAAGATAAATGGACTCAAACAGGAATGTATTTGTCATGGATGAAAACCATGGATGAAGTCCAGTTTGGCGACCAATGGGGAAAACTCTCCGAAGTAATGTGGCCGGATGAGCTGAAGACGGAACTTGTTTGGTTTAGAGCCCAGACGGCCTGGAGACTCCCAACTGTTCCTCAGAGGTCTGCAATACTGCAAAAGCAATGCATGGCTGATGTAACCGTGAGTTAACAACATTCACATAGACACTGGAGATTTATTATGAACGGCCATGTGAATTTTTTTTTTTTAAATATGCATGAATATTTAAAGATTTGTTTTTTTAAGTGCATGTACAGATGTTTGTATTTTAAACCCTTGTCTGTATTATCGCTGTTTTATAAGAAGCTGTTTATCTGATGGAACAACAGAAATATCCACTGTTAATTTTTCAGCGCTGCAATTAACACATGACTGCATGTGGCAGGTTCATTACTTGCAATAACTGGAGAAAAAATGTTTTGCATTCAATAAACTGGGAGAACTTTTCACTAAAATTGTCGAAAGTTTTTGGTTTTGAGTGGCTGTAACATTATTTCCACTCTTGCAAAGAAATCTAAACCAAAAAAGTACTTGCTCTTGCAATTGGCAAAATTGTTGCTTTTGTGTCAACACTTATAGGGGCAGTGGTGGCCTAGCGGTTAAGGAAGCGGCCCCGTAATCAGAAGGTTGCCGGTTCGAATCCCGATCTGCCAAGGTGCCACTGAGGTGCCACTGCAAAAGCACCGTCCCCACACACTGCTCCCCGGGCGCCTGTCATGGCTGCCCACTGCTCACTCAGGGTGATGGTTAAAGGCAGAGGACACATTTCTATGTGTCACCATGTGCTGTGCTGCAGTGTATCACAATGACTTTCACTTCACTTAAAGGCACCCATGTTTATTTCGAAAGCCCCGTGACCGCAGCTTGTGTAACATTTCCACTGATGCTGCGTTTACACAAAGATGACTTTCCTTAAAACACAACCCTGGCCTGATGTGAGGTGTGTGTGTGTGCAGCGTGAGCCAGATTGGTCACAAAAGTGATATGAATATGAATATGAATAATTAAAATATGACTCCAGTGTAAGAGAAGAACTGCTGTGTTGTGTTGGGCCAGGGACTCCAGAAAGTGTATATATTAGATTCATAAATATTGCAAGGAAACGTATAGATGAGAGACGCATCAGCTCATTCTGACGTGGTTCTGTAATTAATCCAGAAGAATGGAATATTTACTGGTTAATTCTGTTTAGATATGACTTAAATTACCCCATAACTTACCCCATTCAATTAAACCAAATAAACAACACATGCCACATTATTCTAAAAATGTCAAATATAACTTTAATTTATACATTTTGTTGTACTTGATTAATTTGTGAGTGATGCAATAGATTTTTGCACGGGGGAGGAGCTTCCTTGGTTCTATAAAGACGGCGGGATGGTGGAACCGCGTGTGTTCTGTCCCTGGCAGTTACGCAGCAGCAGCAGCAGAAGACTTCAGTCCAGCTCTGCAGGTAAGATCTGGACCTCCATCGCCTTCCGGTCTCGCGCCCTCATGTTCACCCGCACTCAGGGTTCTAGATTCGAGCACCTCGAGACGTAGTTCCTATGTTCCACTGTGAAGACCTGTGACATATCTTAGCATGCATTTCTCCGTCCATCCCCTTCTTCAGGCTGATGCTCATCTCCAAAGCAGTCCAGTTCTTCTCTGTGTCTGGTGCACGTTTAATGCTTGTTAATCAGCATCCAGTCATTACGATTCATTCATCTACTGGGTTAACGGTGTTGTCCGTGGAAACGGGGGTTGAATTTTTACAACACATGACTCTGTGCCTTGGCTGGGCTTGGTAAAAGACGTGCAACTTGTGGAATGCTAACAGTTTATAACCGGTTATGTGGGAACAAGCTACCATTTCTTTTGCACGTTGATGAGAGGATCCTGGTGGCACGTCCAGAGAGCTGCTTCTGGAGGTTGATGGATACCACCACGGCCTGCGCCAACTCATCCCCAACTCTAAACAACATAGTTGAAATATGGGAGTGCCACATACTGCTGTATTATTACCGGCTGAGCATGTTCTGTATGAACTTTGAGAAGGCCACACTGAGTTCCAGACAAAGGGGGTTCGTAGGATTTTTGTTCATGGTCATCATGCATCCAGCAGGTTGCGGTGGAAAACCTTGCGACTTGCCACTTGCACTTGCCAAGTTGGTTCCCATTCCTTAGATGGTCCTAGCCAAGATGCCTGAGCTTCTTTTCTAGTCCAGGAGGAAGCTCTTAGCAACATTTGGTCTCCTAGGACACATAGAATGTGTTTGGCTACAATAAAGGTTTCCTGCAGGATCCTCCTCCTGTTTCCCGATGTTTTGTGTGCTCGTCCCAAATTGAGGAATATGCAGCTTTACCTTATAAAGTGGTAGTAGCCTAGTGGGTAACACATTCCCCTATGAACCAGAAGACCCAGGTTCAAACCCCACTTGATACCATTGTGTCCCTGAGCAAGACACTTAACCCTGAGTGTCTCTGTAACTACTGATAGTACGTCGCTCTTCATGGTTCATGGTGGATGAGGCACCTAGACGTCTGATCTCCGACGTGTGGTCAATCACAGTGAGGTGAGCTAATTGTGCACTTCCGTGAGTTTCCGCAACTTTAACATAAATGTAAACAGATCCATCTATTTATCTTGTGTTGAGTAGTCCACATGGTTGCTACCTAAAAGTGGACCAGTTTACTGAATGTGTTCTTTCTACGGATCCTTCAGTGTTTCGTCGTCATTCTGACACCTAACAGCACATGGAAAGGCACATTAAATTTGAATAAACAGACATTATCAACTATCAGACGCCTTTATCCAGAGAGACTTACAATCAGTAGTTACAGGGACAGTCCCCCCCTGGAGACACTTAGGGTTAAGTGTCTTGCTCAGGGACACAATGGTAGTAAGCGGGATTTGAACCTGGGCCTTCTGGTTCATAGGCGAGTTTGTTACCCACTAGGCTACTACCACCCCTAGAATTCACTGACCAGTGGAGTTAATAAGCATCTCTACTGACATTATCGTCCTTCAGATTAACATCTTTTTTTCATCTCCATTTTAACTGTAACTGGGACTCATTGGGATTCCACTGCCTGGCGTGCAGGTATGCAAATCATCTTCTCCTGCTTTACAGACTGCGGTCTGGGAAAGGGCACAGTTGGGAGAGATCAAAGTCTTCCTGAAGCAGCGAGTTCTCACGCGGTGATTCATGTTCATCAGCGCTGGCATCTCGACTTTTCAAGAGCTCGCTTGAGAAGGCAGCGACGGGGCTTTATTGGCTGCAGCTGGCCGGGACGGATCGCACATTTTTATCATTGCAACATATGCTGATAAAGTCTTGGTTTGTGGTGGATTAGATGAAATCTGTTGCGACTTAAATGAGCTTGATGACACTGATGATCTCTAACTGCGGAAATGACCTTGCAGTCATGAGGATTTTTTTACTTTGCTAAATACAATCTCCGACGTCCACAGCTCTGTTGACACTGCTGGGGCTTTAATTATTTTAATTATTGATAATAAGCTGATAGAGATGTCTGATACAGAACATGAAGTCCAGACCTTTCAGAAGATCCCATAGAGTAGCACTGTCAGGATTGGAATAAGAAAAAAATTGACTTTGTGTCCAGTAATGTTAATCAAAATTTTATCATAATTAAAATCAATTTACACACCGGACAGGAAGGTCACAAGGAAACTATGGATTTGCTCCAGGTGGAGATAAATTATTCCTGGATTACGGCAAGTGTCTCTCAGAGTAAACTGAGCGGAGCGCTCGCCGAGACTGTTTCTCTAGAGCTGGCATCACACGCTTCCTTATAAGGCCGGGATGGGACTCATCTCTGTGGGAAGGATGGAGAACAGGCCTGCGGCAGCTTCGTCTTCAGCAGTCGTCTGCTGTGTGTTGACGTCGATGGCGTCCTGTGATCTCGGTGCTTCTCTCCTTGGTCTCTTCATCAAGTTCAGGCATTCTCCAGGCTTGACTTGGAAAGTGGTGAATCCTACTGCCATTTTATATACTGAAATTCTTTATATAGACGCAAAAATGTAGACATATTCGCACCATCCCTAATCTAAACAACACCTATCGAGCTACTGGTTGGCCAAAGGGTGGACCTAAAATATCATAATTTAGAATGCACACTGTATTCTTCCCATGTGCTTGGGTTGCTGTAGAACCTCATTTTATACAGTTTTAGGGAGATTGGCCTCATCGACGGGCGCCTCTCTGACCGTATTTGGTAAGGTGGAGCCACGCCAGCGAGCCACAGGCCTTTTCTGATTTAACATGAGCCACCAGAGCCCCAGGCCCAAACATTTATTTATTCGATGGACTCCACCCACCGCTCCATGTGACAGAGTGGTGTCTTGTAATTACCAGTATTTCTGGCAGGATGTGCGTAAAGGGAAGAAGGGGTAGGGGCAGGATTTGATAACGTGGCTCAGACCATAATTGCCACCAATAATACACATTTTAAAGGGAAGTAATGGCTCTATAAAGTCTTTGATTAACACGCTGACTGCCTTTGTTTGGTTTCGTGACGCTGGATAATCAAATTAAAGCAAAACGATCAATTAAAAAAGGCAGGTGTATTTGGTCTATAATAAAAGCTCATGAATGCACGTTTTCACATTTTCCTTCAAGTGTGCTGATTCATATTCCTAATACATGAAGTTTTTGGAAATAAGTTTAGAAGGCTACAGAGATTTGGCTGCTTTAAATATTTTAGGCCATATGAGGAGAATGCAGGCTTGTTGGTTAAAAATGCATAAAGACCGATGAACTTTAGACAGGTAGACTGGTACAGCACTGAAGGATTCAAACTCATTTCAGGGCAGATGTGTGTGGGATTTTTTGACAAATGTGCCATACTTGCTCATTGAAGACTCACAGAATCATGTAACTGGACAGTCCAGTTGGTGACCTTGAATTCGATTTATTGAAGGTGACCTTGATTCGATTTATTTGGAGAAGACTCCAAGTCCATCATGTCATGTAACATAGTTAGGAAGGTCACCATTTATAATCTAGGTTCATCGGTGGCCAGAGAGGCTTCAGAGAGTAGTAAAGTCAGCACATAATATCCCTGGCTGCCCTCTCTCCTTCCTGATGGATATTTATACACCTCCTGCTCCCGCCAAGGTGCCACTGAGGTGCCACTGAGCAAAGCACCGTTTCCACACACTGCTCTTCGGGAGACCACATTTCACTGTATGCACTGGGTGCTGTGCTGAGGAGTAATCACTTTTACTTTCGCTGCCTCAATACAGCAAAAAATGTCATGGAGGACAGCTCCCACCCAGGCCTGTTGCCCCCAGGAAGGCGCTACAGGTGCATCACACAACAGACAAAGATTCAAGAATAGTTTTCCCCCCAAAAGCCGTTCCCATTCTGAGGTCTTATATGCACTGACTATATAGTCAGTAACTCCACAAGACCCGCAAGTCCTTCAATTCATCACTTGTGCAATATTCAATATTAAAGGTGCTGAAAATACTGTGCAATATTGGTGTAAACTGTGAAATATCATTATTCTCGTTGTCCAATATCTACTATTCACTGCATATAACCATCATTAATGTGCAATATTTAAATAATGTATAAATAAGTATTTCCGTATGTATATCACGCTGCAGACCTCCTTGCACTATTTACTTTATCATGTGCTATGTCCTACATACTAGAGGAGATTTAATGTCAGTGTGCTTTGTGTATAGTGAAAATTAAACGTATTCATTCATCATATAATATGTGTTACTGTTTTCCCTCAGGTTTGTAAAAAAAGACAGAATATTTTTGTGCATGTACTTGTATACGCATGGCTGAGTGCTTTATTCGTTTATTTCTAAATAGACTGAATGGTCTAGATGATGCTGGATTGACTTGACATGCCATTCACCTGCAGCCTTGGTCAACATTTCACAGCTCTGGCCATTCGCTCATTGCCTTTAAATCGAACACCTCTGAGAGTAGGCAGGAAGCTCCTACATTTACATTTACATTTACAGCATTTATCAGACGCCCTTATCCAGAGCGACTTACAATCAGTAGTTACAGGGACAGTCCCCCCCTGGAGCAACTTAGGGTTAAGTGTCTTGCTCAGGGACACAATGGTAGTAAGTGGGATTGGAACCCGGGTCTTCTGGTTCATAGGCGAGTGTGTTACCCACTAGGCTACTACCACCCCACTCCTGTCTACTAATGATTGGTTGCCGTTCTTTGCTTGTTAACAACCCTGGGTTAATGGCAGACTTTATAGTGGCACTTAAAAACCTATTATGAATTTGGCATTTAAACGATGTGTTCAATCTCATTCACAAGCATCAGTGCACATTTCTAACTGCTCCCAATGTGCACATTTTTACAACATAAGTCCACTTCTAGAGATGCTCTGTAATGCCAGGGAAATGAGCGAAGTGAAACAGATGCAGAAGCAGGCAGTTTATTGAAAAGATTTATTGTACACTCTCTACGGTCCTGACACGTGGAATATCACCTAACAATGGACGAGTCTTGCTGTGTTGCTTCTCATAAACTTGGTGTGGGTGACTGGGTAATGTACAGATGCTCTGTGTGGTAATAAAATGATTCAAGTTCTGACCGGGTGCGTGTGCGGGGCATGCAGCTGCAGGGTGACACATGCACAGAGGTTTTGAAGGTGTGGAAAAGCGGCATTCTCTCTTCACTTTAATGATCACATTTTTCAGATGAGGTTGCTTCTTTGATTTAGTCCAGTGTTTACTTTGCCAGGCCCCGCGGGGCCTTCTGTCCATCCAACTACAGGACAATATTCCAAGCAAATTCTCCAAATATTACAAAAATTTTACATTTCTGTGGTGCTTGCATTCATGATACAACGTGCCCTCTGCTTTTAACCACCACCCTTGGTGAGCAGTGGGCAACCATGATAGGCACCTTGGCGGTCTGGAATCTGAACCTGCTCAGGAATACAAGGAAAACCCCAACTGTTACATGCTGGAACCTGTTCGAGATTTGACTTATTTTGTCACGTTGGTCTAAAATGATACAGATGCACACACACACACACACACACACACAGTATAACCATTCCATGCAGCGCGTGAATATTTATGGAGTTATTGAGGAGATCTGATTTCAGCAGCTGTGGTCAGGTTGGTCCCTTCACACAGAGGAGGATGGAATCCATGTCCAAGTTTCTCTTAATGACCCAGACGCCAACAGCGTCCCTTCTCAACAGGTTTCATGCCATTCCATCTTCATTTTGTTCTTTAGTTTAGCTTTTTAATGACCAATGGGTGAGCAGAGAAACAAACATGTCGACGGACGACAGAGAAACACACTGGTAACTTGAGATAAACGTAAGATAGAAAAAGGATGCAAAAAAACCCCTAAATGATATAAAGAGAGAGTGGGAATCAAAGGAATAGAATAAGCCGAAGAAAACTAAAAACGACAGAATATTCAGTATATAATCTGCATTGGTCCACACGTTTACCTGAAGAAAGTGTGTTGCAGTATAGCACTTAAATGGTGTTTTAATGTGTTTCTTTTCAGTGTGAATTGTGTGTGAAACATCATGGATGAAGACCTGGAGCACCGCAGAGAGCTCAGGAGGCAGCGGCGTGAGGAGATGCGGCTAGAGGCTGAGAAGTTAGTGACATACTCATAAAAAACACATATATGCATTTTCTAGAATCATATCAGCATTTGTGACATTTTTGCCAACTTTACAGGTGAAAACTAAAGAAAGACCATCTTTAGATTTAATGTTCTGTATTGATTTTGGGTTTTTAATTTTTTTTATCCCAAGTGAAAAATATTTTAGATTTGTTATGCATCGTTGTCACATTCCCGGGTCTAGGGGTCTTAGAAACGCAACAAGGGTGTGGAAAGGAGGAAGTCCACTGTTAAACACACAACCAAAAAAGCATGCAAACAGTGCTTTTATTTACAGTGAGCTAACAGGTACAATAAAACAGCGGCCTCAGCACAGCTAACCAACATCAAAACAGCCTAAAGGAAGGGACGGTCCAGCGGGGACAACTCAAACATGCACATAAGTTAACAAAAAGGGCACATAAAGCTAACAGGCTAACACAGGCAAACAACAAAGGGTCTATCACACATTTTAGCAGTAAGAAACACGAATGAGATCTCCACCGGAGCTCCTTGCGGAGCTCCTTGCAGATCTCCGTGGACCCTGGGGACCTCCCGAACACCATCTCTTTATATAGGTGGTGGTGACCAATAGGCAGATGGTAGGTGGAGCTTGTAGGATTCAACTCCTCCCACGAAGTCAACCTAAAAGAGACAGGACACAAAAACACAGCCAGCTACACAGAACATGTGGGAGCGTACGTCCAGGGACGTAACAGAAAGTGCTTTTTTAACATGTATAGCTCAATTCCTACCAAAATGACACAACCATATGGTTGGCACCCCTTGTTTTTGTTAGAGATCAACTTAGTGCTACAATTAAACCCGGTTACGGAAGGACAGTCAATTGCTTCAGACCTACAATGAGTTGCCATCACTGCAAAGAAAAGTAACTTGATGCAACCAAGTCTGACAAGTAAACTCTGGATATTAATAGTGGAGCTGGACGATGCACGAACATTGGATCATGCATGAGTATCTTTAAACACAGAGTTCTGTGTTATTGAAAGCACTGGGAGGGCTCTGAAGTCTAGGCCAAGTTGGAGCGTTTCAAGTAAAACAGTGCTGGCAGTCCCCGAAAACACATCAGTCAGTCTCTATGGGGTCCACTGGCCATTCCCTAATAAAGCTCAGAATTCGTCAACAAGTCCTAACAGTTCCCCCACCTTGGCCAAGACATTTTTTAAAGGGCTGCTTGTAAAGGTCTGGATCGTCCACAACCGGGCTATTTCACAGACATTCTGATACAAAACTCAAATGGTAATTCATCTAGTCCAAAGGATGAGAGAGTTCATTTGCATTTATCTAATGCTCTCCAGAGCGGCAACCATAATTACAGTAATTCGGTATAATAGTAGTAGACTTGCAAGACTTACATGTTCTGCAGATGTGTCCTCTGCTTTTAACCCATCACCCTTGGTGAGCAGTGGGCAGCCATAACAGGGGCTTGGGGAGGAGTGTGTGGGGACGGTGCTTTGCTCGGTGGCACCTCAGTGGCACCTTGGCGGCTCGGGATTCGAACCGGCAACCTTTTGATTACAAATCCGCTTCCTTAACCGCTAGGCCACCACTGGGGTTCACACCCCACTTACTTCAAATGTGTCCCGGCGCAAGATGCTTAACTGTGTACAGATGGTCAGATGCATATATTTGATTGGTGTGGCTCCTCCCTCCGAGGCTTTGGATAGTTTTGCTTTGGGAATGTTCGCATGGGGCTTCCCCAACCTCCTACAACTCCCACAATCCACCTGGCCATTTAAGGGCTTGCACGCTGAAGATGGGAGCCGTGGTGGAATTTTCACCATGTGCGAATGTCATTTTGTGTTTGTCAGGGAGCTCGTGGATCTAAACTTTCGCACGTACTGTGTGTATGGTTGCTCTGCAGCCAAGAAGCTCAGCATAAACTGTAGCCATTGACTTGCTTGGTGAGCCTTGTGCCGTTCCCTTGCCAGTGTACAGCGGACCACAGGAATGCTGCCGGGGCAGAATTTGTTGACCCGTGCAGCATATTATCAACTGTGTAAAACTGAGGTGCATGTTATTGAGCTGCCTGAAAGCTGTAGACACTTCTCTCTGGAACTGTAAATCATGTGAGGATGTCAAAGGCAGTGTACCAAGGCAAAAAGGTGTAATACGTTTCTGGTACTTTATTTTTAATGTCTCCATGCTTTTCGCACTGACATTTTCAACCAGGGAACTGATTCCTGTGTGGGAGAGTGAAAAGAGAGGAATACTTGTCAGCATTTTTTGTGGAGCAAATTTTACTGACTTTACTGACCTTTACTGATCCAGCCTTCATTCTCAACAAGGCAGCCCTTACTATCACCCTTAATATACTGATAATGTTGAATTATACCTCCACAAACGAATACAATTTCAGGCAACCTTTCCATGCACTGTGTCAGACTTTAACCTCAAAAATGTATGCATTTAATCCATCAGTCCAAATGAACATTTTGACTAAATTTGACTAAATCACCTCAAGATTTTTGTGAGACGTTGTGTTCACAGCATCGGAATGTAACAGACTTGAGCCATGGCTGTAGTCTGCATGGAATCCTAAAAAAAAAGTCTTCTCCTAGAAGACAGTAGCTGGAGGACATCTGTCTAGCTCATGGGGTCATGTGTAGAGGACCAATAACCGTCTCCTGTTGAACTCCTCCTTTTACAGACCACCCTCTTATTTTTTTATATGACAAAACTTTTATAATTATTAACTTCTAATGATCTATGAGTTGATTGCATGTTTGTGTGTTCTGCTGCAGGATGGGCTTGCAGAACGATGAGGATGAAGAGGCCGCTCGAGAGCGGCGGAGACGCGCGCGTCAGGAGCGACTGCGCAACACTGATAATGAGGATTCTGGGAGCGCCGAGATTGACAGGCATGTGATCCAAACTGTGCAGATTATGCAAACGTTGTGTTTTCATTCTTTTTTAATTACACCTCCTCAGTGTAAAAGACTCCAAAGACTCGAGCACCTTGTCCTCCATCATGACCATTCCCGAGGGAGGAAGTGAGGATGACCAGGCCCTCCTGGATCGCATCGCCAAACGAGAGGAACGGCGGCAGAGGCGGATGAGAGAGGCTCTGGAGAGGCAGAAGGAGATGGACCCCACCATCAGCGACATCAGCCTCAACAGCACCGAGGACTCGGCACCACGAGAGGAGAAGGAAGAGTCCGAACCTCCTACTCAAAATGATATATCTGCCCCTGACTCCAGTTCCTGCAAAGAGAGGGAGGTGGAGAAAGAGGAGACGACAACAACAGCTCTTCCGGAAGGGAAGGAGGCCCAAGAAGTGGAGGTTGGAAATGATCAGGCTGTTATTGAGAAATAATAAGGTGGAGGTGCTGATGATTTGAAACTGACATGCAAATGCATTCGTTCTTTCCTAGAGAGACACAGAAGCCACTGAAGATGACAGTCTAGCAGCCCGAAAGGAAGAGGATGCTCCGAGCCCACCGGCAGAAGCTGTGGTAGAAGTAACAGTGCAGGCTGAGGTGAAAGAAGAACCTGCTGTAGCACACGTGGAGGATGAAGTGAGATCTGCTGTAAATGAGGCAGAGGAAATAACTGTAACATTTCAGGACCTGGAGGAGAAAACGGCAAAGTCTGGGACAGATGCTGAAGAAGGAGGAAGAAGTGCAACGAAGAAGGAGGTAGAAGTGCAAATTGTAATACCCACAGAAAAGCCCAAAGAGCCAGAAAAGCCACCAGCAACAGCAAAAGTAAAAACAGAACCGGAAAAGAAGCCAGAGAAGGTCGAAGAGAGGCTTCCAAAGTGGAAGAAAGAAGAAGAAAAGAAACCTGCAAAGGTGGAAGAAAAGGTACCAAAATGGAAGAAAGAGGAGGAAAAGAAGCCTGAAAAGGTAGAAGAAAAACTCTCCAAATGGAAGAAAGAGGAGGAAAAGAAGCCTGAAAAGGTAGAAGAAAAACTCTCCAAATGGAAGAAAGAGGGGGAAAAGAAGATTCCAGAGAAGGCCGAAGAGAAAGTTCCAACATGGAAGAAAGAACAAGAGAAAAAACTTGAAAAGACTGATGACAAAGTGCCAAAATGGAAGAGAGAGGCAGAAGAGAGACAGAAACCAAAGAAGGAGGTTGAAGAAAAAGCGCCTTCCCTGAAAAAGGCAGATGAAAAAGTGAAGAAAGCTGTAGAGAAACCGCCAGTAAAGAAAGAAGCTGACGACAAACCTAAATGGAAAAAGGAAGTGGAGGAAAAAGCACAAACGAAGAAACCTGAGGTACTGGCCATCATGATGCTTTCATGTCATGTGTTCATCATGTCTCCTCGTGGCAGAGTCCTCTCACCGAGACTTGAGTTTACATTTACAGCATTTATCAGACGCCATTTTCCACAGCAACTTACAGTCAGTAGTTACAGAGACAGTCCTCCCCCTGGAGACACTTAAGTAACTTGCTCAGGGACACAATGGTAGTAAGTGGGATTTGAACCTGGGTCTTCTGGTTCATAGTGCGAGTGAGATACCTGCTAGGCCACTACCACCAGTTTAAGATGAATGTTTGGGGTGTTTTACACCCTGCAGTTCGCATTTCAGTCAAGCATAGTTTGCAAGACGCAGTATAGTTCAGATTTGAGATTTTCTATGTGGTTTATTGCAAGATCTCTGAGGTCATTGATCCACTGGTTCAAACTCATTTAACAAATGAGCACAAATGACACTGTACGCTGTAAGTGTGAAGGATAAATCTCTGAATTATTGTGTGCTTCAGGTGGCTGAGGAGAAGAAGAAACCAGGCGTTCTCTGGGAGCAGGTAAACTGTCAGTTTATATTAGTGCTGTGCTTACTGGGTTTTTTTTTTTTTTTTTTTTTTGATATTTGCAAAATTTGGTTGAATTTCCCACCTACAGGCTAACAAGCAGCAAAACGGAGCTGCACCTGATGGCACCAAACTCAAGAAACCAGAGAAACTCCAGAGGTTGGGGGTGCAGCCACCAGACAGTGAGCAAACACTGCTGCTTTACGCCACATTCTTTACACGGATGTGGTGTTTTGTGTGCTCCCACAGCCGTGCTGCAGCGAATAAGGAGGAGCAGGAGGTGGAGCGCAAGCGGGCGGAGCTGCAACGGAGGCAGAACGAGGTGGAGAGCGAGGAGATAGCGAAGATGAAGATGAAGCAGCACGAGGCCGAGGCTGAGCTGGAGGTGCTGAAGAAGAAGAGGGAGGAGAGAAGGAAGATCCTGGAGGAAGAGGATAAGCAGAAGAAGCAGCAGCTGGCTGAGAAGAAGGCCAAAGAGGAGGTGAGGAGTCTGATGGCTCTCCAGAACCTGCTGAGATACTAACGTGCCGGGATCAGCACCTGTACAAAGCACTTACCGTTTATTAATGAAGCTGATACATGGAGTAAATACATGGAATGAGTAGCAGTCTTCATCTATTTGCCAAAACAGTTAAATAAATCAACTACATCTGAAGCTAGTGGGTAACACACTCACTTATGAACCAGAAGACCCAGGTTCAAATCCCACTTACTACTCTGAGCAAACCCTAAATTGCTCCAGGAGGTGGACTGTCCCTGTAACTACTGATATGGATAAGGGTGTCTGATAAATGCTGTAAATGTAAATGTAAAATAATCCCAATCCACTTCGACAATTCACACTTCTGCAGTCAGGTGAATGTAAAAGTTCATATCTGTTTTATCTGAATCCCACACCATAATCTTACTATTATCTCAGTCTTAATCTGACAGTGCTGAAAATGTCCCTCACTGAGGATGGATGAGACCCAAAACAACAACAAAACATTTACATTTACAGTATTTACCAGACGCCCTTATCCAGAGTGACTTACAATCAGTAGTTACAGGGACAGTCCCCCCCTGGAGACACTCAGGGTTAAGTGTCTTGCTCAGGGACACAATGGTAGTAAGTGGGATTTGAACCCGGATCTTCTGGTTCATAGGCGAGTGTGTTACCCACTAGGGTACTACCACCCTCAAAAAAGGATGATCTACACGATCATGGTAATAAGACTATGATCAGTCATGGCTGAGTGATTGAAATGGTTTATGTGACCCTCAGGAGGAAAAGAGGAAGATGAAGGAAGAAATTGAGAAGAGGAGGGCAGAGGCGGCTGAGAAACGGCACAAGGACGAGTCTACAGAAGGCGACCCCAAAAGTCCTTTTAAATGTGTCAGTGCAAAGGGCTCATCAAAGGTGGGACTCTGAAACACACCAAGGTCAGGAACTTGAGCACTGTTTACCGCCATTTACAGATACCA
The DNA here is from genome assembly GCF_900700375.1 of Denticeps clupeoides. NCBI lineage: Eukaryota > Metazoa > Chordata > Actinopteri > Clupeiformes > Denticipitidae > Denticeps > Denticeps clupeoides. The sequence continues at coordinate 3,470,356 of NC_041723.1, forward strand.
TCGGTTTTGTGCTCCTAGATCGGCGAGAAGGCTGATTTTTTAAACAAATCTGCCCAGAAAAGGTAAAAAAAAAAAGATCGATGTGTTCATATCTCTTCCCCAGCAGTTGTTTGAGTATATTGGAGTGAAACGATGGATGTTTGGTCTTTACTTTACAGCAGCTTGGTAAAGGCCACGCACAACGTGACGCCAATTGTGACCAAGATAGGCAACAGACTGGAACAGTTTACCTCTGCAGCTCAGGTGAGCTCCGGTGCCCGGGCCGGTGTGCCTCCCTCGGCCCGTTCAAAACGCGTGAAGGGTCTCTGTCTTCTCTACAGTCCAACAAAGAGCCCAGGTCGCCCAAGTCGCCGGCAGACGTTGCCGCAGCTGAAGGCGTCCGCAACATCAAGAGCATGTGGGAGAAGGGCAACGTGGCGCCCCCTCCGCTGAGCCCCGGGGCCACCAACAAGGTCGGTGGGACGAGAGAGAGAGGGCAGAGGACAATCTGAGGGGGGCTGTGACGTTGCTGGCCCTGTTCTCCGCAGGAGGCAGCTGGTGTGAGCCCTGGTGTGTCTGGCCGTGTCAACAGCCTGAAAACAAAGGCCCCAGAACCAGAAAAGGCAGCCGCGGTGAAGCCTGCAGTAAGTACAGAGCCACATACTGTTCCGGCAAGGCAACGGCCCAGAATGAAACAATAGAACAATCAGGAACAACAGGCCACGTCTCCAAAGCCCAGTCGTCCATTGTGAAGGTGACAAAGGACAGTACTGGTCACTTCTATACCCATGATAACACCAGTTACATTACATTGATTCCATTAGATAAGTTTTAATGCAACCTTGTAACGATGCAGAGTGAATCCACTGTGTGGATGTGTGAGGATTAAAACCAGTTGAGCTAAAACTTTGTAATAACATCAGGTGGTAGTAGCCAAATGGTTTAGACACTTTAGACCAATGAACCAGAAGACCTAAAAAAAAAAGGTTCAAAACCCACTTGCTACCAAGCTACACTCCTGGTAGAAATTCTGTTGTACTTCTGGCTGTAGTAATTTTTTTCTGTGATAAAATATGAAAGGGAAAACACGTTTTCAATCATAATTTGTCTGCAGCTCATTCTGTTTAAAGAAAAAAAAAAACAACGTACCATGCGTCGTATGGCACTGCAAGTTGAGTGCCACGCCACACGTCGCATGCGTATCAGAAAAGTAACATTGCTCAACTTGTGAGGACTCTGCATCGCCGCCTAGTGGCCAGCCTTTGTAAATGCTTTGGGAAATTTCACCTTTCTGGGGGCCTCAGAAATATCAGATAAAGTTTGTGGCTCTCTCCTCGGCCGTGGGAACGAACGTGGCCCCACTCAGCCCGCACGATTGGGTCACGTAAAGGTCACACGTAGTCAGAACTCTTACACACCGAGAGCCATGTGGCGTCACTCCAGCAGCTCCGTGGATATACTTCAACTCGCTGCTGTGTTTATTTTCGAGCTTCGCTCACAAACTACAAGAACGGCGTCGGATATATGCCAGAGGCCTATGGAAATATGAACGGGACACATCCATATTCAGGCAATCTGAAGCAAACGTTTGTCTGGCTGACACAACGGTATTCCATATTTGACCGTCCAGGGAGGAGTTAAAACAACTCTGTTTTAAACGGAGGTCCCACTGGAGACACACGCAAGGCGCTTGAGATGAATAATAGGTTGAAATGTAAAACTAATGTTGTCTGAGGGCCCCTTCACCACAAGTCACTGACCTCCTCAGTACTGGTTCAAACCCTCTCTAAAGCAGATGTCCGTTGTGGGAAAGTGTCCTTTTCTTTGTGTGAAGATGTTGCGGATGTTACAGAATGGTGCACCATTGCTTTGGTTGATTCAGCTGCTGACCCCAAGTCACCATGAAGTGTGTCTGTATGTCTGTACCAGAGGGCCCTCTTATGGACACTTGGGGTCAGAGTTGAAGAAAAAAGCACAAAATCAATTGAGACATAAAGGGTCTCATTTTCATATGAAGAACAATAGAACCTCTGCACATCAGAATTTCTTTATAAAGTGATCAGCCCCACTAATAAAATTCTGATTTAGCTGAGCAATGTTCAGCTGAAGCCCTCATTTTATGACCATTATCCTGACATATATCAATATGCTAACGAGATACATTACTTGGCAGAATAATGTTGTTTGTTTTTTTTCATGGATTTTTATTATTAATAATTTCCATGATTCATCAGATATTTCACTGGGCTGCTCCACAAATGTACTTGAGAATGAGTTATTTATCTATGTGATAAAATTGGGTTTGCTTACACACTTTATCCCACCCATGGTACATCCTGGCTCATTGGTCATATATTTATTCATGCATTCATATTTTTTAATTTTCATCCCATTGCTGCAGTTTTTATAGAATTATTTATTGTTTTAGAAAAAATGAATTTGATCATTGATTATGCTCTCTGACACCATGCTGTGTTCTCTCTTGCACTATTTTTACATTTTATTGGCTGCATATTTTATTGGCTGCAACCTGCCCTGTCCAATCCCTGTCCAGTCACCATGGTCCTGGAGGTACTTTATATGGTTAAATTGACGACCAACGACTGCTTGTTTACTTGACCTTGACTTGACCTCAGCCCAACGTCTCCCATTTTACCTCCTGTCCCCACTGGACAGCTCATCTGCTGTCGTCTTGTCTCACTGTGTGAATAAAAGACATTTGTCTGAACTTTGAAGGCTGGGTCTCTCTGCTCTCTGCAGGAGCCGAAACCCGGTGAACCTGGAAAAAGGGGCTTGTGGGAAAAGAGTCCCTCTCCTGGCAAGGTATTCACATAAATATTATAACGCAATACATACAAACAGCCAACACAGATTTCATGATCCTCTGAGAGAATATGAGCCACAGCGAGTCCATTAAATCAGTTATACTTTATAGATTAATTCTTATTTCCACAATTTCAATGATGTGTATTTTGTTTAATGAGACATTTACTTTTTTTAAGGTGGCATTTCCAGGAAAGAGATAAATCGGTCACTGAAGGTAAGTGAGGATGAAGGAAGTCCCTCTGTTTGAATAAATGAATGGACTGTAGCGGAGGAATGTCCTGCTGTCTGAAGGACATGAGTTAAGGTGACGCCGTGCGTGCTGCGGAGTTATGGGTGGCACCCCTGACTCATGCTCCTGACAGTGACCTGGCCTTCTGAACCGCTCTGTATCAGATGGATTACTGTATACACACACACACACACACACACACACACACACACTCTGAGACCTCCCGACTCTATTTATGAACCATGACCTTGTTTCGGGGCGACCCCTGTGCCGCCCGGTGAGCGCTGTCCTGCAGCTGGTGATGCCAGACGGGGCACGCCAGGCTGCAGCTGTCCCACCGTCACCTCAAGATTAGTGGCCATCAGCTGGGCCTCCCGAGCCTGGTACCGCGGCGGAATATTCCCCCTCCCCCCCTTCTCGCTTAAGAAGTATGTAAGCCGTAATGCTAACAGTCATGCTAACCTTCAGTAATTCATGTCACGAAGTGAGGCAACGGGGGCGGGAAAATGGGGCGAGGGTGTCTGCCGCTCCAAATAGCGCCACGCCGCAACCTTGCCCATTCCCCGGCAGAAATAGTCCCCCCGAGAATGAGCAGCAACTGACGTCTGACAAGCTGTCCTTTACACTAGTGTCACTGTGCAGGACCCGGGGGCGCGATTCACGTTTATACCCCAGAACACTCACTCATACTCACCCTCCCTTACTATCTGTGAATTTCCCTCGAGGGTGAACAAATCAATCTATCAATGAATCGATCAATCAAAACCAAGGTTCTTTCACTCTCTTGCAGCTGGAACAGGACACTAATTACCTGCAAAAGCCAAAGTTCAGAGCCACCGAAGACCCCGAACAAGGTGCAGACCACCGACACATGACTGACAACATCATCCCATCTGCCTTCACAAGGCTTTTATTATTAAAAATGGGCTATTTTCTCCTCTTTATTTTTATATATTCTCACCTCTGGGCTTTTTTTTTTTTTTTGCTTTTTGAATCTATGGCTAGATTTTGTACTAATGTAATAAACTTTATTTAGCTAATAACTTGCCAATGTCCAGCATTAATGCACTGCTTTTTTACTATATGACAATCATGAAAAAGGGTTTCACACACTCGTCACATGGACCTCTATCGTATTCCACAGGTACACGTTATGCCCGTTGATGCTTAAGCAATCAATTTAATTTTTGTTTTGATCCACTGTCCCTGAACCCCTTTTTATGGGCAGATGTGATCATCTTTTTTAAATTCCTATTGATGCTGAATTGGCGCTGAATCACCATAACGTTTAATTCACACAGCATACACGAGCATGATAATCAATGTTACAGAGTCATGTGCACTGAAAACGTAAAAAACAATTGCAGAAGCACGTAGAACACCACCTGCGTTAAAGATCATGTATCATGACCATGGGCTGTAAATCAAATCATCATGTTGCTCAGTAATGGCATTAAATATTTGAACAACCTTTTTTTGATTTTCTTGGGTCTTTTTGTGTGTTTGTGTGTGTGTAATATCGCACGGCTGCCGCTGCATCAGTCCATCAATCCACCACCACAGCAGGTGAAAGAATGGTGACAATGTCAGGGCCAGCATCGAGCAAGGCTCCCAGAAATTCATTGTAGTATATTTTTATGGTTTCCGCGTCCCCCTAACAATAGACAGAACCTTTGGTGCCCACCAATCAGAGGCCGCTGTGGTCACGTGGGTTGGAAGAGGAGCAGTATGTTAGTCCTGGGTGCACCTGCCTCTAAACCAAACTTCAAGGCATCCTCCTGCAACACTGCTCCTGGGGTTTAGGTAAGTTCCTCTACGTGTTTCTCACCAGCATACGATTACTTTGTTGAGATGTACTAGATGTGCTTTGTCGCAGGATCAGGCAACTGCAGACATGTCTGACACAGAAGAAGTGGTGGAAGAGGAAGTCCCGTGAGTAACGAGCGTTTCTGCTAAATATGATATTGTTTCTGACCTATTTCATTCCTCTCAATCTCTTCCCTAATTCTGTTTAATACAGGGAGGAAGGTATGGCTTTTCTTAAAATATGTTATTTCATATAATAGAGTGAATTGGGTTTTTTAAGTTTATGTACATGTGAGATGTGAGATGTTATGCATTGATATTATTTCTTTTTTTCAATTTGATAGATGAATCAAAGCCTAAACCCAAGTGAGTATCTCACTAATATTTTAGAATGAATATTTTCACTAAGTAATCATGCAAATCATAAATGTATGGCCTTTTACACGCTGCAGGTTCATACCAAACATCCAAGCACCAAAAATCCCAGAGGGTGATAAGGTGGACTTTGATGTAAGTTGGATATTTTGTGTTGGCACCACCCATCTGACCAGACACACACACGCACACACACACACACACTGCCTGTGTAACGCCTGTGTGGGATATATTTGGTCAGGACATTCACAGGAAGCGTCAGGAAAAGGACCTTTCTGAGCTCCAGTCCCTGATCGAGGCCCATTTCATCCAGAGGAAGAAGGATGAGGAGGATCTGATCGCTCTGGTCAACAGGATCGTGAGTCCACACACACACACGCACACATCGCTGCCATCCTTCCACAACCATAATGCAAGCTGCGTGTGTGTCCTTGTGCAGGAGAAGCGGCGTGCCGAGAGGGCGGAGCAGCAGAGGGTGCGCGCAGAGAGGGAGAAGGAGCGGCAGGCCCGACTCGCCGTGAGTTCCCTCTCTATGTCCCCTCGTAGTGAAGCGGACTGTACCATGCGGCACGTCATTTCCCCCTCACCCTCGCCCGACTTCAGGAGGAGAAGGAGAGGAAGGAGCAGGAGGAGCAGAGGAAGAAGCACGATGAAGATGCCAAGAAGAAGAAAGCCCTCAGCAACATGACCCATCAGTACGGAGGCCTGCAGCAGAAGGTTCGGATCTCAATTATGAGCAGAAATGGGATCATTTTAAAATTGTGGAGCATGCGTGAGGCCGTTCACTGTTTTATACAGCAGGGCGAGGGCCGCCGCGGTGCTAAGAAGCAAACAGAGAGGGAGAAGAAGAAGAAGATCCTCGCCGACCGACGGAAACCCCTGAACATCGATCACCTGAGTGAAGACAAGCTCAAGTATGAATTCAACCTTCTGGACCACGAGATAATAGATGCTATAATAATGCTATAATAATGCTATAATAATGTTCTTTACTATACTTTCTGGAGATTTGCACAGATTTCTGACAAAACCCATGAATCTGTTTTATGTGAAAACGTATACCTAGGTTAGGTAAAAATGCTCTTTCATTTATCAGGATTAATCTTTTTTTCCCAGTTAATCTATATTTGATTGTACACTCAGTATCATAGTATTTACACTTACCGCATTTACCCAGAGCGATTCACAATCAGTAGTTACAGGGACGGTCCCCCCCTGGAGACACTCAGGGTTAAGTGTCTTGTTCAGGGAGACAATGGCTTGAACGTCTAACCCACTAGGCTGCTACCACCCTGCGGTCTAGTAAACGTATTTTAGCAGCAACCTTAGCACATCGAGGTGTGAGAACAACAACAGAAAATACACCCGGAATGCACACAATGCCAGGGCCGTCCGACACGCTGCTCTCTTATAGTATAGTAAAGAACATTACTATAAATACCGCACGGGGGCAGCAGAGGTCAGCATTGTTCTCCGCCCGCAGGGAGAAGGCCGCTGAGCTCTGGCAGTGGATGATGGAGCTGGAGGCGGAGAAGTATGACCTCAGCGAGAAGCTGAAGAGGCAGAAGTATGACGTGAGTAACACAAAACACACACTTTGAAATAGTTGTGTAATATGAAAAACAATTACTTATAAAGTGCGTGATGCCTTTTATTTGAAAACCATGGTATAACGTCCGAGTCCTTTCTTATTAAGCTTGATGGAAAGGGGCTTTGAGCACGGCATCCCCTTGTCTAACCAAATTGCTGACCAAATGTGATCTACATCATGGCTGCATCATCATCATCATTCAGAAGAAGAGTCAGAAGATGCCAAACCCGAACTATGCATGACATTGCACAATAGCTCTCACTTGAAATTGACATACCGGGTCTTACGTCTCTAATAAAGTGGCCGCTGCATGTACAAACATCATTTTCTGGGATGTTGACTCATTTGACGGCAAAAGCTAGTAGGCCAACCATGGCGCGGCTGTTTATAGGCTGTGGTCAGACGCCACGGCACAGCGTCAGGATGGCAGCATGCTGTTATGTGGGGACTGCATGTGGTTGCATGTTGGAGGGGCGCGGGTGGCAGCTGTTGTGCTCATCCTGGCTTCTGTGTGTCTGGCCTTCACAGATCAATCAGCTCCTTACTCGCGTGCAGGACCACCAGAGGTAAGCACCTCGCAGAGGTCAGACAGGCGGATCCATAGCGCGAAAAGGTCCAGCTCAGCCTCTGTAAACTTACAGTTATCAAGTCATCACATCATGCCATGTCCTGGACGTCGTTCAACTCTTTCCAAGATGGTCCAATGCTTCAATGAAGGCCAAATCCCTTTCATTGAAACGCGATCTTATAAATCACCTCAGACGTAGTATAATCACCAGTAATCCATCTTAATATAATCAGTATAGCCAGCTTGAAAGGGTCTAGAGGTACGAAAAGCAACAAATTCCATTCAGTAGGACAGGGTTGGTCAACATAACTTCGGATATGCAATGGCGGCACTTGGGCTCAGTGGCTTGTGCTCTGGGTTTGTTGGGTGGGACACGGGGGGTTGTGTTTTCACGTTGGATTGTCCTTTTCACCTGGACACACTGATACCAAATGAAGGACCATTTCATGACGACTCGGTCTTACAGTAACCTCCTGTCATACCTCCAGCTGCTGAGACACCTAGTGGTTCACCCCCCCCCCCCCTTATTACATTTTTTAAAAAGCACATTAATCATTCATTGCTCGTGCTGTTACAAATATCTTTTCACCTTTAAAATTTTAACTCCTCTCTGCTCCTTCTAGTGCCAAAGGTCGTGGAAAGGGCAAAATGGGCGGTCGGCTGAGGTAGAGGAGCCACCGGGGATGGAGCCTCAGAAGATGGACATGTTCATGTTATATATATTTTTTTGTTTTAAAATTAATGATCAGAGGGTATTGAATCTAATAAAAAATGTCTATTAAATATTTTTAAAGCACAATACTGTTTCACTGTCACCGTCTTCTTACACCGAATCTCAACCGCGAGCTCCGTCCATGCAACGGGCGGCTCCTTAAACATGTGCGCAGGTTAGATGCACTTCACTGCACAAGTCAATACTTAGACATAAATAAATGAGTGCAATTATTTCACACTCACATTGCTGTGCTTGGGCCTGGAGACAGATGACTCGGTGTTCAAAAATCACGTACTGATTGAAATCGATCTGCTTTTGGAGAAATGAAAACGCGGTCCAGATGTGGATTTAAGGTCCAGAGGTGAACAATGCCGTGCAGCAATATTTAGCAAACGACACAGAGACGGGTTTTCATTTTAACTTTTAATTTAAGCTACATCAGGGTCCAACTTTTCTTGGAAGTCTGGGCCATATGCAACGTTGAGCCTTTATATTGTTACTTACGTTTCGAGAAATACCACTGGACGAGTGTGCAGGTGACAAATGATATGCGATGCCCAGAATGGAGTTCAAGAGTCCTTTATAGTACATCATAAAACTATGTTCATTAAACACAAATTGACACCAGTGCATTTTTCAAGTTGGCCAAGCTGGAGCTCAGAATGTTGTCCAGCTGGAGCGCAGATTACGTGAAGGATGGTGGGGTGGGGCAGGGCGGGGCCAGAAGGTAGATCACCACAGGTGCGTCTCCCTGATTTCCGCAATCACCTGGCTGGCTTTCTGTAAGGCCTGTGCAGACAGAAGGTCAAGGGTCAAGGGTACAGCAAGCAGAATTTTTCTTAAATAATACCAAAAACAAATACCTGAACTTTTGCCATTGGCTCCATACTGAGAGCCAATCCAATAGCAGTTTTTAAATCAAAGGTCCCCTGACATGAAATTTTCTTTTTGCTTTTATATCTGTCTTAATCTGAAGTCTCGATCTGAAATTCAGTTGTGGTGCAGAATTACAGTCACTTTGATCCAGTTCCAAAATGACATTTCCTTAGGACGCGCCGTTTCGGTGTCTGTAGTTTTAAATAATAATGAGGAGGAGAGAGGCGGGACGAGGAGGAGAGCTGAGCTGCCTCTCTGAACGGCCGAAGCCCTCTTTACACCTATCGCCATTTCTAGCCACTGCAGGACCATAGACAGACTAGCAGAACTCGTATAAATGTTAAATAATCTCACAAAGTCAAATTTTCTTGATAAGATAAGGTGTGGAAGAGACAGGCGTTACTGTGCCCGATTTAATTGCCCATAAATACAAAGAACGTAGTTCAATAATGTCTATGTGGGGGGGATCTAAAAAATCCAACCAATGGGATCTATCCAATCTATGGGATCTGCTCATCTAACCCTTCCCTAACACAGAAAAAAGGGATCCTAGTATCATCATCAAACCTTCAGCATGTCAGCCGCCTCATTCCTGCGCTGAGCCATGTCTTCAGACTCGGTCAACAGGTCGTCCAGCAGACCGGATTTATAAAGCTGACCCACCAGCTCACTCTGTAGGGAGTCCTTCACATAGTTGACCAGGAAGTGCATAACAGCCTTAGGCACGCTTAAAACCAGACAAAATAGTAAATTACACTCCTTAATTATAATGAACCGAAGATAATAAATGGTATAAAGCTCTCTAGGTAACGAACCTGTCCTGTATGTTTTTGCGGACGATGAGGAAGTAGGATTTGATGAGCCTCTCAATCACCTCACAGTCTCTCTGCTCTCGTGCCGAAAGCTTCCTGGCAACTGGCACAGGCTGCGATACAAACCAAAAAAAAAAAAAAAAAAGATCAAGGCCACGTTAGATGTTAGATCCTTCATATTGCATGGATCCTCCACGCACCACGTCCAGCAGGTTGACCGCGTGGCCCTTCTGTGGACTGGCGGGTAAGGGGGGCTGTGGCTGAAGCAGCTTGGCCTTGTCGTCGGGCGTCCCGTCCTCGCTGCTCTTCAGTTTGCCCCTCCAGGAGCTGCTCCCCCCGTCCTGCTCCACCTGAGTCGGGCCTCCAGCCGCCTGCAGACACACACACACACACACACACACACACACACACACACACAAACATTGCGGTCATAAAGCCGGGCCAGAAACCTGACACCGTAACATTCTGCATATAAATACTCAGTTTGGCAGTGCATGTCCAGGCCCACGCCCACTACCAACGCCAACATGCAGATGCTAGCCGTTTGGTGAACATTTGTCTCTGACGTTAATGAACACTCCCAACATGGTACACCTTGTACCGCACCTCAAAAACATGTGTATTGTTACAGAGAACAAGTAATGTCACGGCTCATTCTGATAATTAAAAATGCTGACGCGAGAGAGGGAGGGAGAGAGTGCAAAAATTTCTCTGTTACCACTCCGCACCCACTTCACTCTCTGACCCCCTACCAGGAACTCAAAATGCACAAATAAGCTCTTTCCTCAGAAGCAGCTGGAACCATGCAGGTGATCGGGGGTCTGTGCAGGCACTGTGGTTAGTGGGGAAGTCCTAACCGACGAGGACCGAGGACACCGCCATGGGCCAGAAACGTCAAAAACTGCTCATAGTCAAACAGTTTTTGAGGAAGGTAGTAGCGTGCATGCTAACATTAAGCAAAGGGCACCACACACACACACACACCTTGGGACCCTCGCCCTCGGCAGCCTGCTCAGTGGGGGAGACAGGCTGCCCACCTGGACCCTTAAAGGACTATGAAAAAAGAGAGAGCATTGAGCAGAAGAGGACAAGATAAAGGGTGGTAACAGGGAGGAGAAGAAGAATGTAGTCGAATGGAGTCCAACGTAATTTAAGAATTCTGTTCTTTAAAAATCTCTTAATCAATAGGGTGGTAGTAGCCTAGCAAACCCCACTTACTACCATTGTGTCCCTGAGCAAGACACTTAACCCCGACACTTGTCTCCAATGTGGGGACTGTCCCTGTAACTACTGATAGTAAGTTGCTCTGGATATACCCAATGAATTTGAATTAATGTACTGTTATTTATAATTATAATAAATAGCTAGTCATAGCGGAAAGACTACATATATTTTGACACAAAATGTCATCTATGTAATAATGTGCGAGTAAAAAAAAAAAAAAAAAAAAAAAGGGAGGAAAATGAGAGCGAGCGCACAGAGACGCCGTACCTTGTCCCGTGGCACCGCAGAGGGCAACTCTCGCATCCTGTTACGTCTCTGCTCCTGCAGACAGGGGAGAAAAAAAACAAAAAACAGCTTGAACAGATGATATACATGCACACGATTGCACTCTTCTAACCTGAGACCCGTTACCTCAATGTTGTTGTTCATAAGCCCACAGGCATCAGCAAAGTCCGGGTGTTTGGTGTTGATGTAGGCCAACTCAATCGCGACCAGGTTGTGGACCTGAAGCAGAGACAGAACGATTGAGGTGAACTCATTTACATTTTATTTTTCAGATGCCCTTATCCAGATGCCCTTATCCAGGGACGGTCCCCCTGGAGACACTCTGGGTTAAGGGTCTTGCTCAGGGACACGATGGTAGTAAGTGGGATTTGAACCTGGGTCTTCTGGTTCATAGGCGAGTGTGTTACCCACTAGGCTACTACCACCTCAGGGACACCCTGGATTTGAACCTGGGACTTTGTGGTCTTCTTGTTTATAAGTAAAGTGAAGTGATTGTCACAGCACACGATGCACACAGTGAAATTTGTCCTCTGCATTTAACCAACCACCCTGAATGAGCAGTGAGCAGCCATGACAAGCGCCAGGTGAGCAGTGTGTGGGGACGGTGCTTTGCTCAGTGGCACCTCAGTGGCACTTTGGCGGATCGGGAATCGAACCGGCAACCTTCTGATTACGGGGCCGCTTCCTTAACCGCTAGGCCACCACTGCCCCAAGTGTGGCGAGTGTCTTACCGGCTAGGCTACTAACACACGCTAACAGGAAGCTCACCATTTCATTGGTGATAGGCAGCCTTTTCCTGAGGAGGGAGGTGACAACCTCTACAATGGCATCATGGAGCTTCGGGAACCTCAACAACTCCTAAATCAACAAAGAAGAGAAGAAGAACAGCGAAGAGCTCTTGGTGATTTGTTTAAACTACTGTATTACACAAGCAACCTTCTGCAGACAAGAACGGAGAGAACTTAGAACAGAGAGTAAGCGTACATGCGTGTTGTACCTGTGTGCTGTAGTTACTGCAGTGCTGGATGATCCTCTGCATCTCCTCGTGCACCAACTCCACGCATCGCAGGCTGGGCTCCTCCAGCCGCTTCACCTGCCTCTTCACCAGCAGCTCGAAAGACACCTCCGGCACAAAGAGGGCAGGCCGAGGACCCTGTGCCCAAACGCGCATCACATTATCCAGCAGCCCTTGCAGAAGAAACCGGCTTAAGATCAATCAAACACCTCAGTTTGGTTAATGATAGCCCACCGTAGCATTCCGAATGGCCGTCAACACGTCTATGGTGGTGAGACCCCCCAAGGGATCCACGGACTCCAGGGTTCTGCCAAACGTCTCATGGAAAATGTAACAGATTCTGGCACCACCACATCTGGTAAATAATAATAAAAAAAAATTTAAAAAAATTCACTTTCACTTCAAATATACATACAAACAGATAAGTAATAACAATACATGTATTTATAAAGCACAGAATAAAGAACAGTCCACCAAAGTGCTGTACAGACAAAGTAATAATGCACTAAATAAATACAATGGGTGAGGACAACAAGTAAAAACAAGAAAAGATAAAAGATATGACGTGCACTCACAGCTCAGCCGTTTCTATGTACTTGGCTGTGCCCTCAATGGTGTTGCAGTACTCTGCAGCGAACTTGGTGATGAGCTGCAGGAGGGTGGCGCTCTTGTCCTCCACAGGCTCACCGTAGCTGCTGAGCAGGGACTGGTACTGGGCGGCTAGCACGTTGATGCGGGTCTTCAGCTCGGGAAGGCAGTCACGGATGTGATGCATGAGCAGCCTGGCCACGTGGACAAAAAAGGACAAACAAAACGTTCTTCCTTCAAGTAAAAATATGTTCTGAATTGCATTTTGAAAGCAGAGTTTCTCCAGGTTTAAAGAAAGCCAAATTTAAGACTTTTTAAGACTCTTTTTAAGGCCACTTCAAATTAATCAAATTTAAGACCCTGCATCGGGGTCGTCAACGACATTTGTCTCTCTGCAAGGAGCAGATGCTCTTCAAAAATACAGTATTAATTGTATTAGATCTAAACTAATGTATTATTATTTGATATATTAATTGTCCTTCCAAATTAGTTTTTTTTTTTTTTTACCTGTACTGCAGCAAGCCACTAGGGGGTGACAATACAATATTTCAGCTAATTTCGATCTCACACAAATTATAGGATTTATATAAATTTGACAATAATTTCTCACAATTATTTAAAATTGTATTGGGCCTTTAACTGTGAATTTAAGGATTAAGTCATTTTTAATGATCATTAAGGCCTTCAAAAAATCCGCAGATCCCCGGTTGAAGGAAAGCCGCACCTATTCAAAGTCTTAGCCAAGTATTTTGTTCCGTTTCTGTTAGCGAGGGACGGGTACTTCTTCTGCAGGAAGGCGTGCTCATCACGAATGGCGTCAGCCACCAACTTCCGGTTGTTGATGTCCAGCTGACTCCTAATGTACAGAAAGCAAGTTCAGTCAGTCAGAGGGTCGAGGTTTGTGTACATGTATAATCTCCACAGGATGGCTTTGGGAACCATGTTGTACCTGTTGACCACTCCAATGAGCCCAAGTTTCACTGGAATGACTCTGCCCATGAGCACGTCCATGGCGTCTGTCCCGGCGTCCATCAAGTCCAGTTTGGTCACCACGGCTAACGTCCTCCGACCTGCAAAAAGCCACAGGATGAAAACCAAGGAGCAAAGTGAACAGGTTCTGCTTTCAGCTGTGATGGACCACGAGAAGGTACAGTAGGCGGTGAGATGACAGACCATCTGGATCCACCTCCCTGGCCACCTTCAGAGCTTCGGAGGTGGCCATGTCTGTGTTGGCGGCGGTCACGGCCAAGATGATGCAGTTTGGGTTGCTGATGTACTTCAGAATCAGCTCTCGGATCTGGATTTCGATGTCTTTGGGCTGGTCACCCACTGGCACCTAAACAGCACCAATCATCCACAGTCAGATCTAGAACATCAGGCCTGCTGAAATGTACCTTTTGAATATTGGACAAGGGCCTGTGCTTTTGGTTAACGTGGCTACCAAATGTAATCACACACCAAAAAAACAAAAAAAACCATCCAGTGTTTCACTTTAGAATTGTACCTTTGTGATGCCAGGGAGGTCCACAAGTGTCAGGTTGACAACGTGAGGAGAGAAGATCTTGAGGTGAATGGGTTCATCACTGATGCCCTGAAAGAGGCAGAAAGGAAAAAATATACGGTCATTATTTTAAAAAGCAGCACCGTAGTCCACAGAGGAACTGAAATGGCCTTTTAACACACCAGAAGGTCACATGATGGTACAAGCCCATACCTTGTTGGTGCCTGAAACTCTTTCGGTTTCATTTTCAATCTCTTGCCTAATTTCGTCAAAGTCTGCGTAGATCTAAAGGAAAAAAAAAACAGGATTATTGGTTTATTTATTATGCGTTCATTTCAATTGTGCAAAAAGTTCAAATCAAACAGCTTTACCCTTATTTATTTTTGCTATTTAATTACATTTGCTATACTCTTTATGAAATATTTTTGTTGATTGCTGCATGTAGTTCATGAACGATTAAAATCACCTAACAAAAATTGATTCAAAATATTCACAAATATCCAACTTCTCATGTTATGTTCAACTTTTTGCATGAAATTATGGAGACAAAAATAATTCTTAGCAATATAAAGTCCAGTTACAGCAAGTCAGCATGAAACAGCTCCATCCCCACTGGGGCCCGAAAAAAAAACATATTAAACACCCTGAGGTGTGCGGTGACGCCGTCCTACCTTGTTCTTGGTGTGTAGAAACTTGCCCCACTCTTCCCCGTCCACACCTGAAAGAAAAACAGCCACGGGACGGTCAAGGCTGGTCTCGGGTCTGGTACCGCGTTGAGGGCCAGGGCCAAGTTAACATCAGCACCGCGTCCAGGGACAGCGCGTCTGTTTATTCAGTTTCCGACCGGGTCCTCAGGGGACATTTTTCCGTCCTACCCTACCCCCTCCAACCCACTCAAACCCAGCACAACAGCGCCGAGGGACAGGTCACCGGGCTAAAGGCAGAGACGCGGACGCGTTGCATTAAAAAGTGATGCGAGGCGAAATGGAAAAAGACAAAGCAGAGAGCATTATGGGAATGATACCAAACCAGATCACCGGGCGACCTGATGGTTTCACTTTCACACCAACAAGCTACATAACACATAATGAGGCTAAAAGAACAACAGGCTGGTCACGATTACCGACAGACTGACTAACAATTAGCAGATAATAAAGGACATCTTTTCATATCTTGACATATGAGTGCAATAAGCACCGACACAAGACTGAAGCCAAGCTAAGGAACTAAGGAACTTTAAATCACTAAATGCTAACAAGACAAGCAGGATGAGGGTAAGTTTGGGGGTTAAAGTAAAAAAAAAAAAAAAAAAGCTCAGCGCAAAAGCAATATTCGTGTAGAAGAAGAAGAGAGAGGAGACCTTTGTAAAGGCGTCCATTGCTCCAGGCATTGAGGTCTGGGGAGAGATGACAGTGGGGAGAAAAGGTGTTAGGCGCAGCTCCACTGTGTTACGGCGACGCCCGGTGAACGCCGAGGGACGGACCCACGCATTCTGTCCCGTGACAGGAGGTCGGTCGTTAAAAAATTCGTCCCGTACCGGCGTGATGGGCACGTCATGCTCATGCATGCTCAATAGCATCGAATCGATCCGTTCCTCGCGTGGGACGCAAGGTATCACTATCACATGACAAGGCCTGGCTTTTCAAAATAGTTCATGCACCCTGAAATATGACAGGTAATTTTTGAGATTCTCGGATCCTAATTAATGACTTGGTCATGTGACTGGTGACACCAACAGACCATGACGTACCTGCATCATAACACATTACAACCGATATGAACAAAGTGACTACGGCAAGAGCCCGTGGACGCAGTCGGTTACGGAACGTACCATTTTCCTCTCCGGTCTTCCTCCTGTCCTCCGGGTCGACGTGGACCAGCTGCAAGATGAGAGGCCGGCGGGTGACGATCCCGGTCCCACGGGGCAAGATGTCTCGGCCGACCAAGCTCTCCAGGACGGAACTCTTCCCGCTGCTCTGTGAATCGCATCGAATTATTATTTCACCGACACCCCACACCAGAAGAACGGCAGGGAAAGTGCACCGCGCCAGAATAAGCTGCTTCTTTAATCCTATTACACTTTGGTACACAGGCTTTGGGTGTTAAAGACCAGGAAAGCTCCCCGGGTGGTGAGGAAGCATCCACCAATACCAGTGGAGTCAAAAAACTATTGATCTTGGTACAACAGAATGAATGAATGTTAAGTTGAGGAAAATGACCCCATAGGTCAAGTCCAGGCTGCACCTGGGTACTGAAGTCAGGGTGAATTTACACATTTCAGTCTGAACAGCTCATAACAAATCAAACCCATTCGAGCATATTATCACGACATGCCGATTTATATCCAAATCCGACATCCCGTGTGGACCATCGGGTCTCTGGCCTCGCGACTGCGGTCTTGTACCCCGAACCACAGCTAACCCGGCTAACAGCTAGCCGGCCAGAGGCAGCACAAAATCACAAGCACGCCGTGCACGTAGGCTACACTGACTGCGCTCCTTTTCGTCCACTGAGGCACGGGCTGATCCGGCGACAGCCCGCAGCCGGTGACTTCATACCTGGGTCCCCACCACCGCGATCTGCGGCAGCTGGATGATGTCCGCGCCGACCGTGTTGAACACATCCTGGAGTTTGTTCACGACAGGAATGAGCGCCTCCATGTCGCCGGGAACACGTACCTGTCGAAACCGAAAGACTAGCTAAGCGCGTGCCCTGCTAAACGCCGCACAAAGTCATCCAATGTCCCCTTACGGAGCCACCATTTAGACCGCCCGGCCCCGATCTCGACTGCGCGCAGTGCGGCCGAGGTGCACGCTGGGACTCGGAGTTCTACAGTTCCCTCATACAAGAGCAAAGCGGCCCCACAAAACTACACCACCCAGATAACACTTCGGTCCGTGGGCGTGGTCATGAAACTGACCCAAACAACGGTTCCCAGGCATTTCAAAACATTTAAAGCTTTTATTCGAGCAGTTTGGAATGAAAAAAATGAAGACTTACTTTGACTTTTTAAAATATTATTTATTTTCTCAAACAAGATATTGGTTTAAATATCAGCTTTACAAACATAATGTCATCCATAGGATTAATACAAAAGTGCTAGACTAGTTAGCTGAAACTCAACACAACCCCACCGCAAGTACTAGTTTGATAAGAAAATGACAGTAGGCTTGCAAATATTGCACGTACACAAAATGAACACAGTTCACACAAACTATGAGGTAACAAGGGACACTAGTGGTACAGGTCACACGGTGGATAGCTTCAAGTGGTCCACTGGAAGACATCCTTAGGCCAGCATTACAAAACAGTTTCTGTTCGTTTTCCTTCATTTAAAAATCAGTGCACGTTCATTTTCCACACGTATGGATATACATTCATTTGTTGATGGCTTTAGTTAAAGACTGCAGATGGATCTTGATGGCAGCTTGTTAAAGACATAATTACACCATTACCAGCATATTTCAAGAACTAGGTCAATTGCTTAATTTAAATTCAATCAAAGAAAAAGAGCCTTCCTTCACAACTCTGTAATCAACCTTCATTCAGTTTGCTATGCGCTGCGTAAAAAGCACCACCAGAAACCCAGGTCACTTATGGGTCAAGTCGCAAATACACTCAATTAAACTGTAAGAAATCATAGTGTCATAGCGCTGCTTCGACTTCAGTAATTCAGTGCAACATAATGGGTTACTCAATTCACAATCAAAACTAAACTCTCACTGCTAAAAAGGAAGATTACGCACCAGAAAAATGATAGTCCGCTAAGTGTTCTTTGTTTCAAATAAGGGAGTAAATCCAGACAATAATCTGAAGTATTCAAATGCAAAAACAGCTAAATAAAATTATTATGTCAGTGCAAACTTAACAAATGCTTCAAGTTGAACAGTTACAGCTTTCTTATGAAATATGGCACAATATGGAACTATATGGATTATAAATGTTTTGGGTGAGGGGGGTATGTCTTTCACTTGTGTTCTTATGTAATGCAGCTGATGTTCTAGAGCACATGTGTCAAACTTGGCCACGTCTGGCAAGACCAATTTTTTTTTTTAGATCTGTTGTTTCGGGTCCAGCGATGTGACCCGCAGGTGGCGCGTGGATCCCATAATGCAGTGCGCACTTTGCTTTGAATTTTCCCATGTGCCGTCGATGTGGGTACAGACTCAGCTGCGGTTTAAAGATTGCATTCAGCAAAAACTGCATTGTGGTAAATGTAGTTTGTGTGTTGTCAGCGCTTTGAGTCGCCAGGCCATATTCATGGGTCTGTATGGTTGTCAGGAGAAAACCCAGTTCTATAGGCTAAACTTACAGCAAACTTAAATAGTACTATCACAGCATCAAAATCCACAAATTACTATGTAAAAGATGAATGTGAAAAAGTTGAGGGGGGGGGGGGTGTCCCCCTTCACGATGTCTCTTCAGGAGGCAGTACAGTCTGTGTAAGTGGTCACCATGTTCCCTCTGCGCTGTGTCACTGTCCTGCATTGCTGTTTGGCCGCTCCATGGAACCGACCATCAGTCCGACTGGAGTGCCTGTCAAAGGTGAACATCTTCTCCATGTCGTCAAACATGTCATCAAAAAGCCCCGTGCCGAACGTCCCCTGGAAGTGCCTCTTGTGCCTTTTGCTACGAGCTTGTCGGCTCTGCTCGTATAGTTCAAAGTCTCTGAACATGTTTCCGAAGTTAAAGTCGAATGCCCGGAAGTGCTGTCCACCTCCTCCTTGATTCTCATTAAAGAAAGGCCTGTGTCCCATCTGATCGTACTCCCGCCTCCTCTTCTCATCAGACAGTGTCTCATAGGCTGGTGATAAACAGAACATTGAGAGCAATTAGTTATTATTATTTTTAATAAGTGTATAAACACAATATACAAAAGACAAATGAAATAATTATTATCCTAGAATATTCTACCAAGAGACATCTATACAAGCACAATGAAGTATAGGCTTAATGAATTCCATATACAAAATGAAAACAAAGAGGGCCAGTGGTGGCCTAGTGGGAACGGAAGCGGACCCGTAATCAGGAGGTTGCCGGTTCGACTCCCGAACCGCCAAGGTGCCACTGAGCGAGGTGTGCTGTGTTTTACAATAACAATCACTTCATTTACTTGGGGGAAAAAAAAAAAAAAAAAAAAAAAACTCACCTTCCGCAATTTCCCTGAACTTGGTTTCGGAATCAGGGCTCTTGTTCTTGTCCGGGTGCAATTTCATCGCCAGTTTGTGGAAAGCTTTCTTTATCTGCCGTTCACTGGCGTCCTTGGGCACGCCTAGAATATCGTAGTAGTCCTTTTTGGCCAAGATGAGTTCTGTTATCATCAACACGCACACGGCGAACATTAAAGTGGACTGAGCCGTGGCCATGGTGGTGGCTCCTGGGTTGGGGACGAGAGAAAAAGGAGACTGGTCTACAACGAGTCCGAAACACACGATTAACAGCCTAATAACCAGACACGCTGTGCTTCAACTTGGCGACCATTAAGCGGGATTTTGTTTCTTCTCCTCACACTCGGGAGTCGGACGCGAATCGGCAAATATCCGTAAATTGTCGCCCAGCCCACGTCCTATTACATCCACGAGTATTACGAGTAAAAGCCCACAGAGGAGTGCAGAATGCATTAAACGTGCGGAAATGAAGTACAAACGGCGCTCAAAACGACTGCAGAGAAAGCCCGACTACTTACAACTGTTAATTGCTCGCTGAAGCTATACTCCACCCTCGTCTGCTAACGCCAGTTAGCCGGAAGGCTAACACCAGCGCAGAAAAAAAGGCGTCACTAGCACGAAAATGGGACGTTGTCAATTAAGTCGCGGACGTGAACAGAAGGTCGAAGGAAAATTGTTAAACTCACCAGAACGCGATTGTGATGTGTTAAAGTAAAGCGCACTCGCGGGTCTAGAGCGGCTCTGCGGGCGGAATCGCGTCCGGCGGCGGGCTGGGAGCGGCCACCATGCTAGGAGCGAAACAACACGACGCGTAACGCGATTGGCTCCATTCGGTCACGTGTGTCGCCACCAGCCACGTGTTTGAAGGTGGGCGTGTTCAAGAAAAATACTTCGCTGGGAGCGCCGCAGAAACACCAGTGACGTCACCAAACGAAAAACCTCTTCAGAAAAATCACGATTGTGTGGAAAAACTAATCAGGTGACGAGATTCCTTTTAATCATTGCACGTCACGTTTGTTCGACGGCTTATTTAAATATAAAGTCTATTTAAAGTAAACAATGGCCTGCAGAGTGGGTTTAAAGAGTCGCCGTTAATTGCATCAGGCATCTTATCTTGCCATTATAGTGACTTTAAAGCTGTGTTTTAGATTTAATTGTGTTATCAAGCAATGTCTATGCATACTCTGGAAGAAATAAAAGTGCAGCTCAGACAGAGTCCATTCACTTTTACTTTGCATGACAGGATGGTAGGTTTTTATAATCCCTTTGAGTGGTCTCTGCAACTTGGTGTTACCTGGTTGCATAAGCTTTGTGATATTATATTATTCTATTACATTATTGAATGATGGATGTTTGTTTTTTCCTGTTAAGGAGTTAGAGTTGAAGAATGTAGTGCTGCGAGCAGGAGACCATCTGAAAATAATGGGGAAGATCCTTCCTGGTGCAAAAAGGTTCAGTGAAGTTCGTTTTTAGAGTTGTTTCTGGTTGTTTAAACATGCTATGCAATTTCTTGAAGCTGAACCTGTACATACAATCATCTGTTCTATCCTTGCAGGTTCCAGATTGAACTTGGCAGTGATTCAAATAACATGGCACTGCATTTCAATCCACGCTTCGAAACTGAAGAAAATGTAATTGTCTGCAACTCAAAACGTGATGGCAACTGGGGTGAAGAGCAGAGGGAGTCCAAAAATCCTTTCCATCCTGGTTCTGTTGTCAAAGTATGATATACACTACTTATATCCCATATAATGATTTGTACACTGTACTTGAAGGTTCAATTGGTGGAACAAGAAGGATGTTCTGGACAGAAAAATAAAAACAGTTCTCAACCCTCTTTTTTTCAGGTTAGGGTCAAGGTGGCTGGTGACTTCTTTGAAGTGGAGTTGCCTAATGGAGAGGAGATTCAGTTCCCAAATCGTGAGGGAACTGATTCAATCAGCTATGTGAGAGTCAAAGGTGACTTTCAGCTGACTTGCTTCAAAATATACTGAGATGGCAAGACAATAATAAGTTAATGAGAAAAATTAATTAATTGTCTTCAGATGAACTTTCTTCAGATGAACTAAAAAAGAGGCACGCTAATCTAAATAAAGATGAACGTTACAGTTTTTTTGTTTTAAAATAAAGCTTTTAATTTGTGCATGTCAGATGTGTTTTGTGCATTCCTCTTTTTTAGTTAATGTTTTTTACACATAATAAATAGCGTCTGTTTTGTACAGGCCTGCCATTTTCAACCAATCAACAGCGAGCACTGTCGTGGGTCCTGTTGCGATCAGCCAATCGTGCGTCGGCGGGGCGTCACGTGTCCTTTGTTGTTTTTTTTAACCCCGTCAATCTGAATGATCCGGCCAGTGCCGCACACGGTAGCCGGACGTACCTCCGCGAAGCAAACGGCCTGACAATGAAAGAAATTGCTTTTGCTTTTCGGACTGATGGAGTGAAATACGAATATTGACGCCGGTACGTACATTGGTGCTGAACCCGCGTCTCGTTTTTTTCAGCGCTAGATTGGTAGACGTTAACGTGAAGCTAACATTCGGGGCTAATTTAACTAGCCTCAAATTGACAGAACTAGCAAACTCTATAAAAACTGTACAGAAACTGCGCTAGATTCGCTGCGCGTAAGCAGACATTATTCCACGTGTTTCTCCGCAGGTATCCGTGACGCTGGACGTGTTAATGGCCATCGCGGTGCCGGTGGCTGCGAGGGATGTCGTCTAGATGGCTTTCCGACTCCTACGTGCTGTCACTGAACAGGGCCATTAACCTGTGGCACACGCAAGGTCAGAGGCCACGATGTCTCCTGCTTTCTCCAGCCCAAAAGGCATCGTGCAGGCTCCACGCCAGGCAGTACCTCAGCCACGACGGTGGCGTCCTCGGCTGGAAGTGCACACACGTCCTGAGACGGATCGGCGGCAGAGCTTGCCTGCTCAGGCAGAGGCTGGGGCTACGCGCTGGCGGAGCTGGCTTCAGCACCGCGGCGCTGCGCCGCTCGGCCGACTTGAGTCACCGCATGTCGCGCCTGAGGAACACCCTACAGACTGTCTCGAAGGCCGTGAGCGGGACGCAGGCGGACATTCTGACACGGATTGCCCGGCTCAAACCCGCCAAGGCGGGTAAAGAGTCTCGGTGTGGGCAGGCCGCTCCAGCGGCCAGCGACGACGGGGCATCTGCTTCGAGCGGCGGTGAGGGTAAAGAAGAGCCTAAGCCACACCCGCCAGCCGGCGAGCCTGTAAACACCACTCAGGGAAAGCCCGCCGTCGGCTCTACCAAGAGCGCTGTTGCCAAACAGACCACGCCGCTGTTCCATCCTGGCTCCCTCTCTGCCAGCCTGGACGAGACGTACAACTACCTGGCCGGTCACATAAACGCCTACTTCGGTGGCGCCACAAAGCCTGACGAGAGGAAGCAGGATCCAGGCAGCGATGCACGCACGTCCAGTGCTGAGGGGGACCAAAACACCGAAAACAGGCCTGGCCTCGTGCCTGTGTCCGACAAGGTGACCCCTGTAACCACCGCAGGCCCTCCACCCCCAAACCAGGTGACCCCGGCGCCAGCCCCTACTGCCGAAAGTCCCCGGTCATCCCCTAAAAGAGGCCTGGGCCATTACCTCACCTATTCTGCACCCACCGTCCAGGCCTTTGTGGGGAGTTACATTGCTCCCCTTGTACCCCGGTTTCGCAGCGACCCCAAAACTTCAACCGCTGAGAAAGACAAGGTGGCCGCGGCTCCAGAGGGTCCCCTGGAAGAGAAGGAAGCCGCTGAGAGCAAAGATCAAAAAACCACGGACGAAAAGGCCAAAAGGCTGCTGCTCCAACGAGAGAAGGTACAGAAAAATCACAGAACCATAAACCAGATTCGTAGGTGTGAGACCGAGATAATCC
Organism: Denticeps clupeoides; assembly: GCF_900700375.1. Lineage (NCBI taxonomy): Eukaryota > Metazoa > Chordata > Actinopteri > Clupeiformes > Denticipitidae > Denticeps > Denticeps clupeoides. Next base: position 3,493,801 of record NC_041723.1, read on the forward strand.
GAGAATGCATTTATCCGGACCGGAAGTAAACCTTTGTACCAGGAGTCAGGTTTGACGTGAACATGCTTCATATTTTATCGGGAAGGTAATGTGTTGATATTGGGCTGTTCATATGGCTTCATTCTAGGAACTTTGTAACCTGACCCCTTGTGCTGTATGTAGTGTTCCCTAGTAGATGGCCACCAGGAATTGCCTATTAAAAATAAACCTGTGTGCCCCCGGCTGTCACGAGGGTCTTGTCGCTGTTCACATCACGATACCTATAAATAACCGTGTTTTGTGCAGAGAATTGAAGAAGTCTGTGTATACACTGAAAAACGATGCAGATGTTTAAGATAAAAAAGGCAGTTTCTGTTAAGGCTGTGTTGATTTGTCATTCCATTATGGTTTAATGATACAACCCGTACAACCCGTTCAGCTTAAACCTTAAAAAAAAAAAAACAGCTAAAAGAATATGAAGAATAAGGACAATATGATGAAAGAGCTTTAAAGATGGTTAAAGATGCCTCTCTGTATGAAATTTAGCTTGCTGACCTTCTGGCATTAGTATTCTGACTGGTTTGTAGGGGACCACCCTGTCCCCCGACCATCTACGGTGGTAGCAGCCTAGTGGGTAACACACTTGCCTCTACACCAGACTACCACAGAGTCACAGGTTCAAACCCCGCTTACACTTACCATTGTGCCCCTGAGTGTCTTCAGGGGGGGACTGTCCCTGTAACTACTGATTGTAAGTCGCTGTAAATGTCTCATAATACTGTTGTGTACCCAAAGACGTGATGTCGTTACTGTAGTCTGCCCTCAAACCCCATTTTCGTGCGTAAAATACTGTCTGATGTAGTGTAATTTTGCCCAATCTCACACGTTGCACCTCGCCACGTCTAGATCATTGCCAGGGTGAGCGTGGACAACAGAACTCGGGGGCTTGTCCGGGCCCTGCACAGGGCCACTGATGTGAGGGTCTACATCAGCCGAGTGGAGGAGCTCAGCTACCATCTGCTGGAGTTCCCCGAGACCAGAGTTGTGGCAGTTAAGGTGAGACCACGGTAATTTATAGCCTGACGTGAATAGAAATGAGTGAGATGAAAGAAAGTGAAATGATTGTCAAACATTGTGAGGCACAGCACACGGCGACACAACAAAATGTGTCCTCTGCTTTTAACCATCTCCCTTAGTGAGCAGTGGGCAGCCATGACAGGCGGCCGGTGAGCAGCGTGTGGGGACGGTGCTTTGCTAAATGGCACCATTGGCGGACCGGGATTCGAACCGGCAACCTTCTGATTACAGAGCCCGTTCTTTAACTGCTAAGCCACCACTGCCGCAACCAACGATTATGATCATTTTTCAGGGGCTTACATCCATTTTGTTAGTTTAAAGCGATAGTGTTCTGTGTTAAAGTAGGACAATGACGCACTTTCATGTGACAGCGATGATCCAGACGATACCAAGGTATTCAGGCCTAACGACAGAAACCCTATATAGATTTAGATTTTTTTTTTTGTGGCCACGTGATCGCTAGAGAAGCAGCTTATAAATCCTGTGTGAGCGTGTGTGAGAGAGAGAGAGAGAGAGAGAGAGCTTTTACATGTGAAATCTTAAAAGCTTGCCGTCCCACAGGAAAAGGCGATTCCGTGTCTGCTGCGCCTCAGACAGGCCGGTGACCCATTTCTGCAGGCGGCGGTCCGCGAAGCCCTCACCCTGGTGGGCTACATCGACCCAGTCAAAGGCCGCGGCATTCGGGTCCTGTCCATCGATGGAGGGGGCACAAGGTACACTGTGGCATGCACCTTCCATCGCACTTATACGGCATTAAGTGACAGCGATTGCTTTTGTCATTGAGGTACACAGCGAGCACAGCACATGGCGACACAACAAAAGGCATCGTCTGCATTTAACCCATCACCCTTGGTGAGCTGTGGGCTGCCATGAAAAGCACCTTGGCGGTTCGGGATTATGTGTCCACCTAGACCATCTTCGCCCGTTTTTTTTTTTTTTTTTTTTCCTCTGTTCATTTTTCCAGAATTGCCTTTAAAAAAAAAAAACCCTGTGTGTTTCTCAGGGGACTGGTTGCCCTTCAGACTTTGCACAAGCTGGAGGCGCTCTCAGGAAAACCCATCTACCAGCTGTTTGATTACATCTGTGGTGTTAGCACAGGTAAGATGCCCTGACCCACTTTCCTGAGTGCAGTAGGTGTGAGGGATACTGAAAGCTTTGAATCTCACAGGAGTATTTGACCTGCAGCACAGATGATTCTGCTGAAGAATTGTCTGTCGAATGCTGTTAATCTGGCCCAAACGAACCACCAGATCTACCCCGTTATTTTTATAATCTGATATTATTGTTGGGATGTAGTGGCTTTTTTAAATTGTCTTTTGTCTGAGATAAATGTATTTTTATGTGATTAGAATATTGGCCACCAGGGGGTGCTGTGTATTTTCCTTAAGGCTTTGCTTGTCAGCAAGGTCTGATTCTCTATTCACCACAGAAAACACTGCATGTGGCAGAAACGCTGCTGCTTGCGGCCTGTATATATGAGTAGGTGTGTGCCGTGTGCCGGAAGGGGTGTCAAGATACTTTCCATTTCCTCTAATGAAATTTCAGCTTGGGAGCGTATGCGAAGTAGTCATTATTTAATTCCCGTGATATTCCAGTATGCTGCCTACAATAATTGGATTAATTGATTAATATTACATAAATAAATGACCCTATATTGGTGCTTAAGACAAAACAAATAGGCAAAAATAACAGTTATAGTTAAATCTGATTCAATATTAAAATATTAGAAATAGTCTTTTTAAAGTGAAAGGGAACTGATTGTTACTTGTGATACACAGCAGCACGGTGCACACAGTGAAATTTGTCCTCTGCTTTTAACCCATCACCCTGAGTGAGCAGTGGGCAGCCATAACAGGCGCCCGGGGAGCAGTGTGTGGGGACGGTGCTTTTGCTCAGTGGCACCTCAGTGGCACCTTTGGCGGATTGGGATTCGAACCGGCAACCTCCTGATTACAGGGCCAGTAACTTAACCGCTAGGCCACCACTGCCCCCGTATGCATGTATATAAAAAAAAAACCGCACTTATCTCAGTCACATGAGAGCCGTCAACATTCTTTTTCTGAAGTGCCTTCTCTCACATGTCTGGGTGATACACATGCAAAAAGCGGGCACATTTGGGGCACAACTGCCTGCCACTTTTATCACACCACCACAGTCAACTTGTCCGCATGCCGAACCTCTGGGACGTCACGCCACGCACTCCAAATTCCGATGTGCGCCTCCAGAGCATCCGAGCCGAGGCGCGCCACTTCACAGACTCCATTCTCAGGCTCTGAGCGGCCAGGGCGTGGCTCCGGTGGATTTAATTGATGGTTCGCCTTGTTGCGTGTCCAGAATATGAGCTGCTCGAATGCATTTTAAAGTGCGTCAGATGTCGGGTAGAATAGTGGGTGGAAGGATGTTGCTGTGTGCCACTCCGCCGTTGTGAATGAACATTTAAGTTGTGGCTTCATTGCTTCCTTAGGCGCCATCCTTGGCTTCATGCTGGGGGTGTTTCAGATGCCACTGAGAGAATGTGAGGAGCTGTACAGGAAACTGGGTTCCGACATCTTCAAGCAAAATGTCATAGTTGGCACCGTGAAGATGGGCTGGAGCCATGCGTTCTATGACAGCAAGATCTGGGAAGACATCCTCAAGTGAGTCTCGGGCACGGAACGGTGCAGCGTGTAGGCCGTGCTGAGTGAAGATCCGTTCCGCTCCTACTTCTAAAATATGTCTGTCTTGTGTCCCGATCAAAGGGAGAAGATGGGCTCTGATCTGTTAGTGGAGACGTCCAGAAATCCTGATTGCCCTAAGGTGGGTATTGAATTTGGAGTTCTCGCTCTTTCTCTGTCCTTCGCATGCTCTCTCTCTCTCACTCATCATAACCGCTTATCCAAAGCAGGCTCATGGCTGCTGGAGCCTGGGACTGGGGGCACAAGGTACTTCGGGTAGTTTAGAGTCACACAAGTCACAGTTCTGCACGCAGGGAAAAACTCCGCTTTCTCTCTCCTGGAGAGAAAAAAGAAACAGGCGGAGTGGTGGAAGAATGTAAAGAAAAGTGTATAGAGAACCCGGAGGATGGGCCATGGGTGAATAACATGCAGTTAGTCGGGGTTTGATTTGGAGGGTGCAACCTTTGCTTTGAAGGCTACAAAGAGATTTTCCAATGACGATGCTGCCGTTGTTCAAAGCCTTTGTGATGAAGTGATTGTCACTTGTGATACACAACAGCGCAGCACATGGTGCACACAGTAAAATTTGTCCTCTGCATTTAACCCATCACCCTGAGTGAGCAGTGGGCAGCCATGACAGGCGCCCGGGGAGCAGCTTCCTTAACCACTAGGCCACCACTACCCAAACGCTAGGCCACCACTGCTTTTCAGTGTAATATGGGATAGAGAACCCAACCAACCATAACCCAAAAATAAAAATGAGGAAATATGGTATACTTCTTTATTTTGAGTTGTTCTTTTACTGTGTTAAGTGTAAGCTAGTGAAATCTGTTCCCCTGTCCCACACCAGTTGTCAGCAGTGAGCACAGTGGTGAACCGCGGGACGCCGTTGAAGGCCTACGTCTTCCGCAACTACAACCTCCCGCCGGGGGTCCGCTCGCACTACCGGGGCGGCTGTCAGCACCAGCTGTGGCAGGCGGTCCGGGCGTCGTCGGCAGCCCCAGGCTACTTCCAGGAGTTCAGCTTGGGCGGCGACCTGCACCAGGTAGGGCAGAACCTCGGCTGCCGTGGCGCTGGCTTCCGGACGCCCGGGAATGAGCGTATAATCCAGGGCGGGCATAAATGGATATGGATGGCCCCGAAAATGGAAAATGCGTGCAATTTTCAAAATGCGCTGCAGGCCTAATGCAAATTGCAGTCATTTTTAAAGAGGAGTAATGGAGTCGGATTCCACCTTCTCAGCATCCTCGGGAAGTCATTTCTCTTTGTCAAAGTGATGGAGGCAGGGAGACGCTCAATTTAATCTGCTTCCCACCATAAATTAACCAGCAGCACGGAGCTCTCTGGCATCTCCATGATCAATACGTGCTTACAAGCCATTTACAGGAACATCTTCTGTTTGAAAACTGTCAGAGGGTGATGAGAAGTTTTTTTAATTATTTATTTCTTTTTTAGCCACTGGCAGACTACGCCGCTGCGTGCTCATTACAGCGCGGCTGGAACGGCTTCATTTCTTTCATTTCCCCGCTCCGATGCTACTGTAAATCTCTCTTTAAACTGGAAAATATGTGCACCGTTTGGGTTCGGAACGGGAACTCTGGTTCTGTTAGAGCGTCAGTACCCAGGTCCGAGTCCTTAACTGCTCGACCTTGGCATGACACAACTAATACAGGCTGATGGTTCTAAAGTTGTATGTTTTTGCCTTTACAATCCAAAAATGGTGTGTTCTGCGTTCATCTGAAACCTATTTGCACATACCTTTATAACGTCATGTTTTGTCCTCTGTCCGAATAACGTACGAGGAATACAGAGTAGGTCAGAATCCAGACATCCCAGTTTCCCAGGGCTTCTTTTTGAATGTGTAAGTCGCGCATTAACACTCGCTTGGTCGGTGTTAAGGCCAGTTTAGGAACGCAAGCGTTGCATCAGCCGGTAGCTGGACGGTGACATCATTCCCGATGTCACGGCTCATCACGCCGCGGTTCTCGCTCTGAAAATCTCAACCCGGGCGCCGTGACACACGTTGGAGTTTTAATTGGTTGTGGTGCAGGTGTCCCTGGGAGGTGTCGAGGTGCCGAGAAATGAAAGGGAATGCCTGATGACGGCGGCCCCTGGCTGTGCAGGGAGGAGCTCCGGTCACATGCGTCACCCCCCCAAGCCGGGATCTTTTTTAATCAACACACTGTTGCATGCCGCTCCGTATGCGAGGAATCAGCGCGCCGCAAAATGAATTCATACCGGTGCAAATCCTAACCTTTTATTTTATAGTATGCAGTCTTTTCAACATTAATGGCCTTGTCCATTATTTCCTTGCCGTAGAAAAACAAAACATTTTGCATTTTACTAATTTTCGTTAATGCTGCGTTGTTTAATTGGTGTTAACATGACATGCCTCAGTATTCTTTTTTTTTTTTTAATTGTGCTGTTATCCGAACCAGTAGATCGTCCCAGAAATTAGCCAAAAAATCCTCCATTTGCATTTTTAATCATTATTTTGTTTCTGTGGCAGTTTCGTGTTCTAAGCTATTTAGCTTCACTGTTTTGTTGAAATCGCTTCAGCGCTTTTCATTCACCGCTGAGACAAGGAGAGCAACACACAGATGCTTCTGGAAGCCCCTCATCTCCTCGCCCCCTCCACCCACCCCGCCGCCTCCTCAGCCCCGTCTTCCCTGCCAAGCTGATCCTCTGGCATTCATCCTGCTCAGGCTGGCATGTCATCTGCCGCACCATGCCCGGCCCTTCCCACGCCACCCTTCTCCCCGGGCCCAGAGCTGTGCTCATCTGTGTAGGCATCCCTGAAAGACCACCGGTGCCTTTCATGAGAGCAGAGCCTCTGTGTGACGAGCGATCAAAGTCGTTCCTCTTCTCCCTCTTAGTCCAGCGGAACCACAGCACACGGTTGATCCTGTGATGTAAGGATTCCCTGAGGAACGAGTCATCATGGCCTCCTTCACCGACGCCCACCAAGACCACCGATTCCATCTGGGAAACCACAATTGCCGTTTTGTGTCAAATGTGTCAAAGCTTCTTTTCTACATCAGTTTCGTAATACGTGAACCCCCCCCCTTAGCCTTTTCCGTGTCACTCCGTTCACAGCCTATTTAGCCATAGATATAGATTAGTCCTTATGTGGGGGAGGGTATTGCGCCCCAACTCTTATTCAACACCGTCTCATAGACATTCACGTCCCACATTAGAAACAGTGAAATCTTTTCCATACACAAACGCAGCCTGTTGGAAGTGCTACAGCAAATGTGTGCCAGGGCCTGCATACAGACGCCTGCTTTTTCAGCGGTTGCTATGGAGCTTGGCAGGGCACCCTTGAGGAATCAGGACGGTGCGTGCCTACCCTCTCGAGTGGAGGGGCTTCGCACTGCAGCACGTCAGCCTTAATTCCTGTTGACTGACGGATCCATGTCATGTTGCGTTTTGATAGCTCCTGTAGGTTTGCCGACTTGAATTAGCCAGGGACACCGTTAAGACACAGCATGTATTAGAACCTATGGTCATCAGGTGCCCACTGAGGAAGGGACAGGCATTACAGCAGCATGACAAGCCAGTTCAAGTGCCAAGGTGCCTTCAAATATCTCCCAGAACTTTGCTGACCAACTTAGTCAAGCGTTCCATGCACCAACACTCAGCCATGGACACCAAGCCTAAGAAGAGCAAGACCTTCAAAGTATCTGGCCCTGAATTAAGACATGCCGTAGGTATATATGACGAGCTCATTCTGAAAATGCAACAATTCATAGCTACAGAAAGCAAACTGTATACTCTAAAAAATGTTAAAATGTCAGGTTTGTGTGGTGTAAAATTGAGACGACAAAATGTTTTACTACGTATAACGTGACTCACAAGTTACAAAATTCATCCTAAGGAAGTGGACACGTAATCACAAGGTTCTGGGTTTCAAATCCCGAACCTACCGAGGTCCCCTTGATCATGGTTCCGTCCCCACACACTGCTCCCCGGGCGGCTTTCATGGCTGTCCACTGCTCACTAAGGGTGATGCGTTAAAAGCAGAGGACACATTTCACTGTGTCACTGTGTGCTGTGCTGCAGTGACAATCACTTCGCTTTCACTTTTTCATCGCTACTGCACCTCACCTAGATATGGTGGGAGTGCGGGAGGAGAACAGGCCCTCCAAAGGTAGGTGTTGCAAGTTCTAACCACTGCAACACAGCACAGTTCCAATTGCAATTTCTGCAGGTGCTTTTGTTTTTGTGGCTTTTACACTCTGCGACAGCCTGGACTAGCTGATAGGCACGGACTCTCGGATGCCCAGACTGAGGAGGAAGAGGAAAAAAAATCAATGCTATCAGTGCTCCTTCAATCCTCCTTATTTATCTCATAAGCCAGGGCTCTCTCTCTCTCTCTCTCTCTCTCTCTCACACACTCACACACTCACACACACACTCACACAGAAGCAGCCGATTTGATTGTCCTTTCACGGCTCTTTGGGGATAAATGTCCTGTTTTTTGGTGTGAAAGCCCGGGTCCCTCCCCTCAATCCAACCGCAACTTTAATAATGCACGCCGTCTTGACCCAAATGTTTCATATCGTGCCCGTCCAGTTTCGTAAACACAAAGTCCCGCCTGTGATCACATTTCCCAACACTGATCAATAATTGTGTGAATTCTCCTCAATCGCTCTTCACTAAGAGAGGAAATTTTAAAGCATTGCTTTCGTTGCTCCCTGCAGCGGTTGATGCTGTATTTTTTGGAATTTGGGAATGTTCTTTTTAGCCGAAGGCAGAAAGACAGGCTCCCGCTTCCACGTCAGTGTGGTCACTCCTGGTCGTGAGCGTATACTGCAGCAAGGCGAAGGCGTGTCAGCCAAGGCCTGATTGTTCTTCTTGCCTGGGGCCAGAGTCTGTGATCTCCCTCATCTGGGATACCCTCCATTCAGTGGCTGCAGTGACCAACTTGAACCTCTATTAACCGCTTTTGGCTCCGGGGGGGGTCAAGGGTCTCTCCAAAGGACAAGTCCGAGTAATTATATAATGGTGCATGGAGACCCCATGGCCTGATGAGGTCCGTGTGAAGCGTGAGAGTGGGGTGTCCACTAAAATGGGACTTTTGTGCGAAGAGCTCGCCTGATTTTAATAACCTTGTGAGTAAATTCGAAATGTTATTTAAATTAGAGGTTGATGTGAGAAGGGTTTCTTCAGAGGTTCATGGTGGATTTTTTATTTTTTTTTTTCCCCACCGTGATCCCTTCAATCCAATGTTGACCATATTCATGTCTAATCAGGTGCAGCACCCCAAAACAATGGCTTTGTTCAGACCACCGAGGAATATCTGATTACTGCCATATCATATAAAGCTGATTTATTCAGCGGTCATTCAGAGCCCAAATCCATACTGGCTGCGAAATCTGGACCAAGTCCAGGGTATGTAGGGTAAAATGGTGGGACTGGCTGTTAATTGCCAAGGCACAAGATTTAGAGCCTGCCTGGATGTCAGAGGGGACATTGTCCACTAGCTCTGCAGACCCCAGCCACCAGGCCAAGGACTGGTAGAGGGTCATGGGACCTTTGGAATCAGGCCACTCACAAAGAATAAGAACCAGTTTTTTGCCTATGCAAGTCTGCATGGAGTTATATTTTGTAAAGATCGTCTCACCTTCCCGTCTGAGGCTCTTTCACACATTTAGTGTCTGTTGCAGCCTGGATGAGCTGAAATAAGTAAAAACTCAGAACTCCGGCCTCAGAGCACTGGTTTTATTTTCATTATACACCCGCGAAAATGGTCCGTGGAAAATTGCCTGAAATGAACTAGATGGACTGAGATGAGGCAGAGATTTGGCCCGAGGATGGTTCTGTTCACTGCACTGCCGTGAACCTGCCATACAGACGATATCCATCCATCTCTTCTTAAGCAGAACAGAAACCGCTTTTCCCCCCTCGACTTGCCTTGAAGTATAGGGGGGGGGCGCCTGGGCACCACGTTGTATCCGCCCGCCGTGCCCCTCTTGAAAGATTAATGACTTTCTTCTTAGTGTTATACAAATCCTAGCGAAATTGCTCTCAGTGTCAATTTATACTTTAAACACAGATTCCAGGGTTTCCGTCTGGCACTGCAGGATTCCTGCTCAGTCGTACCACTTTTTTTTTTTTTTTTTTTTTTTTTCTTACCCGGCACTTTTATCGTAGACTCGCTGTTCTATGTACAAAGTGAAATGGCTTCGCATTGCCCTAATAACCAAGTTCATAGTGTCCAGGCTAGCTGTCCCAGCCGCAGGCTATCGCGCGTAGACGGCGCTGCAATATATCTTATTGACGGGAGCCCGCTTCCGACGATGTCCTGGTGGAATAGAGCTAATTAAGAGAAATTTGTGTTTTTTTGAAATTCTGTTAGTCGAACCATCTTGGGGCAGTGGTGGCCTAGCGGCCCCGTAATCAGAAGGTCGCCGGTTCGAATCCCGATCTGCCGAGGTGAGCACCGTCCCCACACACTGCTCCCCGGGCGCCTGTCACGGCCGCCCACTGCTCACCAAGGGTGGTGGGTTAAAAGCAGAGGACACATTTCGTTGTGTCACCGTGTGCTGTGCTGTGTATCTCAAGTGACAATCACTTCACTTTCACCCGCACCTTATGTGCATCTTGTCTACTCGAGCAAAGGTTCAGTACACGCTGTGTTGAGCAGCGGACAGTTTTGTCCTCCTGCTGTTTGTTTGGACACCTTGGCCCACGAATGTTGCTTTGGCTGCCTTGTTTAGCCGTTTCATTGGAAGTGGCAGTCGCGTGACATATCCTCTTGAGGGGAAGTCACCTATGACCCTAATCACGCTGTGCGCTTGACAGCCCAAATTTCTGTCTGTGCCAATCGCTCTCTTTCAGCTTGTGCTCAAGTAGGCCATTGTTTCTTAACATAACCAGTCCGAATGTGCTTCTGTGGGAAAAGTCCTCGTTGTGGAGTGTGGCGGATGTTCAACTATGGATTTCTGAGGCCAGATAAAATATGCCCCAGAACGGCCAGGCCAGTCTGAGGTCTTCTGGCATTGTCCTAAAAATAGCCAGGGGTACAAAATGATCTAGAACCTGTCCATTTCTACCCAGTCAAGCCCCTTCTGATCCCAGAACGTGATTGGTAATGAAACACTCTGAAATAATAAATAAAAGATAATTTGGCAAGGGGTGTCAAGATTATGGTGTGCCATGGTGCCATAACCTAAACTATTAAATCAGACAGTTTCATGTGAACTGATGAATAATTTTTTCCTTTTGTCTCTCGCTGTTGATGATAAATGTTCGGCTGAAAACTGAATAATCGATCTAAACCGCTGCGCAACATGGCACCAGTGGCCAACTCACGATTCCTGACTTGCCTCGAACTAAAGGGCTGAGCAGGGGCCAGATCCCGCTGGGGCTCTTACAGCGCAGCTTCCCTCCTTTTCTAAATTCTCCGTGGCCCCTCACTCGAGCTAAGCGGCTTGCCGTTTTCCCCGGAGAGCTCGCCTCACGCCAATGAGGGGATGGACGCCGAGGATCTGGCTGGACCCCCAGCCCCGGCGCCCATTAAACTGATAAATACACATCTGCAGCGGAGTGACGCGGTAAGGAAAATAAGAAAAGAAGACTCGCTGGTGTCATCATCCCTCATTGATGGGTAAAGAAGGTGGCCTGCAGTGTCCCAGACCTGTGACATCAGGCTGGCCACCAGGCACTGCTTCAGCACTTCCTGTAGTGTCCACTGAGACTCCCTTGAGTCCAAAAAAAAAAAAAACAATGATGGCAGAACAATTGCATTCTAGTCCATCTGGAAAATAAGTAAGGTAAACCTTCATATATTCTACATTCATATTTTATGTTCATGGCTGATAGCAGTGATTTTTAAAATATCAAATTAATAATAAAATAAAAGACATAGTGAAGTGTCATTACTTTGTTGGTGTCACGCCAAAGGCGGGGAAGGGACGATGGATGCCGAGGCTACGAAAAAATAAACAGGTTTTTATTGAACAGTGCAACATATAATCAAACGAGCCACTGCGCTGCACACTGAAAAAATCACTGTTCTGTCACCTCTGCCTGTGTCACCAGCTTCCCAGTCCTGCGCCTGGGCTCGGTCAATATCGATATCGTCCTGCCCGGGGGACACTCCATCCTGCATGTGGACACGCACGCACAACACAGTAACGGCACAGACCAGACTTGAGGGAAAACGGATCGGGGGGGACACCTCGGGGTAACGTAGCGGGTAACAGCTCTGCACGCTCCGGATCCCACGGGGTTTGTGTAGTGGGAAGCCGCAAGCTGCTACCGGGGAGCCACACTGACCCTAATATTCAGGGGAGGGGGTGGGGACGTGTCGTGAGGGGCGGAGCCGGCGCAGGCGTGACTGTTGGAGATTTGGCTTTTTGAATTTTCAGGTGTATCAGTTCATACCACCTTCATAGTATCTGTTTTTGCTGATTTTGGCTGTGGACTACCCTCAACATGGAGGATTGTGTAGAGCATGAGTATTTATGGTATTATGTGTGTAGAATAACATCCTGGATTGTGTCTGATCTCCTGTGTTTTTGAGAGGTGTGCCCAGTCTTAAAGGCCATAATTCATCAGATGCCAGTGGGGCTCAACAAAACGTAACTATTATCGCTTGTCCTGGGTTCAACACCAAGACCCTTCTTTCCAATTCCTCATCTTCATCCCGTCCCAGTCCGGTCTGGAAACCCCGAGGTTCAGTCCATGATGATCTTCTCCAAAGCTCTCAGCCCGTGGCGAGGGATTTAGTGAAAATGGAGGGGGGGGGAGAAGGGGTCCAAACACCCGGAGGCTTCTGTTTTCCATCTCTCTTCTTCAAACACACACACACACACACACACACACTTTCCCTCACCATCTCTCTCTCTCTCTCTCTCTCTGGAGGCCAGACGTCTGTCAGGCCCCGAACCGGCCCGCAGCCCTCCCCGGTTTTACCAGATGCTGGTCTCATGCCTATTCAAAGCGCCCACCAGCGTCTCTGCTCCCTGAAGACCAGCGGCTCCAACGCGCCACGTCAAAAGAGAGACGTTCCCATAAAGCATTCCCTTTAATGCGGCGGTGCCCTTTCGTTGCCTCATTAGCATGCCGTTAGCCTGTAGGTTCGGTTAATGGAACGCGGCGACGTTCTTTGTTTGTAGTGGATGTTTGCTCCTGGCTCTCCTCCTCCCTGTCAGGATCCGGTCCGAAATGGGGGTTACTCCGGTCCGGGTCAGGATCAGGATCCGGACAGGAGTTTCATTGTTGTCCTGTGTAATGTTCCCTAATCGTTTTCACCTGTGTCAAATGTATAAAGCTGCCCTGTTCGTTTCTGTCCGCTGTCAGGTCTTTGACGTTATGTTCCGTGTTCACCAGTGTCTACGTCTCGGATGTCTCCCCTGTCCTGTGATTCAATAATTAAACCCCGGTTTCGTGATGTCAGGTGAAAGCGTCCTTCATTCTTCGTTCCTCGTCACTCCTCGTCCTCCTCTACGTTCACCCGCCGCGTCATGCCCGCATGGACGTGACACTCCCTCGCTCCTGTCAGCGTTCCTCGGTTCTCCGGCCCGCTCTGAGCTGCTTCAGCTACGCTCGTGACCTGTCTACTGCGTCCGGTGACACCTCCGCGCGATTTCTCTGTGCTCCGTGCAGGACGGCGGCCTGCTGGTGAACAACCCCACGGCCGTGGCGGTCCACGAGTGCCAGTGCCTGTGGCCCGGCACGCCGCTGCAGTGCGTGGTGTCGCTGGGGACGGGCCGCTTCGAGAGCGCCGGCGAGCAGAGCGCCACGCACACCAGCCTGAAGACCAAGCTCACCCACATCATCAGCAGCGCCACGGACACCGAGGGTGGGTGCCGCCGCCCGGCCTGGCCTGCCGGCTTCTTGTGTTTATGTGTGTGTGCGTTTAATTGTGCCAGAGCGGCTCGTTCATGTCCACACCCACACACACACACACGTTTCACACACAGTTGCATCATGTATGTTTTATAGATGTAATAATTTCTGACGTCCAGAAGATCAACTTTAATGGTGTATTTACAAACCAAATTTCAAATGGAGAGGATCTCACACGCGCCCTCCCTGCTCCTTCTGGACGATATAAACCTGCCCGTCAGTACGTCTCAAACGCGAATGTGGCGGGTATTACACCGGTGTACAAGTTTTACTTGTAACGCTTGTGTGGGCAGAGCAGTTTATGGCGAAGATCCCATGACGTCGTAATAAAATGCCTGAAATAAAGCGCGCCTGGGAACTGTGTGCACGTGTATGTGTGTTTGTCTCTGTGTTCTATTGATTATGTATCGGACTGTTTTTGTTTATTACATGTCTCCCTGTGTGGGTGTGTGTGTGTGTGTGTGTGTGTGTGTGTGTGTGTGTGTGTGTGTGTGTGTGTGTCTCTGGAGCAATTCATTTTTCTCGATTGATTGGCTTGTGTCTGAATTAGTTGAAATTGGCTAAAAATGTTAAGTAAAATGAACCATACATGTTAATTGACCTGCTATTAAATAATATAACAATACAATGTCACTAGAACAGTGTATTGTTTACTCTGGCCGCGGTCGGCGTACAGCAAGCCTGATGAATGTGTGCAAAGGCTCACAAAAATATAATCCTGATTAATTCTTTGCCAAATGTATGATTTAATTATCTTTAATCGATGGACTATACTACTCTATAATAATACACTTTAGCTCAGCAATGGTTCGTTTGGTGAGATTTGGTCTGATCCTAAATCTTTTCAGAAGAAAGTGTGCTGCTGTTGAACTTTAACTAATTAAAAAACAGAAAAGCTTTTATTTATTTGCCACTGTATGCATATCATTCCCACACACACACTGTAAAAAAATTAAAGTGATTAAAACTTTTTAAAAATGAACTCGGCCCTGTTTCTCTCCCTCAGAGGTGCACACCATGCTGGACGGCCTCCTCCCGGCCAACGCCTACTTCCGCTTTAACCCCTACATGCGGGAGGACGTCAGCCTGGACGAGAGCCGGCGGGAGAAGATGGACCTCCTGCAGGCCGAGTGCCAGCGCTACCTGGACAGGAACGAGGAGAAGCTGCGCAAGGCCGCCAACATCCTCACCCAGAAGAAGGCCCCGGCGCAGAGGCTGGCCGACTGGGCCAAGCTCAAGGCCGACATGTACAGCGGGGATCCCTTCTCCCGGCCCGCCCCTTAACCACAAATACGTCCAACCTTCCACTCCCCTCATTGTGTGTAATCCATCCGGCCCATTCATCACGGCCGGCGAATCAGGCGCCGGAACACCTGCCGCTCGGAGGTTCTTACACTGGACGTGTGTTTGCCAAGAAAGACCTTTTTATTGATTACCGTACAAACCGAATAAGCTCTTCGCAACCGTTTTATTTATACTGAGATGATTTTTTTTTTCCTGTTGCAGTACACTGACGTGTCACGCAGTATTTGACGTTCCGTAAATTACCTCAACTCGCCGTCTTCGTTGTATTGGCGCTACTTGAATAGCTCGGGGGGGGGGCGGAGTCGAGTTGCAGAGCTCGTCCCATGCGCTGCAACATTATGAAACCGGAGCAGAATGAAGTCGCACGACTTGTCACGAACCGGGGATCTAATCTGTTTAGTGACAGATTGGGTGGCAAAACGACATTTCAGATTAAACACACAGTGAAACACTAGGAGCTGCCAGTTTCCCCACATAGACTCTGCAGGCCTCTGTGTGGGACTGTTTAGGAGGGAAGGAAAATGACTGTATCACTATATATATTCACTTCACTTCACTAAACTAGTTTCAGCTGGAGATACAGCATGAATGTTCACGTCACGATATTTAGACTGATGTATTGGCCCGACTCTGCTGGTTAATATTCATGTATAGGCCATCTTAAAAATTATTTTATATATATATAGTTACCACAAAAATGCTTCAACCAAGCATGGACTGTATAAATGAAGATACTTTTGAAGTTAAACAATGAAGTTTTTTAATTCAATTATGAATAACAAAGGACCCCTTCCCCCAACAATAATCTAATTTTTGCGATGCTGTGTATGCCAGACAGAAGGGCTCAGCCACTGAGCATGTTGTGTATATAAGCGAAAGCTGAAAGAATTGTCCAGAATCTTTTCATTACTTGATTGACTGACCATTCGATTTTAAATCACTATGTATGATTCCAGTGTAAAGTCTTGCTGTGTGCTTTAGCTTCAGATTTTTTTATTTTGCGTTTGCGAAAGTTGAAGGAATGTAATGCTCTTCGGAAGTGTGCTTTGATATTATATATCGACTGTGACCCTATTGCCCCACGATACCTTTTCTGCCCTGATTCTCAGCCTTGCACGATGCTGATTTTTAAAAAAATTTATTCCATTAGACCTTTCCCATAATAACACTTATTAAAAGGCATGAGTGACTCCGAAATGAGGAGCAAATAATTGCGCGACGATAATGAAACCATCACACCTGCAGGACCGAAGGGCAAAGCAAGGAAATAAAATTTAACGACTGTCTGACTGCCGTGCTTTTTCGATCCATAATTCTGTGAGAATTACAAGTAATAAAAGTTCCTTTCTTTGTCTGACTGATTTTATTACCTGAAACCACTATGTCAGCATTGCAGTGGCGATGTTTTAACAAATACATCATTTAACCTGATTTGCAAAATTGCCTGGAATCAACCCACAGCCTCGAAAAAAAATGTAATGCCTGTTAATTTCCCGTCTATTCTTCTTTTCTGCCGAGAGGATAATGCAGCGGGGGGGGGGGGGCTGACAATTCAGACTATTATTGTAGCGGTTCTGGTCAAGGCTGCACTTAATATTTCTCTGGCAGGACTGATAACCTCACAGGTCACGTGCTCTTCAACACGCTTTGTGGCGCTGTCTTGCAACAGGGACATGACAAGCAGAACTTGAGCGTGTCACACTTCCTGTCTGCTGGCGGGCTCACGTAAAGACGGGATATCGGCGGTGGCCTGCCGGGGAGCTAACACGCAGGCCACCGCGACCAGTGCAGCTTGGAACAAATTCGTTCATAACCGTGCGACGCGTTCAAATTGTTGAACGATAAATAAAGCGGCCGCCATGCGTTCGCTTCCTGTGTGGGTCTGACCTGTGGCAGAAGCCATCACGATAAACTCAATGTTTTGGAGTGGCCATCACGAAGCCCTGATCTCAATCCCTTAGAAAAGTTGTGGTCAGAGCTGACAAGACGTGTGGGAGCAAGGCGGCCTACAAACCGGACTCAATTGCACCAGTTCTGTCAGGAGGAATGGGCCAAAATTCCAATAAAAACTGTTGTGTTGTAAGAAGCTTGTGCAAAGTCATTTAGTTTAAAGGCAATTCTACCAAATACTAAGCAATTGTATGTAAACTTTTGACTTTGAAGAAAGTAATAAAAAAATCTCTAAAAAAGTTCTCTCACACATTATTTTGACATCTAGCCATCTGAACTGGCCTGAAACTGGAAGGATTTTGTATGATTTAATATCAGACTGTAAGAAAAAAAAGTTCTATGTCTTTTTGTACAGTGTATGTAAACGGTTCTTTGATAGTTTTGAGAATCTACCAAGGTAAATGGTCATGACCATTCGATTTTAAATCACTGATATTTAGAAAACACATTGAATGAGAAGGTGTCCAAACTTTTGGCCTGTACTGTAGGTGCGCACAGTAGAATTTGGCATGCCGTTTACAGTCATGATTAATCACGATTAATTAATTGCAAGTAATTTTCTTATCAGTTGGCTGCCCTGAATAATACATTAAGTCACACTACAGCATAAAAGTTGAATCTTCTGTTCAAATCTAATTGTTCTGTTGAATATTTTGTAGGTGTAATAAAATGTTGCAGAAATGCCCAAGCCTGTCATCGTTCACGGACATGAGATCCATGAAAGCGCTGGCCAGGGGCCCGGCCCTCTGCGCCATATTGACCGAGCACCGTGGTCCATACGGAGGGGCAGAATAATGAGGGGGCTGCGCCCTGGCATCTCTCCGAGCCCCTGGTGGAGGAACCTGGAGGCCACGACAAGGCTTATTATTTTGCCCCCAACGGAGGGTTTTCCTGCGGCCTCTTGTGTTTCTTGCTCTTTTTTTTTGTAAGGATGTGGTATTTTTTTAAATATCAGGAGCCCAACATGCCAAACCTGGTGTAGATCATTACTGAATACAACGTAATGTCAGTATGCATGCAAAAATGAAAGCTTTAACGTTGAAAGCATTTTTTTCATTATGAATCTTCACAAAAAGGGAAGGCTGAACTGAAGATTTTTACGTAAATTTTCTATCGTAAATATCGAAGGATGTATGCACAGGCAAACATGCTTTTTTCCCTGCAAGTTTAGTCCATCAAGCACATACAGGGAGTGCAGAATTATTAGGCAAGTTGTATTTTTGAGGAATAATTTTATTATTGAACAACAACCATGTTCTCAATTAACCCAAAAAACTCATTAATATCAAAGCTGAATGTTTTTGGGAGTAGTTTTTAGTTTGTTTTTATTTTTAGCTATTTTAGGGGGATATCTGTGTGTGCAGGTGACTATTACTGTGCATAATTATTAGGCAACTTAACATACCCAAATATATACCCATTTCAATTATTTATTTTTATCAGTGAAACCAATATAACATCTCCACATTCACAAATATACATTTCTGACATTCAAAAACAAAACAAAAACAAGTCAGTGACCAATATAGCCACCTTTCTTTGAAAGGACACTCAAAAACCTGCCATCCATGGATTCTGTCAGTGTTTTGATCTGTTCACCATCAACATTGCGTGCAGCAGCAACCACAGCCTCCCAGACACTGTTCAGAGAGGTGTACTGTTTTCCCTCCTTGTAAATCTCACATTTGATGATGGACCACAGGTTCTCAATGGGGTTCAGATCAGGTAAACAAGGCCATGTCATTAGTTTTTCTTCTTTTATACCCTTTCTTGCCAGCCACGCTGTGGAGTACTTGGACGCGTGTGATGGAGCATTGTCCTGCATGAAAATCATGTTTTTCTTGAAGGATGCAGTCTTCTTCCTGTACAGCTGCTTGAAGAAGGTGTCTTCCAGAAACTGGCAGTAGGACTGGGAGTTGAGCTTGACTCCATCCTCAACCTGAAAAGGCCCCACAAGCTCATCTTTGATGATACCAGCCCAAACCAGTACTCCACCTCCACCTTGCTGGCGTCTGAGTCGGACTGGAGCTCTCTGCCCTTTACCAGTCTTGTTCAGATTGGTCGTCTTTCAGCCTTTCTTTGTCTCTGAGTATTGCACACCGTGTGCTTTTGGGCACTCCAGTGATGTTGAAGCTCTGAAATATGGCCAAACTGGTGGCAAGTGGCATCTTGGCAGCTGCACGCTTGACTTTTCTCAGTTCATGGGCAGTTATTTTGCGCCTTGGTTTTTCCACACGCTTCTTGCGTGTGGATGATCCAAAATATGGTCCAAAATATGATCAGATGATCCAAAATATGGCAGCCTGTCTCATCTTCAAACAATATTACAAACAAATCTAACACTTACACACGCACATGCGTACACATTGCACAAACAATACAAAAATGTATAAATACATTATAATTTTTCTTCGTCTAGCTCCTAACAATCTCTGAGCATGCTCTTCACTGACAAGTTGAGCCTTATCAGGGCTCTTAGTTTGTAAACTCAATATTCTATAGAAATCGAACGAGAATTGCTGGTGTCTTCCTCTTGTAAGTCGCTTTGGATAAAAGCATCTGCTAAATAAAATAAAGTAAATTAAAGTAAAGTTCTTGCCACCCTGTTGACTCTTTTGAATGAAACGCTTGATTGTTCGATGATCACGCTTCAGAAGCTTCAGAAGCAATTTTAAGAGTGCTGCATTCCTCTGCAAGATATCTCACAATTTTTGACTTTTCTGAGCCTGTCAAGTCCTTCTTTTGACCCATTTTGCCAAAGGAAAGGAAGTTGCCTAATAATAATGCACATTTGATATAGGGTGTTGATGTCATTAGACCACACCCCTTCTCATTACAGAGATGCATATCACCTAATATGCTTAATTGGTAGTAGGCTTTCGAGTCTATACAGCTTGGAGTAAGACAACATGCATGAAGAGGATGATGTGGACAAAATACTCATTTGCCTAAGAATTCTGCACTCCCTGTAAACTGCAAAGGTGTACTGCATACAAAAAATTCACAGAGCGTCACGCAATGATGCCGTGAACATGCTACACGAGAGACCTAGATATTAACATTCATGTGTTTCAAACATTATATATATTTTATATTTTGTTATCCTGCTACTGGGCCATGAATGCGACGTTTGTCTCCGTATTGATATCATATCATGATAAATAGGCAGAGGTTCTTCTTTACGTAAGTTCAGTCCTACCTTTAAAATGTATGCCATTTATCGGACGTCCTTACCCAGAACCACTTCCGATCAGTAACAGGTGAAGAAATGATCTTATGTAACCCTCTTATGTAACCCTGTTTACGCTCGGACGGGCTCTGTAGTGCTCCACCGCGCCGCCGGTCCATCTGAAGGGAACACTCTTGCTCATTAAGGCTTAATTGGTGTGTGTCTTGGTTTCTCTGTCCGTGCCCAGAATTGCAGGCCGTGAGATGCAACAAATCTGCTTACATAACTTCTCTCCACCTTCTGCCAGCATTATGACTTCGGCCGCTTACAATGTGCCATTTATCGAATGCCCTTTTCATTTACATTTACGGCATTTGGCTTTTCCAGAGCAACTTGCAATCAGTAGTGACATTTGGGGTTAAGTGTCTTAAGTGTCTTAAGTGTCTTAAGTGTCAGGGACACAATGGTAGTAAGTGGGACTTTGTGGTTTTCTAATTTAGCTCACCTACTAGGCCACTACCACCCTGCACAACCATGATTTATTGCTTCACTCATTTGCACACCTTCACCCTACCTGTTACACATATTTTATGTTAAAAACATAAAAGTGTAATATTTGGTTATGTTTGCAATATTTGCATATTGGTTCACTGTATAGGGGTCTGTAGCAGTTGCTAAAGCATTTCACTGCATATCATGCCGTGTATGACCGTGTACTTGACAAATAACATTTGAATTTGAAATTGATGATGACACTGATACCATGACCACACCTTGATTCAATGTCCTATTTAAAGTGGAATTTTTCATGCTCAACACACTGTTCGTAATGTGTTCATAACGCATTTCCACGCAAATTGTTCCGCTTCGAGTCCCCGTCGTTAACATCGTCAACCCACAAAGTGAACTGTAGCCATTTTGAATTGAGCAACTTTATTTGTGACCGTGTCCCTTTGTGGGTGCACTTCAGACGCTCCCACTCATTTAAACGAGCGAATTTTTGGCCTAATTTGCACGTCACCCACCAAATTAGCGTTTTTAATTAGACTCAAGCAAAACACAGACATGACTGGAGGCGGTTGGAGATTAAACACCGAGACAATTTACTGCACTTCCGCTCACAGCAATAGGGCGGATGTGGCTCGATGCATCCCATGAGCCTCTGCTGCTGATAATGAGAAGAGGAGCCTGAAGGCAGCGCGCGTGAACTGCAGAGCCATCATAAATCGGTGTGATGCTCAGATAGTGATGCGGCCCCCACATCTTAAAAACGGCCGCTGCCTCCTGTCCCCAGAGTCGTTCGCGTCCTTATCTAAACTGCAGAATTTACTTATGTTCATGAAACAATGACATGACGCTTGAAGCCAGACGTAGGCTGTCTGTCTATGTTATGACTCTGGATGGCGTCTCTATCTCACCAAGTACAGAAGTGAAGGATCTAGGCGTCCTCACCGACGCAGGTCTCTCATTCATTTACATTTACATTTTACATTTACAGTATTTATTAGTAGTTACAATCAGTAGTGACAGGGACAGTGCCCCCCTGGAGACACTCAGGGTTAAGTGTCTTGCTCAGGGACACGATGGTAGTAAGTGGGGTTTGAACCTGGGTCTTCTGGTTCATAGGCGAGTGTGTTACCCCACTAGGCTACTAGCTCTGATATGATATCACTAGGACGGCATTCTTTCACCTTAGAAATACTGCAAAGGTAAAGAATGTGATCTCCATGGAGAAAAGATGGTCCAACGCAACACTGTCTGGATCTTCTAGTACGAGTAAACTCCAGCTAGTTCGGAACGCTGCAACGGGAGAAGAACCAGGAGATACGACCACGTCAACCCCGGTCCTACAACCACTGCGCTGGCTACCCATCAAATTTACATATATAAAACTCTTAATGGTCTCGCCCTCCATCCCAAGGTTCCTTGCATGTTCTTCCCCATGTGAGCTTATTTGGGAGTTGTTCTTTGTGTCCAGAGAGGGTCCAGGTATGAGGCTGGTCGTCTGGAGCGGTTGTTAAAGCCCATTGAGACGTGCTGCTTGTGATCTATATGAAAATGAACCGTTGCTGCAGAGACTCTGTTCTCCCATCATTCTCTGAGTTTCACTACTGCCCTTTCTGTGAAGGTCACCCGAGGCCAGCCATGTTCCTACAGAAGCTCGGCCCCAAACGGGCCTCCATACTTTAATCCACACTCCGACCGTAAACGGAATTCTGATAGGACCACGTTTTATCTACCATGAATACGGATGGGAGGACAATAAGGCGTCACTTACTCACTCACTCACTCACTTACTCACAATCATTTAGTAAATATTACTAAATATAAGTATTAACAAGCATGCTGCTGGTAGCAGTAAATAAAAGAGAGGGGGGGGAGAGAGAGAGAGAGAGAGAGAGAGAGAGGGAGACAGACAGGGGAAGACAGAGAGTGAGAAGAGAGAGGGAGAGAGAGAGGAGAACAGAGAGAGGGAGAGAGAGTGAGAAGAGAGAGAGGGGGAGAGCGAGCGAGAGAGAGAGGGAGAGTGAAAAGAGAGAGAGGGAGAGTGAGAAGAGAGAGAGAGAGAGAGAAAGGGAGAGTGAGAAGAGAGAGAGAGAAGAGAGAGAGGGAGAGTGAGAAGAGAGAGAGGGAGAGAGAGGGAGAAGAGAGAGAGAGGGAGAGCGAGCGAGAGAGAGGGAGAGTGAGAAGAGAGAGAGAGAGAGAAAGGGAGAGTGAGAAGAGAGAGAGAGAAGAGAGAGAGGGAGAGCGAGCGAGCGAGAGAGAGAGAGAGAGAGAGAGGAGGGAGGGAGAGAGTTGATCGGTTAAGGCGCTGGAAGACCGGAGAACCGGCGGAGCCGCGCCACGGACGCTCGGGCTGAAGCGCAGAGACCTGATCATTATTATTATCATTTGTATTATTAATAATACTATTCAGCGTTCTATCGTCCCGTCCCCTGCGCGTTCAGGTAAGTTTGTGTCATTTTCTGTCGCGGTTACAGCTGTCAGCGCGACCGAAATACGCAACATGGGCAGAACCGACGGGCGCCAACTCCTGCTGCATGTCGGCTAGTAAACGTGGCGTGAACGTCGCACCCACGCAACTCCCAGCCGGGCTTCGGCGATTCCTGGTCCTCTTATTACCGCGGGATGGATTCGGCGGACCGCTACTAACGCGGCACCGCTGCGTGTGCAGGACTGCGGCGCAGCATCAGAGGGAGGGACACTTTCCGTCCTCCTGGACGTTCTAGAGGTTCTAGCGGCAGAACACCTGAGTCCGGGCGTCTGGAGACAGGATCTAATCCCAGAAAATTCTATATGAACAAACAGTATTCATATTATTATTATTAATGTGGTTATTATGATTATTAGAATAGAATACCGGTTCCAATTTTACAGGGCTGAGTTACTACAATAAACACGATTCGGGACAGAAATACAATATAACGGAGGTTCAGATGCCGGGAAATATGATGGCTGCGTGTTGTGGGATCTGGGACCTGTTGGGAGCTCTCAGCACCAGTTTTTATTTGGGTATAAACACGTATTCCTCCGCACGTACATCTTGCTTGTGAGCCTTCACGTTCTTATGGAGTTATGTTATGGAGTTATGTTATGGAGTTATGTTATGGAGTTATGTTGCCGATGACGATATTCGCCTCCTTAATGCAGTAGCGTTACGTTACGGTGTTTGTGGCCTCGCTGCAGTCTGAATGGAACCTTTGTATTTTAACATCCAGCCGGCCCCCCCCCAACTCCAACTGTCCTGTCAGGCCGTAGCCCCATTTCTGGGAAGACACCCAACCCCCCCGTTACATCCTCCTCACCCTCCGCACACACACACACACACACACTGCACACTCCTCTGCATTCCAGTACTGGGTCAGACCGTCCAATTAACGGCGGCCGAGTCACCCTCTGCAGCCTCCCAGAGGAGCGCCACGCTTCGGGACAATAGCCCCCCGGGATCTGGGACCGACGGACAACTGTCACCCCCCCATTAGAATTTCAGGGACTTGCTGTGGTCCGAGGCCTGCACTGCCAGGCGGGCGTGTCAGGCGGGGTGGCAGGCCCCGGTCGGCCTGCGTGTGTTTGAGCAGCGGAGGGGACAGGCCCCTGTGGCCGTATTTCTGGGCGGGGCGGGTCCTGGGAAAAGACCGCGTCGTGGGAGGGCGTGTGCGCTGCGCCAGCGTGAGATGAATGCGGCGTATTCGGCCCCGTGGGCCGGCAAGGCACGGCGACAATGCTGTCACGAACGATCCGCTCCCGCGTGCTGTCTGCCAGCCCCGACCCCCGGCACAATGGCCCGTCTCACAAACACGCCGATGTCACGCCGATTTCCTGCGCCGCAGCACTCAGGCCTGTGTCATCTTTTTTTTTTTTTTTAATCATCGACGGCTGTCTTTTGTCTCTCCGGCTTCGCAGATTCCACGTGCCCGGTTCATACGGTGATTTACATTTACGGCACTTACCGGACGCCCTTATCCAGAGCGACTTGCAATCAGTAGTTACAGGGACAGTCCCCCCCTGGAGACACTCAGGGTTAAGTGTCTTGCTCAGGGACACGATGGTAGTAAGTGGGGTTTGAACCTGGGTCTTCTGGTTCATAGGCGAGTGTGTTACCCACTAGGCTACTACCACGGTGATGGTGGGCGTGGAGTATGGGGGAGGTCTGCTAATGTCTGAGTCTGTCTGGATGTACAGAACTGTACAGTACAGTCGAGAAGTGAATTGAAAGTGAAAGCAATGGCAGCACAGCGCGCGGTGACACAACTAAACGTGTCCTCTGCATTTAACCCTCACCCTTGGGGAGCAGTGGGCAGCCGTGACGGGTGGGTTCCCTACTGGCCGTACAGACATTTTTAACGTTCATATAAGGTCTAAGCGGAAAAAAGAAAAGATCCCATACGGGCCGGTATTTTTTGTGATGCTGCTAGTCCGATAGCATCTGGAACCTGAAGAAAGCTGAGATACGCTCTGAAAAGCTCTCATACCAACATGCGTTAACAAGATAAATGTCCAGAAGAACAGAGCAATGTCCAGCTCACGTGGCGACGCAGTCAAACCGCAGGGAATGAATTCTGCGGCCAGGCTGGAATCGCGGTGACACCGCGCCGAGCGAAGTGTAGCTCTCACCTAATGAAGTTCAAACCCATGCCTTGCTTTTAGTGCATTAATGCATCCTGATCCGGGGACGAGCGGCAGGCTACGGGGGCGGGAGCGTGTGTGTCGTGTGCGGCGTGTGGAGATGTTCTCTCCAGGCGGCTCAGGCCCCAGACGCCCGACCTCGCCGCAGGAAGCACCTTGGACAGCGTCTACGCTGGAGGCCTCTTATCTTCTCGTGGGCGCAGATGGCCGCGAAACCCCTGCTAATAGCTGCTTATAATATGATTAATGTATCTCATGCATTACACCGGTTGCACACACACACACACACACACACACACACACACAACGCTGTCTTGGTTGCGCCCGTGTGGTTTCTGACTGGTGAACGCAATTAGATGTTCACACTCGGTTAGCTTCGGTGGCTAATGAGGATTGACATCCGTCCCGCGAGCTCCGCTTCCGAAGCAGCGGCGTATGTTGACGTTTACAGGCCGACGAGACGAGACACGAGGACATTCAGCGAAACAGAACTCCGGAATCCCGCGTCGAGGGTTCTGTTGTTGTTACGGGACATGATCGCCAGGCCACAGCAGATGGCCGGAGGTGAGAAGAAGGAACTGGCGGCCGTGTCAGGTCATCGAGGCCCTGGGACCTGCGGGTCCCCTTGCGTTTGTGTCCCTTCTCCCTCCCCGGTTCGCGGCGGCTTGACAGGCCAGCCTCTTCTGACGCGCGCCCGTCCACGGAGGCTTGAAGATCCCGCCCCCCGAACACGATTCCGCAAACAGAGCTGTCTCCCCGGATACAGATGGACGGATGGCCCCGGGACGACGTGTGTCGGCCTGTCTCATCACAAGTCACGTCGCCGGCGTGCCACCCATTGCAGATAAAAGTGGGCGGAGCGAGAGCAGGACGCACGGGAAGAGGGGAGCGGGTGTCAGATTTGTGATTGCGGATCTCGGCGGAATGGTGAAAAGGAGGAGGGTGGGGACAGGAGGACAAAGGGAGTCTGTTTTTCCTCCATCTCCCCCAGCTGGGCCATTGTTCTTGCCTCTTTCTTGGCGCAACCTTGGCGTAACAATAGACAACCAACTCTCCTTCTCAACTCACATCAGCAATCTTTCCCGCTCATGTAGATTCCTTCTCTACAATATCAGACGAATCCGCCCTTACCTGTCAACCCAGGCCACCCAACTACTGGTTCAGTCCTTAGTAATCTCACGACTGGACTACTGCAACTCCCTTCTAGCTGGTCTACCTCTATGTACCATCCGACCTCTACAACTCATACAAAATGCAGCAGCACGACTGATCTTCAACCTTCCCAAATTCTCCCATACCACCCCTCTGCTACGTTCCCTTCACTGGCTCCCAGTAGCTGCACGCATCAGGTTCAAAATACTGATGCTGGCCTACAAAGCCAAACATGGAGCAGCACCATCCTACCTCACAGCCCTTATTACACCTCGCACTGCACCTCGTATACTCCGAGCCTCCAGTACTGCTCGCCTGGTCCCTCCATCTCTGAAGGTAAAAGGAAAACATTCATCCAGACTCTTCTCCGTCTTGGCCCCTCGGTGGTGGAATGAACTTCCCCTCGAGGTCAGAACAGCTCAGTCACTGAGCACCTTCAAACGGCAGCTCAAGACCTTCCTCTTTAAAGAATATTTAGATTAAATTGTAATTTTCTTGTCAAACTTTGTGTACAGAATCTACAACAGAGTGAATTAAATAGATGTATTCATAGTTGGGGTCCTAGTGAACCGGAATTGATCTCTTCATCGATGGTAACTTGAAAGCACGTTGTAAGTCGCTCTGGATAAGGGCGTCTGCCAAATGCCGTAAATGTAAATGTAAATGTTGTGAAGTGTGTGATGTGGGATGGGGGGGTAGGTGGCTCTGGTACCCACCCGAGGGTCTT
The DNA here is from genome assembly GCF_900700375.1 of Denticeps clupeoides. Classification (NCBI taxonomy): domain Eukaryota; kingdom Metazoa; phylum Chordata; class Actinopteri; order Clupeiformes; family Denticipitidae; genus Denticeps; species Denticeps clupeoides. Next base: position 3,520,799 of record NC_041723.1, read on the forward strand.
CTCAGGCTGCTGAGGGGCACTCTAGGACACCCCTGGGTGACAGATGTGTGTAAGTTGTCCCTCGGAGTTGTGAGAAAGTGCTATAGAAGAGCAGCTATGAAACGGCCCAGCATCCCGGCATTTGCCTAATCTTACAGAAACACCCCCCCCTCCCCCCTCACACACACACACACACACACACACACACACACACACACACACTCATCTGTCCAGCCTGTTGGCCCTGCCTGTACTGTCTAATTGCTCAGCAGATATGCCGCCGCGGCCCTTATCCTCCCGTTTTAATGTCTGAAGGGCTCCCAAGTTCCGGACGGTTCTACGCGTTGCCTTTCGTTCAAACCTGCGGGTCCTGCACTTTTCTGCACATTAGCTGGAATTAAGGTTATCGAATCAGCGCCAAGCATGTGTGCCTTTTTACGGTAGACAAAGACATGGTCCATATGGCGGGAGACGTCACGGGGAGCGTAGCGCGGCCGCGTTGCGGCTTGACAGGCAGGAAGATATTGCACAGTGTGTGACATCCTCTCGGCGGCGTGTTCTTTTTTGTTTTTTTCGTGCTCGTGAGAGTTCTTGCGAGCGCATTGGACCAAGGAGCATGCTCGCAGCTCAGCAGGGTGGGTTCTTAATCCAACGGGGGTGACAGCTTGGCACAGCATCCTCTTTCTCTAGAGCTGGGACCAGTGGCCTTTTATTTCTTGGTTGGTTTTTTTTCCCCTCCGGCCTCCAGTCCTGAACCCGCAGCTCCAGAGACGGATTCGGAAGAGTGGGTGAGGATGAGCGGACCCTACGCAAGAAGCCAGCAACAAATATCCATCTCCCCATAGTTCCTGGAGGACAATGGTGGCGTTATCCTGCTGATCTTATGATGCGTGTTGTTTAAAAGCATAATCTATACCCGCATAATCTTCGTCTAGGCTCCAAAATGATTAGAGGAGATTGAGGTCAGAAACCCATTAGGAATCAAAAAAAATTAGTACAGTAAAACCAACCCCACCCCCCGCCTCTCAAACGCCAATCTAGTGAGAGCCAGACAGGTCACGTGACGACACACATTCGAAGCGACCAATCGGCTGCCCAATCGGGACAATAAGCATTAGGCGACTTTTTTTTGGTCATGCCGGGAGCCTAATTCACCCTGTCAGCTATGACGAGTTCTCTGTTTGGAGGTGCCGAGGGAGAAAGGGCCACATGGACCATGCTGGAGTTGTTTTTCTGCCATTATCTCCAGATTGTTTATGTCAGGCGCTTTAAGCATTATGCTTATGGACGGATTTACGGAGTCTACGCAGGCGAGATAGCAGGACAGAACCGTCTTTGTTTTTCCTACTAGTGCACCTCAAAGCATCGGTAAAAACAATCACCGTCAACCACTCAGCCCCAACCGAGTATGAACGTCTTGCGGGAAGATTTCAGCTTTGTTGGGAGCCATGTGGCATCTCCAGTGGATGAGAGACCCGACCCGAGGACGGCGGCCCCCCTCCACTCGCCTTTCCCGGCCGGCTGCATTGTGAGACAGATAAAGCCCACAGCTGGGCCCTCGTGTTCGGGCCACTCGGCCCGTCAAGCAGAAGCGCCCATGGCCTCTCCGTTTGAAAAGGTCTGCGGATGAACCAGTCTGAGTTGTGGGACACGGCCAGGGGCTTCTTTTTCTTTTTTCGAAAATGGGACGCTTTGGTTTTTCGCTGTGTGAGTGTCCACTCAACTCTCAGCACCATTTGCAGGATGGCCGATGGATTTTCACATATTTTCGTTTAAAAAAAAAAAAAAAACCAAGACGACCAGTGGAGCGCCGCCGTTTCTTGGTTTAAAAGTGCTCCTCTGATTTATTTCCGGTGCTGCTTGTCTGACGTAAATAGACTCGTCGCCGCCGCGGATGAAACGCGGGGGCTGATTTATAAAGGTAGCGTTCAGCTTCAGGAATAAGCTGTCGGGAGGGCAAACGAAAATGCCTGCGGTGTGGGAGCTTATCACCACAGCGGCAGTCGGCGCTTTCATTTAGATTCTCGTTCAGCCAATCAATGGGCCGCTGTCTTTGTTTTATGTTAGTCGGCGTCTCTCGTGCGGGCCGAATATCGTTCTCTGATGGTATTAAACATGTATTGAACATTTCAACCTATGTCTGGCGTGGTTGAATAGCCGCTGCCGGGAGGAGACATCCCTCAGCGTGGTTGCCATGGCAGAGGTGAGCCGAGACCGCTTCAGGGCCCGCTTTCAGCCCCCCGCCGCCGAGGCGGATGTGTCTCTTTTTGAGGACGCTGCGTGAGCGGAGCTTGGCCACGGTGGCGCATCACGGACAGAAAGGAGACAGGCCTGCGAGGATCTGTCATTGCCGAAAGGCCCGGGAACAAGCCGGCGTGACACCTCTGGCACGGTGCGGAATGGGCTGCGCTAACGCTGCGCCTACCTGACAGCAGTCCGCGGGACTGTCATACGGAAAAACAGGCAAATGCGGGGAGGAGTTGCAAACTGTAACCAAACAATATATTCATTCAGTTGTACCATACGTTACGGCTGCTTGTCAGCCCACAGTAATCCTGACAGCTTAAAGTCACAATATATAAAAGTTTGGACAAATTTTCCCAGTTCTGAATGGCATTTCTTCACGATTCACAGGAATAGACAAATAATAAGCAAGAAGTGGCTGCTTGCTAGTTATCTGTATCCTTGTTGTTGGTGTGTAATTATTTCTGACACCCAGAAGAAGAACGTTAATGACGGTTCTGTGGGTGGTAGCAGCCTAGCGGGTAACAAACTAGCCTGTGAACCAGAAGACCCAGGTTCAAATCCCACTTACTACCATTGTGTCCCTGAGCAAGACACTTAACCCTAAGTTGCTCCAGGGGGGGACTGTCCCTGTAACTACTGGTTGTAAGTCGCTCTGGATAAGGGTGTCTGGTAAATGCTGTAAATGTAAATGTAAATGAAGTTTTTATGGACAAAATTTAAAAAGATGAGGAGCCTGTAAGCATGATTTACTTCCTCATTTTGGACGTGACACGCCCAGTTGTAGCACAGTTGTGTCTCCTCCCTCTGTTTCCCTCTGTTCTCTACACTAATACCCTTTGTACTCCTTGTATATCAGTTAACATGTGTGATTTCAGGACCACACCCACTACTACGCCACTACTCATTCTACTGAGACAGAAACTCTACGTGCTGCTAGATCCGGCTAATTGTCACCAGTCCTAATCTTTCTGGACCTTTCAGTAGCATTTGACACAGTCAACCACAAGACCCACTTGACTATCCTTAGGAGCTTTGGAATTAGTAGCTCTTCATGGCAGTGGATAGCTTCATATCTGGAGGCCCGATCTTATCAAGTGACATGGAAGGCGACCACATCTGATCCTCTGAAGATCACTACTGGTGTTCCTCAGGGCTCAGTAGTCTGCCCTCTTCTGTTCTCCCTTTACACAACTCTTGGTGAGGTTATATTAATTAACCTACCACTGCTATGCAGAGGTACTTTTCCATCAGATGTACACGTGTCCACCAAGATCTCTGCTTGCCTGTCTAACATCTCATCTAGGATGGCAGTTCATCATCTGAAACTCAACCCCAGTAAAACCAAAGGTTTGGAGTAAAATCTCCAAACTCACTCCTAGCTGGTCTGCCTCTAAGCCCTACTCGACCTCTCCAGCTTATCCAAAACTCGGCAGCAGGACTTGTTTTCAACCTTTTTCTTGCTTTTAATTCTCACACTCCACTGCTGCGTTCCCTCCACTGGCTTCCTGTTGCTCAAGGTTTTAAACTAGACTCCTTTGGTGGTGGAATGAACTTTCACTAGATGTTCGAACAGCTTAGTCACTAAAGATCTTAAATTTATAGGAAAGGATGGCCGTTATAAAGCACTTATGTAAGTTGTTCTGTCAAATGTGAACGTTAGTCCTACGCATTATCTTATATGGCACCTAAAAAATACTGCCCTATGTCTGTCTGGCCTATAAGAGCATTTATTGCTAAGCATTAGCATAACAGTACTCTCTGTTTTTTAAGGTTCCATTAAGTATAGATGTTGGCATCATAGCCGGCCCCTGATTTGTTTCAACACTCCATTTAAACAGAGTTTTGTGGCCCTGCAAGCATTGTCACAAGCCTCTGACACAGGCACACACTCACAGCAGCCTAATGCTTGGCAAGCACATATTTTCATCAAAGCAAATCCTTTAGCCGCAATACAATTTTCCATGGAAGATCAAAGGATCGTGATACGTTTCTGCTTTCAGTGCGTTTTATCTGGGTTTTTTTTTTCGGGAAGGAAGCACAAGGCGGCGAGTTGCACCCACCTGTACCACGGTAACTGGAGACAAGCGCTCTTGTTCGCGTGAAACGTGACCCCTGCGCACGTCCAAGCAACAGATGCTTCGTGTGCATACTTTTCCGTGCGTTTGAGTGCATATGACTTTTTCCCGCATGCACCAGTTCCAGAGGTTGGTGGAAATGCGGGCATATGCATTTCCGCCTGTGCCTGAGGCGCCGTATTTGTTTAGTGAACAGAACTGGGGACTGCCTTGATTGGATTCTTCATGGTGAAAAAAATCCAATTAACTGTTTGGCGCCAGGAGTCGGACTTGTCAGGATTACCGTTTCCCCCCCCCTACCCAATCCCGATCCTGGGAGATGGCGATAAATCCGTCTCTCCCTAATCTCCCCCAACTTTCCCGCCGTCAGATAGACACTAGAACCTGACTGCCTTTAAGCACCTCTGCTCCCACTTATCAATCGGCCCTTCAAAACGGTCCCAGCTCGGCACAGTTCCCCTGCCATGCCCCTAATGTGCAGTTAGTCACAGTGCATGGGGGCCCGGAGCCTTGAGGTTTGTGTTTATCAACACTGAAAGCTGATCAGTGTAACGGAGAGAATGTAAATATGCAAATGAGGTCACTAAGGTCATTCTCGGCCTGCGTACCGGGCTGTGTGTCTGCAGGCTAATAGGTGTGAGTAGAATCTATAATTGATCTCAAGGCATTGCGCTTCCTGTATTCTGTGTCCTTGTACCTGGCAACATGCACGTGACCCTCAACACTTTCTTTAAAAAGATGAACGGTAGTACCTTGTGCATTATCAGTGTGTTACTGGTTAATGTTCAGTGAATCTGTTGAACTGTTGACACACCATTGCATTGCAGCTCTCTCGACAGGGGCAGTGGTGGCCTATCGGTTAAGGAAGCAGCCCCGTAATCAGAAGGTTGCTGGTTCGAATCCCGATCCGCCAAGGTACCACTGAGGTGCCACTGAGCAAAGCACCGTCCCCACACACTGCTCCCCGGGCACCTGTCATGGCTGCCCACTGCTCACTCAGGGTGATGGGTTAAATGCAGAGGACAAATTTCACTGTGTGCACCGTGTGCTGTGCTGCTGTGTATCACACGTGACAATCACTTCATTTCACTTTCAATTGGTCTAAAAGCAAATCAAGCTTATGTCTCAAGTGGGTTAATTAATTTTTGCAATCAGTAACTCTGCTGTTTTCAATCCATAGAAGGGGGTGGGGCTTGTGTGTGACATTGCATTCAGAGCAGCCAGAGGGATGCTTCATTTTGAAAAGATATTACTTGCAGTTTGATTACGGCTGATGTTTGTGTGCTATGCATATGATTTGATATGGAGTACCACAGTACCACAATCATTCTTTATTACAAGGAACATTACTGAAAGTCTTTTTGGTAGCAGAGCCATGTTGCTGTGGGACTGTGGTGCCACGCGGCTCTCTTTCTTCTGCAAGAGAAGGGCTTCGCTCCCATATGACTGCTGTGTGCCAGAGCATGGTGCCCTTTGCATGAGAGCAGACATCCCCTCCCACGGGCGCGGCACTCGATATTAACCCCCGGCCCACACCACTTCCTCCATCAGAACTGATCGTGGCCCTGCGCCCTTGGCCCTGGCCCACCATGCTACCTACAGATGTTTCAAAGTGACCACATCTGACACCACGTTCATATGGGCGCTTTGAAGTGTTTAAAGAAGAAGGAAGTCATGTGACGGGCTCCATGGTGAATGTAAGGGTATTGTGGCGCTTGTTTGTGAACTGCTGAATGCGGCAGTTACTCCCTATGAATAGGAATATTTGTGAATTTGATCTCTATCATGGCTGTTGTCATGCTGCCGGGAAGCTCAGACAATTGTGTGAACATGCCTCTTTGTACTTAGAAAAGGACAGAAAAGTAGTGATTGCAAACACAATTAGGATCTGTGTCTTGGGCTTTTGTGTTGAAAGTTGTTTTTTAATGTCTCAAAAAACATGTGCACAGCCATCAGTATTAAGCTGAAGTATGGCCTACTCAACAATTTGTGAGTAATTATTAACAATACACATATGCAAGAAACATATGTAAAAAAACATATGCAAGGCTTCATATGCCACATTTATGAAATGATGGAGTCCCATGTACAGGTATTATATGCATTATAGAATTTGTACAGGTTGTGCAAACAAGGTACAATTGTTCCCATTGTACCAGAACAGAATAGTGAGCATCTGTTTGATTTGCTTGTTGACAGTATTGGCCACATTAATCACTTTGATTCATTTGAAATGTTGAATAAATCAGCCCCCAACTGGAAATAAAAAAAAGGGAAAGTTGCCCGATTAAGCAATTGAGGAAACAAAAGTAATTTGCAGTAATTTTTATCTCCCCACCTTCTCTGAGTGTCTATTTGTTAAATCGATTGACAAGCCTAATTATCTGTTGTCTACAGCAGAATCTACAGCAAGGCGCGTATGATTATTATCCGTCTTGGGAAGTTGTGCTGCGTCTCTTTAATCCGCCTCCACTTTAATCAGCTCAGTCTGTCTGGTAGGTTTGTGCCGTGGACTCTTCAGATGAACCGGGTCGGTCTCAGCAGTGGGTAAATCGAATCCTCCAACCTCCCTGCACAACCACCTCTAGATTTGTGGACGCAATAACTCCCGGTCGCAGATTTCCATTGGTCCTACCTCTGCCGCCCACCGTGCACGGCAGGGTGCCGCCACGGTTTGCGGTCTAACAACTTTACGGAGTAACCGATGCCTCCGACTTTATGGACTTTCCTCTCCCCGTTGTTCTGCGGGGCCGTAAACGAAAGTAAACGTTTACCCATGTTCTTTCTCCCCGTGAAATGCGGGCTCCTGCCGGGCGGTGGCCTTTACCGCAACGCAATAGTCGTGCCGTTTCCTCTGGGGATGGGGGGCTCTGCACTTTCTCCTCCCCTGCGGTGCTGTCACACTTATGAAATATGGTCATTGCCTTTGATGGTGTGGACAATGCCACGGTGGGAGGTTATGAGCCATCCGTCTTCTCTGAGTGTCTTACTTTTCAGCACCCTAGAAATAGAAATGGCTTTATCTTTCCTTCATTTCAAGATGTGTTGCAGATTGGTGAAGATTGGTCATTTTTAACTACCGGGGCACCAACCAAATGTGGACTGTATAAATGGAGACACTTTTTTATATTTGCATTTTTGTTTCTGATTCTGTACCCTATCAATCATTAGCATAAAACAAAAGATATGTATAATACGTATAATGGCCCTTGCACATATGAAGGTTTACTGTATTTTTACTGAATTAAGAAAATGATGTTTTTAACTATATTCTATTTTTTATAAACTTGCAGTCATAGAAAGTTCATTGCACAAGTTGAAGTTTCAGGCAGTACATATCATTTGTGCACAAAATTATATTTGCTATTTTCACAAACATGGCTGCATAAAAGTGGCCATTATATTGTGGTCTCAATTCAAACATCAAAGCATGAAAATAATGCAGTGCCAGTGTAAATTACCATATATATGAAAATGACTGTAATGCATTTTCCAATTTACGGGGTAAAATGTTCCGGCTTTGATCTCCGATTGTTTAAAGTTTTACCTTTTTTCCCACAACACGTGCAGAAAGCACAAAAAGGCAAATCTGAGGATCATGTCCTCTAAAAGCCATACCTGGCCATTTCCCCTCCTGCTCCAACCAAACCTCATTTCCCTGACCCTATTATCCGCCTGTCTCCCCGGGCAGGAGGCCTTCAGAAGGTGGGGGAAAAATCACTTTTTTTTTAGCTCCTAGAAATTTGGTATTCGATATTTTCCAGAATTAGGGGGAGGAAATAAGGAAGCTGTCATGGAAACTGCAGACGCATTGCTGTTCCTAATGCTCTGCTTCTTTTGTGGCATGACTGAACCGCTCTGGAGGGGACGTGTGCAGGCAGCTGATACTGCGCAAGGATAAATTCATCATTCATCTCGTAAACCATGGTTCGTAGAAGAAAAGCGTCACGTTGATGACAGAGATCTTCATTTATGTCAGTGTCATTCGAATTTTATTTAGTGCAGTTTTGACTGCTCCAGGATGTTCCTAGCAGCAGAATGGGGCGCATTCCCAATGAAAACTCACTCGGAATGTTTGGATCATAGCCATATGAAAAGCAGTGATTGACTGAACACACCTCTCAGATGGAAATCTATGCCATGGCCTGTCATTCCACCTCGGTTCATTTAGTCCTGGGCGTCACCGTAATTGAGTGCCTTTGCCGAATGAGGAAGTTCTTTTTGACACATGGGAAATGGGCTTGATTGACAAGGCTGCGCCTCTTCCCATTGGAAGCAAAAAGGGACAATTTACCATAACATAAGACTGTTGCATACCTCGACCCCTACTTTTTGCTCAGATTGTCCCAGATGGTTGGAATTTCATCTATTTTCTTGCTTTTGCATAAGAACCAAAATTGCTATGCGGTTGGTGTGAAAGGGTTTGTTCCGCAGAAATATAGACAATTTAAAAAAGAGATGATGTATTTTCCCTCATTTTATTAAATGATATTGTCAGTTTGAGAAAATTTGGACTGAAACATGAAGAAACTAGAGCTAAGCTCAACATTTTGCTAAATATAAAGCTAAATATCAAACGTTAACAAGTAATAACAAGTAACTATAGAATGTAGAAATAGTTTTAAAAAGATAGAAATATTTTCTTCTTCTCCCATTTGGCTGCTCACATTAGGGGTGAAAACCAACCGTTCTGACATCAGTACCATACGACTGTGATCACTTATGGGAATTGCACGACCGCCCAGCTCTCGTTCATATTCATGTTACTGCAGTTAATAGACTGTGAAAGCATAATAACAACTAAATCTCTACTCGGTGCAGCATTAGACAGGGTGAGAATGCAGATCCGTCCTGACGTGTTCATTGGCTGGCTGTTATGAGCTCCTCCTTCCTAGATGCCAGCCGATCGATGGTCCTGTGTGCGGCCCACAACGCTTTCGTTGCCACCGTTCCACCTCTAGCTTATTAGCTCATTAGCCAGTGGCCTCGGGGACAGTTAAGTGGCTTAAGTCATGATAGCATGTCCTAATGGAAGGTGGAGGAACGACTTGTCTCATCGCGTTGGATGCACGTTTGTGGTCGGGGACCCTGCCTGCGCCGTGGCCGTATGGGAACTGCGTTACCCCTTTTTACTGACTTTGAATGGAAGAGCCTGCTGGGATCAGACAGCGGCAATTCCCATTGTCTGGTGGCAGCAAACACAGGCCCAGCTTGGGGCGGGGCCGCTCCAGGCGATGCGGGGACGACCGCCCGCCCGTGTCACGGTCAAAGCCGCGCCTGCCCCGACCCGGCCTATTCACAGCTCCTGCGGACAAAGCATTTTTTCCGTGCCATAAAGCAGATGCTTCTCCACGGCACCACGGAGCGGTGCTCATTCGAAACTGTTTACCATGTGAAAGGAAGTCAGGAGGCCTGCGCGCCCCTCACTGTGTGGGGCTCCTCCACGATGCTAACTCTGCAGCTGGGGTGTGGCACGTCCCCTGATAGGTATTGTATCCTCCCTTTAGCCATTGGTCCCTCTCGACAGGTATTGTGTTTCCTCCTGACAATTGGCCGTCTCGGAGGTCCTTTGTGTCCCGGAGAGGAAATGGGAACCGGTGTGCTGATTCCTCCCTTTCTGCCAAAGAGCAGGAAGTGCTCCCGAGCCGCCCTGGAGATTATAGTGGCTTGGAGCTGAGAGCTGGACCAATCAGTGCTGTGTATACAGGCCAGCGTGTGAGAAACGTTCTGACAACGCGAGCACAATGGTCCGGACGGACGGGCTTTCACGATAAAGAGGAGCCATCTGTCAGTCTGGATGTTCGTGCAGCACTAAATTATTGCCCTAAAAATAACTTCACTTTTTTATTGAACTAATTAGTCACACAATAAGGGATAATCGATTGACGACCCAATAAACAAATCCTTTCTATGGTGGTAGATCATTGACACCAGTGGCCTGTATCAGTGTTTCAACTGTTCTTTGGTGGTTTTATGATATTTTTTAATTGCCCTCGGAGCAATTTTGATATTGTGGAATCTGCAAAATCAGAAACCGTCACTGTGGCCGACAGGAAATCATGTTAGCTTGGTGAAGAAGGCATCGAGATGATGATTCACGATATGATGTCTAACGCACATTTAACAAATTGGGATAAATTGATACAAGATTTCACACCATTTTGAGTGAATGCAACTGTTATTCGCTGCTTCATTTGATTAAGATTCAGGAGGTATGCAACTCAAGATTAAGGCCGTATGTGACAAATTACTTCCCACGCCAAAAACCAACGAAGGGCCCTTTAAAGGGGATTAGAAGTAAAAGCATTTTGAAGTGCCTCATTGGCTCTTACGATTGGCCGTGATTTTACTGGCTCAAGATGCTCTCTGGCCGCTTGTTTCGTTGCAGACGTCGTCTCTAGTGTCTTCTAATGGCCTGACTGAGGCAGACAGACAGACTCCACTCCATCTTTGACTTTTCACTGTGAGATTTTTAGTCAAGAGTCCTTAACTGGCCCTCCTCCGCATTTCTGCCTGGGTATTAATCTCGCTTTTGAGCGGAGACTTATTTTTTGTTGCCGTGTGTCTCGGTGTTACCTCCTTCGCTGGGTTTAAATGTTTGACCTCACTTAACCCCAAACGTCATTAACAGCTCCACTTTATTATTCATTTCACCACATGGAATAAATGCAATAAATACAAAAAAAAAATGTAATGGGTGTCCGGGGAAGAGTCCGCTATCACTAGTGCAAGCTGAAATGGTCTCATTTTGGGAAATCTTGCTACAAAACACTGATGGTAGATAGTAGATGTTGTAAGGCACAGCGTCCTGTCAGCGCAGATTATAAGGAAGATTATGGCAAGGAAGAATTCTCTTTGGGAAACAACGCAAAATTAATTTGAATAAATGGGTGCAAAACTCATTTATCTCATATTAAAAGTGCAGAATCTGGATCATGCCATTTCGCCTCAGTTCGTCACCTCTCAGCCGAGGGAAGGGGTATTGTGTTAGTCGAATCGGGCACGTATGTGAATAGAATCACTTCAGGATGGGTCGGTTGCGAAGCACCTGGTCTTTGTGAAAGGGCCTACAGACGAACATTCGCGGAAACGCAGGCCTCATTGTGTCCCTGCTTGACTGTGTTTTTAAGCTGGGTCATAGTGGGACAGTCTCCCCCTCTGAAACACTCTCACACCATATAACAGCACCGCTGGAGTCCATTTAGATGGAGCATTTTGATGGCCTTTCAGTCAATAGCATCGCTCTTAGCCTGGAACGATTCTTCTAAAAGCCCATACATGTGACTGGAGGCCAGGTTACCGACTCGGGTTAGAAAGTTCCATTTTTGCGATGCCGGTATTTGGGTTGTCTTCTTTTCCGGCCTCAGCAGTGTCCTCGCTTCAGTAGGTGAGGGAGTTCCAGTGAAGGAAATTATTATTATAATTCTTATTTAATAAAGGAAGGCTTTATGCTAATTTGAACTGCACACTTTTTGAGAAGTTATTATGGTGGAACATTGGAGCACAGGCGTGGCAACCAATCGTGTTTCTCGCTCGACTTACTGGCTGGCTTTTTCTAGAACGGCTTAACTCTGCACCTGATTGGCTTCCGTTGATTTGCACAGAAGTGGATTTGATTGGCTGGCTCTCGCGGCACATACAAACAGATCAAATTATTTTAACTCCCTGCCGCGAGCAACACAAAGCGATGGACCCACAATTAAATTTGGCGCCGCACGATGTCACCCCAGTCGGAGTGAGGCATCTTCCTGAGAAGTGTGGAAAAGTTTGAGAGCCGCTAGTCTAGGCTGTGTGTGTGTGTGTGTGTGTGTGTGTATAAGACTACCCCACTAACAGGTGTGTCTTTCCTGAATCAGGCTCCCTCAGTCTTGAATGGAACGTTACAGTGGCCGCTCCTGCAATAACAGTAGGTTCTGCTTCATGGCACAGCGGTCCACACACACACACACACACACACACACACACACACACACACACGCACACAGTGGCAGATCAACAGGCCTGAGGATGCGGCTCATTTCACTAGATGTGTCTGTCTGTGGGGTGACGGGGATGTCGTTATACCTTCTCAGGCCCAGGGCCTGGACGAGTGTGTTAGCATTAGCTTCCGCCTGCCACACCAAACTAATAGGTCTGGGTGCGTACGGTACGCATAACTAGCAGGAAGGCCTCTTCAGGCTCGGTCCGAGGGTCCGCCTTTTCATCTCCGGAGAGCGGCTGTAGTCCCTGCCTTTCACACGCTTTCATACACACATTCCGTCCGTTGCTCCCTCCCTCCTACTTTCTCTCACACACGCTGTACGTATATTTATGAAGTTTTACTGGAAGGTCAGACACACACACACACACCTTCTGGGTATCGCCGTAATCCTCCCGTTCATTACAAGTGCTGTGGAAGTGCTCTGTGCTGGAAACCCGCTTTAGTAGGTACTGATTATGCATATGCATGACCATGCGTGCATGTGTGTGTGTGTGTGTGTGTGTTGGGCCGGCTCGTGCTGCCACATTGTGACACAGCCCGGCGCTGCAGAATTGAGCCGCTGCCACCTTTTTGCTGGCGTGAAGATGAATATGGGAGGGATAAAAATGGCAGCAGCCGCACCTCACATCATCTGGGTTAAGAGGACACGCATGTGGTGTCACCACAGTACCGTTGCCAGTACTGTGTTTGTTAGCAGCGTGTGTAAGCATGTATATTTGAACTAATCTCGGTGTGTGTAAACGTACGTGTGTGGGTGTGAGTGTGTATTCCAATTGTTAAGAGTTATCTGTGTGTTTGTGAGTGTGTGTGTTTATTAAAAAAACAACACGCACAGACAAACTAATATACTTTAGCGTGGATACTGAATATGCGTTCAAAAAGCAATTTCTTGCCTATTATAAATGAAAGCGTGCATTAGTCAGGCTAATCTTCTCTCCCCACCTTTGCAATGGCAGTACTATTCACTTCCTTCCTGCTCTGTGTACACATGCAGAGCAGTGCAACACACTTTTTTTGGGAGCAGCAACGTTAATCGGTCAAGTTTGTGTAAAGGTTGCAGTGACGTAGTAGTACGTACGAGGGTTGTTGCACCGCGTGGCTTTCTGAGCCGCACGCCCGAGTGAATGTCCTTTTGTGCTTCTATACTGTGGAGCAGAGCAGCGGTGAGGACGTTCTGGACTCGAGAGTTGGACGTGGAGCCCCTCGGCCAGCGTTTTCTCCACTCTGTCTGCTTTAGGGAGCGTGGTGAAGCTGTTTTTTTTTTTTTTTTTTAGATTAAATTCGATTAAATTTCCTAAATTCACTGGTATTAATCCACCAACAAAGTCAAAGTACGATCAACATGACTGTAAGGGTCCTGCCCGGCGTCCAGTCCCGGGGCGCTGAGTGCAGGTCCCGCCCCCCTCCATTTAAGGTGTACCTGCACCAGTGATCCAGGTATGAGAGTGAGTGTGGGGGTGTGGGGGTGTTTTGTGTGCGGCGTGGTCATTCCTCTGTTTCATTGGAACAGGGAAGACTCCTGATCATATGTATGTTATTTTGCTTTATACATTAAGAAAATGTTGAGCTTATTGTCAAATATGGGAATATATAAGGGTTCAGGTCCGGTGACTGTGGAGGCCAGGTCCAAGTACATAACTCCACATGTGTTCATTCATAGTTTTGATGCCTTCAGTGAGAATCTACCAACGTAAATGGTCATGAAAATAAAGAAAACACGTTGAATGAGAAGGTGTGTCCAAACTTTTGGCCTGTACTGTATTATTAATTTGAACGTGAAAGTGATTGTTTTTTGATACGGGGCCTGTGTTGAGAATGGCGCTGTGGACAACTCAAGACTGATGTCTGGCGTGAAACAGCAGGAAGGGACGTGTGACAGTCTTAGCGGTGGTGCTGATCAGATTAACGCTGCGCCGGGCACTCATATCTGGGACCGCCTTGCTCAAGTACTTGCACAGTTCCCATCGACAGGACACTCCAATGATGTGCTTCGAGTCTCGGCCACAGTCCTGTGGCCACATGTATGAAGCGCCTCGCCTCGCTGCTCAGCGTCATCGGCCCTGGAAACATGCCGATTCACCGGTCTGCCCATTCAGCGAACTCCAGGACCAGACAAAGAACATTTCCTTTAGCAGCATCGCTGCATTAAATAGTCGCTCAGGCCCTGCGGCGTTGAGAAAACGTTAGCTAATGAAGTCGTTATTGGTATAATCCCGAATAATATCACCCGCTGAATGGAAACGCCACATCAAAGGCCCGGGGAGCTCCAGTGAAGGCGTGGTGGGTGCCATTGATGTCTCTTGTGGCACTACCACCTCAATGCGCATGTGACGTGTCTTGCCAATCGCCAGGTCTCTGCCAAGTGGCTTCTGTGCGTTTGCCGGCGCATGAAAGGACTGGACACGTCCCGTCTCCACCTGTTTGTACAGAGGCGTAGCAGCTTTCATTGACTTCTTTATTGCTCTCTCGTTGATATAATTAAGTGAGCATACGTTGTTTCCAAGGACACAAGCCTTACATTTTTAAAAGCGAGACTACTTTTGAATACACATTATTTGAATATTAAACAATAAAAAGGGCTTGAGGCAAAAGTTAAGGTGGTTAAAGGTTTGTTTGTGGAACCCCGTGACTTTAAGGACGAGTTTGAGGGGGTCCGAGAATCTATACAGCGTCACCCAGACTTTCTCACCTGGCCACCGGTCAAGTTCACATTTACGGCATTTATCGGACGCCCTTATCCAGAGCGACTTACAATCAGTAGTGACAGGGACAGTCCCCCCCGGAGACACTCAGGGTTAAGTGTCTTGCTCAGAGTGCACAATTGGATTTAGTGGGATTTGAACCTGGGTCTTCTGGTTCATAGGCGAGTATGTTACTCTGCTCTCTTGTAGGATCTAGCTCATCAGCGATTGATATCACCATATATTTAGCTGACTAGATATACGGTGGTCTTTAGGTGTCTCTGTAAAGCTGTGTAGGTTCGTCTGGGACCTGGTTAAAAGGTACACGTTGGGAATCTTGCATAAGATGCTGAATGGAATTCACAGCAACAACATTCACAGCAACAGATACTTTACACGAATTCTTGCACGCCACTGCCATGCGTACGGGGAGTGACATGGGAAAACGTTGTTTCGTGTCTTGCTAACCTGGGCCGTCAGAGTGAAAGTGAAATACGATACGGGACGACTCGGGCTCTTAACCCGGTGAAGACCAGGCTGTGGGTGGTAAATCTGGAGCTCAAAAGAATACATGCTTTACTCTCTCTCTCGCACCCTTTCTCATGTTAACTCTTAGACTGGGTTTATGACCCCCTCCCCCCACAACACCATGGAGACAAGAGTTGTGTGTGTATGGGGAGAGTGTTAGCCTGTAAAAGCTGAAGAGGGGCTGGGCTGACCCTTGTGCCCCTCACTTTAGGCCTGGTGCCATAAAACCATGTAAATTTCCCCAAAGCACAAGGGCAATTGTACTTTTTTATTTTATTTTTTTACTTTACTTTCTCTGTTTTATCCTTTCACCACAACCCGAAAAACAAGAAAACCAAGACCTATTTTAAAAGCCCCTGTGTTCATTTCATGACATACATTTGATTGGCTGTATTGATAATTAGTCCCTGAGCCCCAGTCAAATTAGCCCATATCGGGCTTCGTTATTCAAAAAGGGAAAAAACGGCGAGGTTACGAGGGCGAATTATTTTAATAATATTGGTTTGGGATGAGAAGTTGCCCTGTGCACAGCGCTCTTGTTTGAAAGTCTTTTCCACTCCCACGCAGACAACTGCGCGGCATCACTCCCCAAATGGAAATTAGCCTTGTGATGGACGGAAAAAAACAGGACGCGCCCGCCGCGCCCGCCTTTCTAATGTTACACGGGCAACAGTGAAGCATTCGGCGAGCCGAGGCCCCCACCGCGGCCCACTCCAACTCTCTCTCTCGAGAGGATTCTGTCCCTCATTCTGTGTCCCTCGGCCAATCTCGTCACACCCCCCATTCAACAATCTGAATAGGAGCGCTACCTTCATCACACACACACACACACACACACACACACACACACACTCACGCGGTGTTGTGTGTTGGGGGAGGGGTTGGGATGAACTTTTAATGCAGCAGGGAAAAAGAAAAAGTTACCATTGAAATATTGGCGTTCCACGACCGCCCACGGGAAAGCCCACAGAATCCGGCCGCTCCGGCGCAGTGTGTGGCTGAGAGCGGAATGGGCCGCCGGGGAGCGGCCAGTGTTTCCCGCTCAACGGAGCCACTGTGCAGAAATAATGGCCATTAGGCCCGGTCAATCCCGGCGCGGCCGCGGTGAAATACGGCCCGCTCCATTCATTCCCCGCACGGACCCCGCACCTAATAACCATCCGTCATCGGCCCGCTGCGCCAAACCCACTTTTGTGGGTGAAAGATTCTCCGACGATGACCCCCGGTCGCGGCAAATGAGCCGTAAAAAGACGCTCAGATGCATTGGAGAAGCGTTTCGGGGTTCAGATCGGGCCTGCGGCGGCGGCCGAGGCCGAGAGGCGGACGGAAGGTGCGCTCTGAGGGAGATTGCGTTGCGTTCCCTCCGCTTTTGTCAAAGGGGGGGCATTATGCCGCTCCGAGCCGAGAGAATGGCGACAACTTTCAAAGGGGTGGCGCCCGCCATTGTCGCCGGCTGCAACCATATCCAACAGACGTCAAAAGCCCCCCCCCACGTCCCTTCGGTTTAACGGCGGCAGCGAGGCCGGTTATAAACAAACTTCCCATGCGCCCGATCACATGGGTTCAGTTCCACCGGCTGGCCCCGGCGCAACAGTTTAATATCTTAATCAGATTTGAGATTATAGACAGTGGGCCTTAATTAAGCCTGTTGGCTGTGGATCTGATGAACAGGGAACACTGGGAAATGTTTAACCCGCATTGTCCCGAAACAAAGGTCCCGGTTTAATGCCACCGTGAGGGAGGCGGAGGGAGGGCCCGTGTGCGTGGACGTGGGCGAGAGTGGGAGAGTCCGGAGCGCCAGTTTGGTACCGGTGAGTAGCCCGCGCGTTATTACGCATCTCCGTTACGCGCGCCTAGTTTTGGCCGGTTTGATTTCATTTTTTCATTCGGCCGAATCGAATCACGCGTCGCCGGCCGTCCCCGTTAGTAAGGCTCCGTTTCTGCCCCACCCGCCCGTGCAGATACGATTTATTCCGCGGAAACTACCGACCTGCTGCCGGAGCGGGAACGTCGTAACAGGCGCGAGTTTCCCCGAGTTAAAGCTGCAACCGCGTCGCTCCGAGAGGAACAAGCTGCCGCGGACAACCACACGCAGGGTGTGTGTGTGTGTGTGTGTGTGTGTGTGTGCAAGAGCTGCTTAGAAAGCGCTGACATTACGACTCGTGTGTGGCCCGTGACGTTTTATTCACTTCGATGTCACAGGGAGACTTAACGTGTACAAAGATATACACGTGACTACATAACCACGCTACTTCATAATTTAATACGTATCAGGAAGAAGAAAAAAATCAGTATTATGGTGATTTTTATATCCAAAAGTTCCTCAATGTAAAGAGGCTGGAACGTTTAACAGCAGTTGGAACGTTGGGCGTGATACCTGGATAATATTTCAGAATTGAACATTAAACATTTTTTTATTTGGAATTGCTTGAAAAAGTTGGAGACTTCTTCTGTTTAATCGGAAACAATAGGAATGACGCACGCGAGTATTCCTTTATTTATACTTTTAATCCCGAAGGAAATTGCTTCTCTGTATTTAACCCATCACCCCGAGTGAGCAGTGGGCAGCCATGACAGCTGCCCGGGGGACGGTGCCTTGCTCAGTGGCACCTCAGTGGCACCTTGGCGGATCGGGATTCGAACCGGCAACCTTCTGACTACGGGGCCGCTAGGCCACCACTGCCATGCTATTTAGTCACATCTTGGCCTCTTCAGGTTCGGGTCGATGCACTCTGCGGACAGGACTGACCCCCTCAGTCACCCCTCGGCCGTTTTTTGCGCCGGGGATAAGACGTGGGCGTGGCCGGGATGTCGGGATGAATCGAAGGTGTGCTTGTCAGAGGAAAGTGGCCTCTGTCTCCTTCATGTCTCTGTGTGATTGAAGCGGCCTGCACCGTGGTCCCTCGTAGATCTCGAGGGAAATATGGTAATTCCGGGATTTTCGCAGATCACGACGGTGCCTTGGTGTTTTATTCATTTTTTTCCGAGAAGCTTCTTTGCAAATGCGACGGAACAGTGCATTATGGGTGCTTGTCAATTCTATGCTTCAATTATTTCTCAAAGCGAACACTTTACAGCTGCCCATAGTTGTCTGCTCTGCAGGAAAGACGAACTGCGGAAACCGGCACCGTCACCCAGATTAAGATGGCTGTATAATGGATCAATAGCAAGCCGTTTTACCAAAACAAAAAAAAAAGGCTTTTACATTGTTTTGCGCTCATTGATGGACCCATTGTGCATGCCTGCTCATATAGAGTCAATATACAAAAGTAATACTAGTTTATTAGTGTGATGAGTGAAATTCCTGTCTTGTCTTTTTTTTTTGTGTTCAGATAACATCCAAACCGGAGGTCAAGTGGAGAGCGTAAGAACGGGGCGGAGACGGGCTTTCCCCCCCCCTCGCGGTGAGTCCCCTTGTTTTTACGCCACGTGGTGCATCGGTTGTGTGACTTTCGTAGGTTTGGAGATTATGAGGAAATGATGGATGATGGTGCCTCGGTTTCCCTCCTGCTCATAGCCTCTACAGCTCGGTCAGGATCTTATAATGTGCTGCGATGAGTCTGTGATGTCATCACTGACATTTTCTTGATAATGAAGCGAACGAAGTGTTAATTTTGGCTCCCAAAGTGCATTGTGTGCATTGCGGCCAACACTACAGTACAGACCACAGACTCCGTACGGACAGACGAGATGAGTCCACACTTTTCAGCGATGTGCCGGGAGCTGGACCATCAATGGATGCGTCTGTGGCCTGATTCGGCAGTTTGGGGAGCACTCGGGCAGAAAGGCTTTGCTGGTCGGCGCATTCAGGGCCGACCGGAACAAAGGCGCCTTGTTACTGTTCATAGTCCAGTCGTGATATTTTACACTGCTGCCTGAATGTGATTATTAGTGAGTTTGTTTCTTAGTCTCTATGAATAGCATATATTTCTATTAATAGTTTTTCATCCTACAGCTGGTTTCTTTTCATTCTTTAGTAGAACCGCTGAAGCTTTTTATCCAGCTTTTGGAAGAAAGGCATCAGTCAAATGTTCTGATAATCTACAATAATCTTCAATCTATAAACAGGTCTCATTCGTATTCTGTTTAATATTCAATAGGGGTGTTAGAAAATAGTGATACAGCAATATATCACAATATTTGATGTGGTACTATTGTATTCAAATTCAAATTTTATTTGTGACATACATAGTCATACACGGTATGAAATGCAGTGAAATGCTTTTTGCAACTGCTAGACCACAGTATTGCAAATGTTGCAAGTATACAATGAACCAATATGCAAATATTGCAGGGACGTCAAATATCAATATTTTTGTACTCAATATTATTATTTTTTTTTTTTACACAAATTTAGTTCACCAGGTGGTGCTGTCAAGGGTTTTCTTTAGTGAGGTCAGCAGAGATATGAATCAGCGTGCCAATGCAACCTCCACTCCTGTAGATGGCGCTGTACAGCTGGATAGCTTGGCATTTACGGGGATGACAGCATCTTTTATATCAGCCTGGTTTTTACATTTTCAGTGATATCCATGAATCCATGTCTTTCTTTTCAAACCTTTGATGCGCTGTTTGTTGGTTCGGAGGCTAAATTTCCCTGATAATCTGTACACCCGACACCCCGGCGGGTTGCTCCCAGTGTGTGGGTGGGATCAGTGGTTCACCCAGAGGACCGGGGGGGTGGAGGGGTAGCCCACCCACCCCAGAAGCCACTGGTGGCCACTGCTCCGCCTTACTTGGCCGGACGAGCCAGGCAACAGATGGGGTTTGGCGTCCTGCTCTCCCGCGCTCTTCCTCGCAGTTGCACGCGTTCGCTTATCCGCTTGTCACTTATCCACAATCCGTCCGCGTTCGTCTTGGTTTGGCGCGTGGCTTTGCAGAACAAGCCTCTAGAAAACTGGGAAACCGAGCAGCGTATCGACGAGCCCCCCGGAACGTGTGCGCCTGGCCGGTCCGTCGATTGAAAAGTTGTCTGTGGAGGAATCTGTTGATTTATGTTGCCATTAAAAACCGGGTCGTGGTCCAAAGGCCAGGTCGGTTTTCTCAACCCATCATCTCCCGGCTAACAGTCTCTGCATAGAAATGGAAGAATTAGGCGCCGCTCCATTCTGCCGACTCCCGGATGACTGATGGGCTTTGGTTCGCAGATGACCAACGTATAAACGTCCAAGAAGTATATATCAAATGCGACAAAAGGGGGATCCGCTGCCTTCTTTTACAGATTAGCTACACATCGACGTGTGCATGGTCTTTATATACCCTTTCACCACCGTGTTACCATTCGATTTAGCAAATAATGCAGAGAATGAATAAGTGCCGTATCTTTCTATTGAAAACGTGACAGCGGACCCGAAGCCGTTTGGGCCCTATTTTCCCGCCGCTGCATAAGCACAAGGGCCGTGTTTACCTGTTTACCAGTCCGAGGGCTGAATTGCAGTGCTGTTCATCTTCGTGTTGGTCCAGGGAGCGGGTGCGGTCACATTTGTGGAGTCACATTTTTTTTTTTTTTTTTTTGTAAATTAAGCAGACGCATTTGATGTGACATTATCAAACATGCCCCATGTGCTTTTTTTTAGTTAGCGGCAGGAAAATATGGCCCCAAGACATGGTAATGGGCACCACAGGGGCAGGGCCAGCGGTTAGCCTAGCGGGTCGAGCAGACCGGTAATCAGAAGGTTGCCGGTTCGAATCCCGAACGTGTGCAAAGTACGAGCGCCTTTCATGGCTGCCCACCGCTCCCTCAGGGGATGGGACACGTTTCACTGTGTGCACTGGGCGCTGTGCTGTGGCGTGTCACACTTTCACGGTGGAGTGCCACTGTCATTAGATAGAGTTGTGTTCAGACTACCCTCCCCAGTTGTGAGGCATTCGATTCGGTGAACTTGCAGCCCAGATTGTGTCTGAATTTGACGAGTGGGGAAGTCGAGGATGAATCTGGCCATCGTGAGGATGCTGGATGGCCCCATCTGGTTTTCCCCTTTAAAATAAAAGTCAAAAGAAAAAAAAAAAAAAAGTCCAGCTGTGGCGCTGACCCATAATGCTCTGCAGCTGGCAGATTAAGATTTAGAGAGTCCATTACGCCTTCATTCTGCCTGTCATTAGTCAACGCTGCGATGTGCTTTTGATCGCATTTACTGTCCTCTTTGTCGCGCCAGCCAGTTGCAGTCATGTCAGCGTCTAATGGCGGTTAGCATCCAAGAATTAAGGCCATGTGCTCAACGTCCGTCCGTAAAACATGGGCGTGGCGGACCAGTAGCACGGTGAACTGCTCTCGCCAGTGTTGCCATAGGATAACAGCAGCTCTGTCATTTGAAGCCGACGGCTTTCTTGACCCTTAGCACCCTTTTAAATATTCATTCCCACGGTCACGCGTGGCCAGGTCCGTCTTTGGCCGCCGCCACCCACTTCTTAATGCGCCCGAGATGAGTTGTTGAGTCGCTGATGGGCTGCATATGTTGTAGTAGTCTGCTCGCTGCTCAGTAGGGCATGTTCTCATATTTTATAATAAGGACGCAATGTGAACGTTTCATAGAAACATCAAACCATTTTAATGCACGCTTGTGTTTATGTAATTAATTGTTCAAAATAGCCTTTAATGAGCATTATAGTGCATTGTGAAGTGTGTATGTTGCCGTTTGTTTTGATTACTTTACAAGTCAAATATTAGTTAGTCGCATCAGCGCTGAAAAGCTCGCTACTTTCCTGTTTAAGGGCTGTTTGCGTGGATTTGCACGTGAATAGACGGACAGCCATTCACACGGCAGAGGGGCAAACCCAATCGCACGTCATTCATTAGCCATTGTTTCAAGCGTAAAGCGATAGCCACTTCCTCGTGCGTGGCGATACGGCCGCCTGCATCGGCCACGGACGTGAAAGCGGGAGATTATGAACTTTATGGAGACAGCGGCGCAAGACAGTCGATGAATCATGCACAGCGCTGACTGTATAACCTGTAAAATTTGTTTTATTGCTTGCAGTCGGGTGTAAAGCTGCCACTGGGAGCAGGGAGGTCAACCCCGGGTTGGTACCGCCCCCTCTGCGCACACACACCCACCCCCACCACAAAAAAAAAAAAAAAAAAAGCGTCGCAATTTGATTTTCTCACACTTTGAAAGAGGTATTGTATGTCCGGGATTGGATGGTCGGCGCTTTTGGGGTGCGGTGGAGGGTGAGTGATTTGTATTCACCTGCTTCATCCGAGTAGGGGGCGGGCCTCAAGGGTTGCCCAATTACAACAGACCTCTCCGGTTAAAAATATAGCACTACTTAGTTATTAAGCCACGTTCAGGAAGCCAAACAAACCCCCTCCATTTCACCATTTTAGTTTTATTTTACCTGTTTAACTTGGAAACCGAACTTTTTTCGGCGAAGACGCCTGTTTGCTGCAAGGGGTAGCTTTTTTCCTCACTTTGTGAATTCAGTTGTCCTTGGGCTCGACAAATCAGACGGATTGGGACTAATGAGCTATCCTCTTTGACAGTATTACATGTAGCCCCAGAGCAGGGCCTTTGGGACACAATAGGCGGTTTTGAGAAGGTTCCGGGCCCCTGGAAGCCGCTTTGATTGCGTTTCCTGGGCCCGGGATGCACTGTTCACTTGATTGTGGAAAGCAGAGCTGGGTCCCGGGGCAGAGGGATCGGACCTCCTCTAATTCGGATCTTTTCAGACACGCAGGTGGAATTGTAAGGAGCAGAGCGCTGGAGAGGAGGAGGAGGAGGAGCCCCTTTGTGCAGTTAAATGAATGGACATCTTAACCTAGCATACCTTGCAGAGAGCGCCTTCACACGACTTCTTCTCACAGAAGCACACCCACCTCGCAAGGCACAATGTATGAATGTTATAGCAAATTGCTTTTGTCAGCTATTGAGCACGAATGGGTGGAAGAGCGTGTAAAAGCGCCGCAGATTCCTGGCTATTAGTGGAGGGGTTATCCGTTTTAATTTGAAAGATGCTGCGAGTGGGTCGGGTGCAGCCTGCCCTGTGGAGTCACTTCTGCTCACCTCGAGCAGCGCCGACACCTGCGCTGTGTCTCACCTTCTACCAGCCTGACTCTTCTGGCATGGACACTGTGTCCTAAAAATGTTAGCAAATTTCATTTCAGCCTGCCAATATATTCGTCCATATATTATTAATTTCATTTCTTGGGTTATAGTCTTCAATTCTGTATATGTCTTCTCAGCCATATATCAGGTGAAGGCTAGAATTTTATGCATTTTGCATTATTAGGCTTGGGATCATGGGTTTGTTTACATCCAGTGATAATCATAACATATTTTTGATAAATGTGAGCCAAACCTCAACTCTAATGTTCTGAAAGAGAATTGGTATTTAGTGTCATATTGGGAAGCACCACTAGATGGTGCCGCATTACTCTGAACATGAAATTGAGTTGGTGCATTAAATAGAAGTGAGCGGCCTTATTTAAATATTTGATCCTTTTCTAATGCCTGAACATGTTCTAATAAGGTTGCCAAATCATTAATCAATGTCAATATTTTTCACTGAAGATGCTTTTCTGTGTGCATGTGGAATTTTTGGAACGTTCTCAGCAACTCTGTCAGTGCCTTTGAATGCTGCTTTTGTGGTCCTGAACAGCTCGTGCACGTGAGAAAATAAAGTGCTGTGCCACAGAGGGCCGTCTGCTTACCATCAGCACATATCAGCGCATCAGCCCAGGGAACAATGGCCATTTATTTAGGATGGTGCTAGAATGACCCCTGCCTTGTCTGAAAAGGCTTTGAGTGGCTGTTTTTACTGAAGTTAGCAGCAGTTCTTCTTCCCTAGCAACCATCTCCAAATGAATACTGGTATCCAACATAATGGCTTCAATAGGCATGATATAAAATACAATGCAATATTGAAACTGTGACTCAACCAGACAGGAACTTCATATGCTTCATATTTTGGAAACAATAGTCGTATTGTCCTGGTTCTGAATATCATGATTATTGTGAAATGTAGCTGCCACTTCCTTCTGCTCGTCCTTCCAACGTTGAATGCATGAGCTATTGTAATCGATTCATTGATTCAACTCTCTTTTGCACGTATTTCAATTTTAAAAGCTCCTCTTTTTAAGTTTATCGGAGGTAAATGTTCACAGCAAAGATTTGCTGAATGTAAAGATTTTGCATGAACTGTTCTCTGAACATTCCGCGATGGAAGCGTCTCTTTGTCCCTCCATCCTGGGCTCGCTTTTGACAAAAAGGTCATCGTTGCAGGGGAAATGGATTTCTGAACAAGCCCATCGCCATGGATACAGAGTGGCCATAATAGTGTCGCCGCATGGATTGTCATTACTTTGTACCCTTTTTTTTCCGCCGCGTTGTAAAATTGGCTCCGGTTTTCAAAACCAACCTTGATATCGTCGCACGATGTCGAAACTCATAGTTAAAAACGAAGAAAACGAACAGCGTCGGTGTGGAGTGGATTCGATTTGCCTGCCTTTATCGCGTGAAGTGTAATATGAACTACCGACGCAGATCTGGCCTGCCCCCCCGGTGCCAGCGGTTGCGAGGTGGCTGAGTGTTTTGCGCGGATCCGTATTGAGGAAGCGAGTCACGCTTTGATGTTTTATGCAGCAGCCCCAGACTGTGCGGCGTGTATGGAAATGGTGAAGTAAATGAAAGGCCGGCTCGGGCCTTGTTGGTTTATGCTAACGCGGCGCTTCTTATCACCATATGAATGCCTTAGGATCGGCATGCTCATGCCAACCGACCCGGAGCTGCTTGAGACAACAACAACAAGCCGCGAAACGATCCGGCGAGGAGCCCTCCGTAATGATATTCTCAGCACCACCGTTAGTGGAGGGTCAAGCTCAGCCGCTCTGCCGCTTGCTGAACTCTCAGCCGGTCCTTGATCTGGCTTTAATTTCTTTTTTTTGCCCCGACAAATTGATCAGGCTTCCTTAAACCCGTCAAGGTCACTTCTTAAACCTTGTCTCTTGTTTCAGTCAAAACCAACCTGCCATGTCCTTAATTCATTTATTTAAATACATTAAAACGTTGTTTTAGCATCCCTACATTTTAAAGAGATTACGTAGATTGGATTATTACTTTGCTGCATTATTTTAATATGAGAATGCGTGTTTGACATGGTAATGGCCTCACTAAAAGGAAAGTTATCTTCAACGGGAGAGATTAACCTCACTCTTAATGGGCATCTCTGCTCCTGATGGGAAAGAATATTCACAAAGACGCATGCTGTTTCGTGCTCGGTTTGGTTCCAGAATAAGCAGATCAAGAAGAATGCGCAGCTTGTTTTTTGATCACAATATTAAATTATGCACTTGTACGGAACCTGCACCGTTCCAGGCGGAGCATGATTATTGGATGTACAGTATAAGCGGTGGGGTCGAACCATGTGTATGAACAGGGACAACGTGTTTCGGGCCTGGGGCCTGAATTCATATGCTAACCAGGCCAATTATTTGCATACCTCCCACCCAATTATAAAATCTAATGAGAGGATTATGGGAAACGTATGCCCGGGCCGGGCGACGGAACGCCATTGTGTGGGTGCCGTCAAAGATAAGAGGCCCTGGAGAGGATATCACTCGAACGTAATCTTCAAACACTTCGCGCCGAACTGCGGCAGAATTCGGCATAATGTGATAATTCTGTATCTCCAGAAGGGAACTAATCCATCCGAAAACATGCATAATGAGGACCGAAAGACTGCGAGTTATAATATAAAACCAGTGGCTTTCCTATGATGTTTTAAACTCAGGATCTTTTTATTTTTTCTCCACTGGAAATGCGATCTGGGTCAGTAGATAGATGCTGCCGGCTCTCGGGCGTGGGGGGGTGTGCAGCATCCGGGCAGGGATAACAGTGGTTCCCACTCGGAGCTTCACTTGGATGAGGCACTTTCGCTTGTGGCCGTCGTGCGTGGTGTACTTCTACGACGCTCAGGGGGTTTTTGGTGGATCCCACAACCTCAGGCAGTCCTGGTGCTGCATTACAGAATTAGTCTGTACTTAAAGAAGCTGTTTTGTTTTCTTTCGTCCCTTTAGAATAATTTTTTGACACGTTACAATATCTCGGTCTGTGAGTGCTGTGTGCAATGTGCTCACAACGTGTGCACAAAACCAATCGGTTTGTGGATGTGGGCCATAAACAACAATGGCTGAATTGACTGGGCTGCTTGAAGGGTTCATGCAAGTTCAGTCAGCTGCACGTCAAAAAGACAAGAGTTCCATTTTTCATTTCCATTTATGCAGCATAAATCTGTAAATATATTCTTCTTGAAGGAGTCATATCACACAAGGGTTGTTTATCAGCTCGCTTGTCGAGGATTTGTTTACTCAGTGTTTTATCTGGATGCAGTCAGAAATAATAATTTTTATTACAGAATTGGTGTAATAATACTCATAGACTCATAGATTTTTATGAATCGTATGCAAAAACATTACATTTGTATTAGTTACATTATATGTATTGTAAAAAAGGGAAGGTTCCCTATTAATAATCGTTTCCACCAAAACGCATCACAGTAAAAAGCAAATTATTTGATCATATAAGAATAACATGCTTAATTTTGATTCATAATCAAATTTCGTTTGATCAACTTAATAAAATAATTTGTTACTTAAAAAAACCCAAACTGAACTAACTAAATATGCTTGGTTTTAAATATTGAAAAGGTATTAGGAGCCTAAATCAAATCACGTGGTCACGTGGAACCGATGTTCATTATTCAATTAAGTAAATCCATAGTTTTTTTTTTTTCTGTGTAATATTCACAGTATTCAGACTGGAAACATTAAATTGTTCGTAGATTTTTTGTTTTACAGTATATTGCCCTGGCACATACTTAATCATCAATTCAGAGATTTGGGACACATAAACATTGGCAATATAGATATTTTTGGTGAATAAGAGGCACTGAGGGAATGTAAGTGAACAGAATGTATTATTTGTTTATTGACAGAATATAAGAAAATGTGTGTTTGCAAATTCTCCTCATAATGGACGACACAAGAAAGCGGCATCGTGGCTTCCTGTGAACAGTCATCGCCTCGGGCAAGCGATGCAGACATTCCCCCGGGGATTCCCGAGCCATGGGACTTGATTGGGGCTTTCGCACAAAATTAGTCGAGCGCTGACAAATACATAAGGTCCCCGCGGAGTCAGAAGAATGAGAGGAACCATGACTTCATTGCCCGGTGGGGGGGTCTTACGTTGCCTTTACGAGCCGGGCTGCATATTAACGCCAAATATCACACGCTACACATGACTCAATAGACGAGCTTCAAAATCATGGAGAGCCAAATTCCAATATTATAGCAGGGTAAATGACCAGTCCCCTCACGCTGTTTGACATTTTGATAGCCACAATGTAAAAAAGGGAAGCCTGGGGTGGCCATTAATGCAGCAAGGAAACCTGGTCGGTCCTCAAACTCTCGTGGAGCAATGGACGTTCCAGAGATGACTTCCCAAGCAGTGGGGTGAGGCAGGAGGCCTGATGATTTTCTGGGAGACGTGAAGATTGCATTCTGTGCCCCAGTTGAGCAGCAGCATGAATTTGTGAACTGATGAATGCTGTGAAAGCTTTCGATCGCTCAGATGGCCTGATCTGGCATCGTCCCACCCCCCCGTCGTTCGGTTGTTGTGCGCCGTTTAATATGGGACGGTTGTTGTGCAAACACCGGTCCCATATGAAACTCGCCGTAATGCTACCCTCACCGTAAAAAGCCACGGGTGCATCCGCTAATGGTTTAAAGCACTAATGGCCTGCGAGTCCCGCAAACTTCTCCTCCATTATGGAACGTTTTCCCCTCTCACTCTTTCATGTTTTGACATCTGTACAAATGGAGTTCTCCAGCCGGCCGCGTCCGGCTGTGTTGGGTCATTTAGCCTCTCTCAGAAAACGTCCGATGCCGGGTGGGTAATGGCATAATGGCAGAGTCAAGCCGGCCAGGAACAATGGGCCGCTTCACCTCGGGACGTTTGATTGGCAGCCGCATTCTGCGTCGGGGCCTGACTTTGAACAGCATCTTCAAGAAGGTCCTTGCAGAGACAAAACGTACCCCCCCCCTCGGCAACATCCATGGCAACCTTAACAAACCATGTGAAGTTTGCTTATGGTGAGGGTAGCATTATGGCGAGTTTCATATGAGACCTTTGTTGGAGCCACGGCGGTGGAGCTGGAGCTATTTTGTTCATTTCACGCAGGAGAACGCAGCCATATGCTGTATTGAATTGAACGTATATACGGTAAAGGCTAAAAGTTTGGACACACCTTCTCATTTAATGTGTATTCTTTATTTTCATGAGCATTTAATTTTCATGAGCAATCCAGATGGTTTGGGGTGAGCTGGA
Source organism: Denticeps clupeoides (assembly GCF_900700375.1). NCBI lineage: Eukaryota > Metazoa > Chordata > Actinopteri > Clupeiformes > Denticipitidae > Denticeps > Denticeps clupeoides. Next base: position 3,549,609 of record NC_041723.1, read on the forward strand.
CCAACAAGTGCTAAACACCTCTGGGAACTCCTTCAAGACTGTTGGAGAAGCATTTCAGGTGACGACCTCTTGAAGCTCATCGAGAGAATGCCAAGAGTGTGCAAAGCAGTAATCAGAGCAAAGAAACTAGAATATAAAACATGTTTTCAGTTATTTCACCTTTTTTTGTTAAGTACAGAACTCCACATGTGTTCATTCATAGTTTTGATGCCTTCAGTGGGAATCTACCAACGTAAATGGTCATGAAAATAAAAAAAACACATTGAATGAGAAGGTGTGTCCAAACCTTTGGCCTGTACTGTATTTTAATAAAATTTTTTAGTCTGTGGGATGCACCCTTGACATAGTGTTCACCCCTGCTGGAAGGCTATTGCATGCAGTTTGCTGACATTATTTTACGTAAAAACAGATTTCAGTGCAGCCTTATGCAAACCCTTTGCATTAAACACCATTGCCTCGTGTCCTATTTCACGGCTCGCCACGTGTCGAGTCAAATCCTGCTGAACTGATGTGATCGATAAAAAGCCCGGCCGAGCTGTACCGCCATCATGGCCGTCGTTGGCGTGATTAAATCAACGCGCTGAGCTGCATTAGACCGGAGGGAGGGAGCTGAGGCCTTCGTCATTGCAGTCACGTACTTAATTCATGTCACTGCCTCACAAAATGTGTCTGACTCGTGTCGACTGTTGACCAGAGGATTTTAGGACCTGAGTTTTATCTTTCTGATTCCTCTTCACAGCCTTGTATGGCCTTCTGACTAAGACGTGGTGGAAAATAGTTGTGGTACAGGACATACAGAGAGAATGGTAGTTCTGCTCGGACATTGCTCACAACTACCAAATGTCACTGCTCAGGCATTTCTTTGCATGTTACATAAGTGAGACAAACTTAAACCACGAACCACCCCTCCCTCAACCGAGGTGTTCTCAGGGAGCCACACTCTGACACATCAGATTGGGTCAAACGTAGACAGAACTTCACAGCCACTGAACCGAATTCCCTTTTTGCCACCACAGAGCTTCTCCGGCCGACGGCAGTGATGGACGGACCGACGGCCACCGCCACCGCGCTCCTGCTGGGACTCTTGGCTCATGTGGCCTCGCCGCTGGAAGTGCCGCTTGACCGTAAGAATGAGACGAGTCCCTGTTGCGCGCCGCTGTGTCTTTGCGGCCGTTGCCGGATAACTGCTATTGATTCCTGCAGGCTGTGGAAACGCGGCAGTCGGAGATCTGCTGCCGCTGATCGGCTTTTAGGCCACAGAGAGACTTTTCATGATGCCGCCCTTTATTATATCGTTGCATTATACGTGATATATTCTCAAAGAGGCCAATACAGTCATGATAGAAGTGTTTGGTCATGGGATAACGTTTTTTTATATGCGTGTTTATGTAGACAGCGCAGAGGTCATGCCGAGTGTGAGGGAGCATATGAAATATAGATACAAATCCACAGCGGGGTTGAATTTTGCATGAGGAGGAGGAGTCAGACGCGCAGATGAAAGGCCGGCATATCACCATCATCTTCAGCCCGCTGGACAGATGAAATGTGGGGGTGACCCAGAGCGGCCCGCGTTTCCCGGGGATAGCTAACATGCAGCGTGGGCGTCGGCCTCGGTGCCGGGGCCGGCATCGTTGTGATAAGCACCCTCGCCGTGGTGGGAGGTGCCCATAGGCAGCTTCTTTGATTCCCCTTCTCTCGAATGCCTGCAGCTACAGTACTGAAGATGCAGGACCACTGCAACATGGAATTCTCTTCAAAGACTCCACGGTTCTCTTTCTTTGTCAATATTGTACAAACTTTGTTCTTTTAGAGTGCAGAACAAACATTATAAATTCCCTTTATGCATAAACGTACCTTTCTGGGACACTTCAGGCTGCCAGTTGCATGCCTGAACTAATATGTGTTCTTTTTTGTAAAAAATATAAATTCTCAGTTCTACTCATCTGCGATAAAACTGCGGACCTGACACCTCACCCCTGGCCCGACTTTGTGATTTGTGTTGATTTATGACTCTATAATACATAGGAGAGAAGGTCATGAATTGGCCCCGGACATTAATCATTTTCTTTAGATAATTCTGCTTTTCTGGTGTCACTAACGCCTGTTTCTCTTCACTGCCTGCACATTTAAAAACCGAATCCCGTTCTTCGGGATGTAAAGTTCTGGAAGGACGTAAGTCTCGCTAAGCCCAGTATGATCCTAGTGTGGCTTTATTTTGGCGACTTATCTGGGGTTTCTTTGTTTGTTGTGCATTTGAAATGTGGATTTGAGTTGCGTCAGATTTATTCGCATGCTTTTTTGCTTTGCTTTACATTCGTTTTTGCTCCTTTCTTTGTTTTGTGCCAAATGCTATTAGTTCACCATGTCAAGTAACAGATGAACAGATGCATTTGGATGCAAATGAAGCAGAATAAGAGATGTGTGATTTCCTTGCATGCTTGTGTTCCTTTTTTCTTCTTGTAAAAAATATCTCCGGCCGCATGCAGTGTCGTGCCGTGCTCGATTGGCTGGCTGCATGTATACTCATTCCGCCTCTCCGCTCCTTCGTCCAGTCCCCCAGCCACCGACCATAACACACCAGTCCCCAAAAGACTACATCGTGGACCCACGAGAGAACATCATTGTCCGCTGTGAGGCCAAAGGGAAGCCTCATCCCAGGTGGGTGAGCCGAGATGGCAGGCTGCTGATGGGTTGATCTTGTCAAATATCTAATATATTTGACAATATATTAGATATTGTCATATATCATATACAATATATTAGATATTGTCATATATCATATACACACACATGCACACACACACAGTGATTGTGTGCTTTAGTTAAAGGTAAAGTTAAGTTAAAATAACTTAATAATTTTGAAGTATACTCACTTCAAAATACCACTTGAGTATAGGTTACAGAATTTATCAGATGCCCTTATCCAGAGTTGTTATTGAGAATGTTTTTTTGACCAGCATCTTGAATGGTAGCTAATACTTATCTGTAGTTGTCCCGGTTAGGCTACCTGCTAACAGCAGATTAGCATTGCTAATTCTGAGCTAAAACCTGAAATACTGTTTTCCTCTGGTTCCAGGTCCTGTTAGTTATTAGTTTTAGTTCAGTTAGTATTTGTTTAACATTCTTTTACATGAACGAATGAGTTTAATGATGCTGCTACATGTGGTAAGGCTAGCTCTGTCTCTTTATCAGTTTCTCGTGGACCAGAAACGGGATGCATTTTGACGTCGACGAGGACCCCAAAGTTGCCATGAAGCCCCACTCAGGCACGCTGGTGATCGACATCAGCGGCGGGGAGAAGGCAGAAATGTACGAGGGCGTGTACCAGTGCACCGCCCGCAACGAACACGGCACCGCCGTCTCCAACAACATCGCCATTCGCCAGTCCCGTAAGCAGCCGCTTTGCCCCTCGTGCCATCACGCTCTTCTTCGTCTCCTTCGCACCATCTGCATCTCTGTCTTTCATGTAACCATTCGTCTTTTCTGTTCTTTTTTTTTTTCTTTTAATGAATAAGACTACTTTTCAGTCTTCAAAGACCACCTCCTGAAAGGTAATCGTAACGACCGCAGATGAAAGCATGCCACACCGACCTCTGCGGCCATCACCTCACTCTGTGCCTTCATGTCTCTCTGTTACGTCTCTGTTTTTTTTTTTTTTTTGGCATTTCCATATGCCTAGAAAACTGGTCCAGTGCCGATTTCTCCATCCTCTCCATTCTCCGTCCCCTGTACCTGGCCTGTTTCCTTACCAGCCTTAGTCCATCGATTTCTGACTTCCTTCCATGTCCCTCAGGGTCCCCTCTGTGGTCAAAGGAGAGGAACCAGCCAATCGTGGTGCAGGAAGGCGTGGCCCTTGTCCTTGAGTGCAGACCGCCGGCCGGGCTTCCCCCTCCCATTGTGTTTTGGATGGACAACAGTAAGCCACGTGCCTGTATTCATATTTTTCTTCATGAAAATCAAAGATTTATTTACATTTATCACAGATAAATTGATTGTCCAATTATATACACAATTTTTGCCAAACACACATACATTTTATCCAAGGCTGAGGTACAGAGCAACTGAAAGTGATGCAACTTGGTGTGGTGTTTTGCTAGGGTAGCTTAATCTTAATCAGCTTGTCTTGTTAAACGGAAGCTTTTGCAAAAACATAAATTATATACGTGCTTTTCAGTTTCAGATCCACAATCAGGTCAGCTCTCGTTTTTGCTAACCTGTGCCTTCAAGAGAAGGATTTAGTTTGTGAACCAAGAGAGCCATTACATGTCAGAAAGGAGGAACACACTCCTCTCCCAGAACTTTTTTTGGTGTGTCATTATTTCTGGATCCCAGAAAGTTTAAAAGGGGGAGGAGCCTAGTCCAGGCATGATTGACAGCCCTCCCACTCCCTACTTCCTCATTTTGGATGATGTAAACCCCTTCCTGTCAGTATGTCACACACCCAGGTGTAGCAAGGCACCCGTCTCCTCCCTTTCTGCTCTGTTTCCCTCCATGCAATACCACTTGTATACAGGGTGTGTCAGTGGACACCACAAACCTGACCACGCCCACTACCAACGCCAACAAGAAGATCTGGGAAAATAGGAACCCTGATGCCCATCGGTTATGTATCATTGAGTCATTTTTTTAATGCCTTGTCTAGACAGATTTGTCTTAAAAGTCTCTGGTGCCAGTCCTTGTCCCTACCCACAACTTGACTGTTCTGCTGATTTTACCGAAATGCCAGAGTGCTGCCGTCACGTCATTCTCTCTGTCTGTCTGCCCTCTGTTCCCTGCCTCAGACTTCCAGAAGCTTTCCCAGAGCCCACGCGTGTCTCAGGGCCTGAATGGAGACCTGTACTTCTCCAACGTGGTTCCGTCCGACTCGCGCAGCGACTACATCTGCTACGCCCGCTTCCCCCACACACAGACCATCCAGCAGAAACAGCCCATCACCGTGCGAGTGATGAACAGTACGTCCCTCTCTCTCTAACGCCTGGGCACTTTACTGCGTGCTGAGTGGGGAGTGTCCTCTCCGTTTATGAGCTTGACCGCGGCCATGGTGAAAGGACGCCATTGTCACACATTCAGTGGGGTTTTCATGTGACGCAGCAAGGAAAGGAAAAAATCCATTCATCGCCGCTTTCATGCATTTTGCACTTCAACACAGACAAAGGGTCAGTCTCAGCAATTCTAGTCATTGCTGGTGAAAATGTCAACATTCTGTTCTCACAAGGCCTCCAAACCAGATTTCTGATCATATTTACTTTCAGTCTTTCTTTTTGGTTCATCTTGATTTATTTCAGTTCTGTTGAGTGTGTCACATTCATGATTTTCTGTTGTGTTACAGTGGACGCAATCAATGAGACAATGGCAGCTTTTTTGAATGACACTGATTTTTTTGGTGGTGAGTGATGGCGCCCCCTAGTGATGATCCTTCATGGACATGATCAACTCTAGAAGTCCAACCTAGAAACCACTAACCCCAAGCCTCTCCTGTTATATCACAAAAAAATCTATTTTTTCCACTCCTGATGTTCCTCTCCTCATAATTTATTACTTTTAAATGCTCTTTAAGTACTAAACCTACCGTTGCATGGTGGCAGACCTTTTTCTTCGAATGCAGACCCAGGGATATTTGTGTGAATGAATATGGTATATAAAGGGTCAAATATAACATTTACATTTACATTTACAGCATTTACCAGACGCCCTTATCCAGAGCGACTTACAATCAGTAGTTACAGGGACAGTCTCCATGGAGCAACTTGGGGTTAAGTGTCTTGCTCAGGGACACAATGATAGTAAGTGGGATTCGAAACCGGGTCTTCTGGTTCATAGGCGAGTGTGTTACCCACTAGGCTACTACCACAAATATAAAGAATGACACAGGAATTGGAACAGAAGTAATGGTCTTTTGATAAATGTTAAGGCTCTTTTACATAAATGTTAAGGCTCTACCTGTTTCTGTTCTTGCTGCAGACATTTATAAATCAATGTACATATCTGAATATCATTTGAAGGCCATTTTTGACATAGCAGAGGGCGTCTTTAGTCTTTACTCAGGTGAACGTAGAGAACGAATGTGCTCTAAATATAGAGGTAGTGCAGCAAGCCCTCCTTCATTAACCCACCTACACGCTGCCATTGTGCTGATCATCTCTCCGTTGTTAAAACATCACGTAAAATCTGCTCCTTTCTTATTGTTTGTGCAACCCTGTTCCTCTTAAAGTTTTTTTCATCTTTCTTGTCATGTTTCTATACCTTTACTAACATCTCCCAGGGTCTTCCCAGCTGTTTTTGGAATATCTCAAGATGTTTCCCTCCTGGTGTCGTTCTTCTGGACCAAACAATCCAGAGTTCAATTTGCACTGTTTTTCCAAACCCTGCTTGGATGTTAATACTATTGTGTATTTTTACCTCAGACGGCCCAGCTGAGGATCGTCGGCCGACCTTCCTGGTCCCCCAAGGTACCACCAGTTCCAAGATGGTTCTGAGAGGCCATGTTCTGGAGATGGAGTGCATTGCAGAGGGCCTGTGAGTGAAATATGCCCCATTTATCAGCCTCCACTGCTCTGATTCTCTATTTATGCCTCTCTCTCTCTGTTCGTTGTGCAGACCCACCCCCGAAGTGTCCTGGGTTAAGGTGAGCGGCGAGTTGCCCCATAACCGCCTGTCCCTCCTCAACTTCCACAAGACGCTGCGGATAACCGGCGTCACCGAGGCTGACGCTGGCCAATACCGCTGCACTGCCAAGAACCGCCTGGGAACCATCCACCACACCATCACCGTCAACGTTAAAGGTCCATAAACCTGAAGTCAGCCTCTTGCTGCGCCCGTCTGCATTTATTGATTGTTTTGTAATAGCACCATAATGCCTCTCTGTGTCATTAAACAGCTGCTCCATATTGGATCATGGCACCAAACAACCTGGTCCTGGCCCCCCTAGAGAACGGCCAGCTGATCTGTCGTGCCAGCGGGAACCCCAAACCTGCCATCAGCTGGGCCATGAATGGCGTCCCCATCCACAGTGAGTCCAAGTGTGAAATGGATTTCATTCGCTCATTTATCTTAAGTGCCAGTAGGAGTGGTGCAGTGGAGCGCTGTGGCAGCTCTCTGGTAGGAGATGGTGTGTGGATGGGAAAAAGCTCATTACGAGAAATGATGGGTCCAAATGCAAGTGCTGGCCATTAGCCACTTAAAATGGCACGCTGGGAAGACTGCTTACTCAGAGCCATGTTATACATAATATGTGTAGGGATCCTCCTGATACAATAACACAATCATGCTTATATAGAGCATATGGGCATAAGTGAAATATTCATATCAAATGAAGGCTTGTTTATTCTGAAAAGGATCTGAAAAGGTTTTTGCTCTCTTGTCAAGTGTTAAAATGTTACTTACGCCAGTGTGTTTTTGATTAATATTGCAATAATTGGAGATTATGGAGCCATGACCATCACCATGATACAAACATATGTACATACAATACGTAGATACGATATATAAAAGCATATTTAGCATTTTCTGGCTGTAAAAATGTAGTAAAAGGATTATTTCCATTAAATAACTCTCTAACTTTTCTCAACAGATGTACCTCATGACCCCAGTAGAAGGGTTGAGGATGACACCATAATGTTCACAGATGTGCAGTCAGGGTCCAGTGCAGTCTACCAGTGCAATGCATCTAACGACCATGGCTATCTACTGGCCAATGCATTCGTCAATGTGCTGGGTGAGTTATGAGCATTGTTTTTTTCAGTTTTTCCCATATTGTTGTTTTTTTTTTATTGTTTAATGAAAACTGTTCTGCTTTAGCTGAACCACCCAGGGTGCTGACACCACCTAACAAAGTGTACCAGGTCATAAGGAACAAACCAGCCATTTTGGACTGCTCCTCGTTTGGCTCTCCTCTGCCCAAAATTACATGGTGAGCTTTTAAGGTTCCGTTCAGCAGGCTGGGTGAGCTTGTGTGTGTGCTTGCGCGTGTTTCACAACCCTTTAATAGACTGCTAAACACTGCCTGATTGGCTTAACACTTTAAGATTTATTTAATGAACTTGAGTATTTCTAAAACAGCAGCGTGTTGAGCTGCTTTTAATGAGCAAGGGAATTAGAGCAAAAGCCGCAGTTAAGACTTACAATTATTTACAACCCATTACAGAACGCAAAAGGGATGCTGAGTTTTATCTGGAATAGTCTGTGTCTGCTGTTTGTAGAGTGATGGATGTCCCCTGTCATAGCCTTGATGATAATTCATTTTATTAACAAGTATTTAAAAACATCTGAGGTGGCTCCCCTGTCACCCTGTCAGGTTTAAAGAGAGCCGCTCCAGCGTCCTGGATGGGGACCCTTATACGGCGCATGACAACGGGACGCTGGAGGTTCGCACAGCTCATTCCTCCAACAGCGGCAAGTACACCTGCGTGGCCAGGAACTCCCTTGGAATCTCAGAGAACCACGTCTACCTGGAGGTCAAAGGTTAGAAATGAGTTTCTGGGCTCCTTTGCAGGAACAAATCACCGGCTAAATGCTAAAGCTGCATGGCAATGGTGTAGATATTGTATGTTCTCAAAAAATATAAAGAATATAATACGGACCCAGGCTTTAAAAGATGCCTTCACCGCCCACAGAGCCCACACGCATCCTGAAGCAGCCGGAGTACAAGGTGGTGCTGAGGAACCGCGACGTGGTGTTCGAGTGCAAGGTGACACACGACTCCTCCCTCATGCCCACCGTGACCTGGCTTAAAGATGACGATGAGCTGCCCGACGATGAGAGGTGAGAACGATATTCATTTCCCTCCTCTGAACCCTTCGTCTAGGTGCCGTTAATAAGATGCAATCAGCCGGGTATACCACGATCTGCATGTCTATTCAGGATTGCTGCTGTGCTTTCTGCTAGGTTTGTGGTGGACGTGGACAGCCTGACCATAAAGGACGTGACAGAGAGCGACGCAGGAACCTACACCTGCATCATGAACACCACCCTGGACCAGGACTCGGCCAGTGCAAAGCTCACCGTCGTGGGTGAGGGCCTTCAGCTGCCTCCGAATCACACATACACAACGAATCACACATGAGTCAAATGATATGATTCAAGTTCATTAAAAAAAGGCTTTTCAGCCTGAAACCTAGCTGAAATCCCGGGAAAGTAGGTCAAGCTAATTATGGAATAACTGAGATTGATTTAGGATTCGGTCCGGAGGGTCTTTTCTGTCATGCGTTGTATAGTTTGGGTAACTGTATGTCATGCAGAAAAATAAAAGATGTCTTAGTGGAATCTCGCCACAAGACAAATGATGCACCAGTGAAATGATCAATAGACCTACAAATAACCTGAATAAAACTTTCAATTGGTAATTAAACTAGCGCTGTCAGTTGCTTTATATTAAAGCTGGCAGGTTACCATTCGCTGCAAGAAACGTTTGCCGACAAATTTTACAATCAGAATCCCTCACTCATACCGGCGCTCTTGTATTGGCATTGACATTCTCTGCTGCTGATTGGCTGCCAATCTCTAGTACCATAGACCCCAACAAATCATACAAAATGTGGCTGCTGCAGTCATTATAACTCGTAAATAAGGGACAAATCTTATACTGTATTAATGCATAGTATATGTATTATTGGCACTTCTATAACATAAATCAGCAAAAGAGATAATAGAGTAGAATGAATTTTTTTTCATAAATGTTGCGATCAAATTTTACCTTGCACCATTTTTTGTATTATATATTTAATAACACTATTAAATTTTGTTCGATCTTAAAAAAAAAAAAAATCTCAGTTATTGTTGTTTGAAATAATTGCACTGCCACAGGAGTGGGCTTTTTTGACAGTTGTGGTCATTAGCATCATTTCTCACAGGAATTGTCCTTAGGCTTTGGTTTTGAGTGATAACAGTTTCGCTGCGGTTCTATAAGAAGCTCACCGCAAGGCCTTGAACGCTCGAGGTGTGGGCTTGGCGTGTCCGATGCTCTTCAATGATGAATCTAACAGTAAATAGAGACAGCGACAGTGGAAAGCGAGGCCAGCCTCACAGTAATTGCTCTGTCGTGAAGAATAATGGCTAACGCATCTCAAGCGTTTCATTTTTTCTGCTGTCGTGTGACTAACCCCCCCCGAAACCCCTTAATCGCTTCTGTTCTCCCTGCACTCTCTGCTCCTCCAGATGTCGCCAGTGGTAAAGCAGATTCAGATTGCATCCCCTCACCCAGTCCTGGTCCTGCAGGGCGTCTCTCCAGACTTTTCACTCCAACTGTACCAGCATAATAGCCAGTAGCGAATGTTTCCGGTCGTAAACAGCCTTGGTTGGAGTGAAAATGTCCTGGCAGGGGTCCACCAGGAGCAGGATTGGGGACGTGCTTCTGTTGCACTTGTCGAGCATGCTGTGGCTCGGGCGTGTTTGTATTTTATTTATGTGTGTGAGCGTGTGCATCAGTAAAAAACGAAGACGAAGGTCTTGCTTTTGATGTTGTGCTGCAATGGTGCGTTGTGGGTGATTTTCTCATGCATGTGAGGTGTGCATGCTGCTGGAAAAGCAAAGGTTTGCCTGTTGCCTTTTTCTTAATGACCTTCAAAGGAAGAATAATGCCATCTGCCGACTTTATACCGTATATATATATATATTCCATAGGCTCACATTTATTAGTTAAATTGCATTTTGAAATTGCATGTTGCATGAAATGATGTCTGAAAGATGCATTTTGATTGGGTGTTTGTGTGTTTGTAGCTGTACTAACACATGATGGCATTTCCCCAGAATACCCGGACCCCCCCAGTGACCTGGAGCTGACGGACCACCGAAGCAGGAGTGTACAGCTCACCTGGACCCCTGGCGATGACCACAACAGCCCCATCAAGAGTAAGTGTATTGTGTAGACTAAATTGCATATTGTTGCCATGCAACATATCTAACAGCAAGTTAATATTTATTTTTACATTTGCAGTGTTTACGGATATTTTTATTCCGATTTCAGCAACCACCGTCAATTTCCGCAGCTGTATCTGCATGGTATAAACATAAATTAGGAAAATAAAATAAAAATTAGAAATAAAACAACAATGTGGGGGTAAGGGATTACATATGAGTGTGTACGGTGAAATGTATGCACACATTTTCTCTGCAAATGGACTGATTGGACTGTTCACTGATTGGACTGCCAGCTTTTACCGTTCAAGCTGCAAAGTGACTATAAACCCATGAACAGCGGGTGCGCTGTACCGCTCACGCCTGCATTTACCTGCTTCCCTGAAGCTCTTGTTTTATCAGATCTGATCACGTCACCAATCAGGATGTTGAGCCGTAATCGGAGAAGGAATTTTACCTCAAATATGTCACGGGCTCAGTTGCCATGGCTCCTGTTCCCCTGTGTTGGGCATGTCTCTCTGCAAATGTTTACCTTCCACTTCTTACACCTGAGGAGGACCGACTCCCTCGGGTCCTTTCAAGGTTTCTTTGCCAGAGAATTATATTTCACGTGAATAGCCAGAGTTTAATTTGGAGTTTTACAGAGGAGTTCATTGAATATATCCTGACATTTGCAGGGTTAATGTGTTTTATTTTCCCATTTAGAGTTTCTCATCCAGTACGAAGACGCGCTTCATGATCACGGGAAGTGGCACAACCTGACAGAGGTTCCCGGCACCAAGACCACGGCCCACCTCAAACTGTCCCCCTATGTCCACTACAGCTTCAGAGTGCTGGCGCTCAACAGCGTGGGCTACAGTGAGCCCAGCCAGCCATCCCAGCAGTACAAGACCAACCCAGCAGGTGTGTGTGCACACATGTGTGTGTGTGTATATTTCTTGTTAATGGACCGAGGACAGATGCATAAGCTTTCAGTGACAACTCTTCAGTGGAATTACAGCGAACAGATTTCCTGCTCTAAATCAGCCCAGAGAATCTGGGTTATTTTGGATCATGGTGTCCTGTTCCTGACTATAATGAGGGCATCATCTCTCTCCTCTGCAGCTCCTGATGAGAACCCCGCAGGAGTCAAAGCTACGGGGACAGAGCATAACAATCTAGTTATCTCATGGAAGGTAAAAATACATTTTCATATAAACACTGTTTCATGCATTACCATTATGAACAGTATGTGTGTATGTATATATATATATATATATATTATATATATTTTTTTTTTTTACAGCCAATGACAGCCCTGCAGTCCAACGGTCCCGGGTTGCAGTACAAAGTCAGCTGGAGGCAAAAGAACGTGGACGAGTGGCTGTCATCCACAGTCGCCAACGTATCCAAATTCACAGTCTCGGGCACGCCGACCTTCGTCCCGTACGAGGTGCAGGTTCAGGCGGTGAATAAGCACGGCGCCGGACCGGAGCCTGGTACCGTCGTCGGTTACTCTGGAGAGGACTGTGAGTTGAATAAGGGACTCCACACAACATTTTTCTCTTGGTGTCTACATATTGGTTTGTTCTTATAACAAAATGTTTATTAAACTTACCTTTTTTCTCAAAAACAATGCAACTGAAATTAAAACCATTTTGAAAGGAAAAGTTTTTACAAATATCTCAGCTTTTAAAGAAAACATTAGAAATACTTACAAATGTAAATAATTTTTTTATTGTCTGTAGTAACATTTGTTAGTAGCGAAAACAACCAAATTGTGGGTTTTGCCTGCAAAGGTGCTGGAGGGGTTTTGATCTCAAGTTATTCAGGAAAAGATGTATGGAAAGGATGCAGTGAGTATGATGTGAAAGACACGTGGAGGGGTATTATGATAAAACTAATATAGAAATGTTCACATCCGTTTTCTTTTAATAAAATATATTTTACTTATAAGTGTATACTTTACTTTATAAGTGTACAATAATGAAACGGAAATGCCCTTTCACAGTGCCTGTGGCCGCCCCGGACAATGTCCAGGTACGGGTGGTGAACTCCACCCTGGCCGATGTGCACTGGGACCCCGTCTCGGCCGAATCGCTCCGTGGGCATCTGAATGGATACAAGGTACCACCGTATGGATAGAAAAATGTGAAGTTGTTTAGTTTGGAGCAGGGAGCAGCCGCACACTTTCAAGTGTTGATTTTTTTAATTATCTGTAATTATTGGAATGTGAAGGTTATGTAGGTGGGGCAGTGGTGGCCTAGCAGTTAAGGAAGCGGCCCCGTAATCAGAAAGTTGTCGGTTCGATTCCCGATCTGCCAAGGTGCCATTGAGGTGCCACTGAGCACACTCTGCTCCCCGGGCGCCTGTCATGGCTGCCCCCTGCTCACTCAGTTAAATGCAGAGGACAAATTTTACTGTGTCCACCGTGTGCTGTGCTGCTGTGTATCACAAGTGACAATCACTTCACTTTTAAAGGTGTGCGTGTGAGCGTGCCTGTGTATACCACCTGTGTAACTGTCCTGGGTGTTTTTGGCTTACCAGATTTACTACTGGAGAGAGAGAAGTTTGCACAAGCGCAACCCTCACCATTCTGAGCAGCAGATACTTACCTTCAATGGCAACAAGACCCATGGGAAACTGCCCGGCCTGCACCCCTACAGCATCTACAACCTCAACGTCCGTGTGTTCAACGGCCGTGGGGACGGGCCCGCCAGCTCCACCAAGCAGTTCAAGACTCCAGAGGGAGGTAGGTGCCACGCCTCACAACAGCAGAGCTACGCCTTGCGTCAGTGTGGTCGCAAGAGCCTAAGACGGGTCTGTCTTCTGTCCGCACACAGTACCGGGCCAACCATCCTTCCTCCGGATCACCAAGCCCAGCCTGGACTCCCTCAACCTGGAGTGGGGTCCCCCCGCCCACCCAAATGGACTTCTGACCGGCTACACCCTCAAATACCAGTCAGGTGAGAGTCCAGGGAATTCAACCCTCTGTTTAGTTGCTCTACAGTGGGATTAGGTTAAGATTAATTAACCCTTCGCATGAGGATTATACATGTAAAAAAATCTTTTTCATAGCTTAGAAAATTGATTTGTTTGTCCTGGTCTGTCTGTTGAAAATGATTTTATTGCCTTTTATGTGTTATGTGTGATCATTAGCCACAAATCCAGTATTGTGATCCAGTCTTTGAATGAGTTTCCGCTAATAATGACCCCCCCCCCCATGGTTCACTGAAGACTGATTTCAACCACTTCCCCCACCCCATCTCTCTTCCCACCAATCCAGTTAATAGCACCAATGATCTGGGCCCAGTGGAGAAGCTCAAATTGCCGCCCAACGAAACAAGCATGACGTTGCACAACCTCAAGTACAGCACGCGCTACAAGTTTTATTTCAGTGCCGAAACGGTCAAGGGGCAAGGGCCTTCCATTTCAGAGGAGGCCGTCACCGTTATTGATGAAGGTGAGTTTGTCAGGGCGCTAATTAAGATTGAACTTTTGCATTAAAATTATGCTTTAAAACTCCAGAGATCATGAATCATTAATTCTAAGAATTAGTTGGAAAACATTCATGGAATAAAATGGATATATAAATATATAAATATGCTTCCATGAAAGTGTCAAAGTAGTTTCATTTTTGTATAGGTTTTATTTAATTTGTGCAGTTTTCATGTCAGTCTTGTTAGTGTTTGAGAGCCAAATTCTTGTTTTCATTTAATTGATCTTCATTTCATTGCATTCTTTAAAGTTTCCACATTTGAATTCTGTAATCTGCATTCATCTCTCTAGTTATGCTGAGGTGGGAAAATGCAAGAAGCTCCAGTAGTCATAGTACTGCTGTACAGCTAGCAACATAGGGCCAAACTATTTAATAGGAACTATTAGATTGTGTTTAAATAGATTTTTATTCAGATGTTAGTAAAGGCATTCTTAGAAAAAGAGGTTTTGGTGCCCACATTGTTTGTCTTCTACCATCTGCTGATTCAATTTTCAATTGAAGTGACATGAAATTGAGTAAAATGAGAATTTGCACCAAAGAATCAGAGTCAAATAGAGAAGCCTGAAGAATTGTTTTTTCTCTTTAATTT